>NC_057867.1:31151553-31451553 GCF_019393635.1 Dromiciops gliroides | reverse complement strand
AACTCCTTGCTTTGGATCTGACTGGGTTTCTGGTCAGCATGACCTAAGTCCTTGGTTAACAGCCTCTATCCAGCCGGTAGAGGTGGTCCAGTTTCCCAGCCAGTCGGAGCTAGGTTCAAACAATGTAGTAAGGTTTTCTTCCAATCCCACAATTGAATAAAATTTTCTCACATTACAGAAATTGGGACAGACCCATAACTGAATAGAAAGGGAACTGAGCTGGCTCCAGAATTGAGTCACAACATGGAATCAGTGTGGTTCACTCAATTCCCACAATTAACCACTTGCTGTTTTAATTCCCTCAAGGAGGAGAGAGCAGTGTCATGAAAACCTAGAGAGAGATGGTGATTGAGAGTGTCAAGGGCTTCAGAGAGGTCAAGAAGGATGAGGATTGAGAAAAGGCCATTGGACTTGGCAATTAAGAGATCATTGGTAACTTTACGGAGAGGCATTTCAGTTGAAGGATGAGATCAGAATCCAGACTCCAGAGAATTAAGAAGAGAATGAGAGGAAAGGAAGTGGAGATATGCTCTATCCACCGCAGCACCACCTAGCTGCCCTGATTAATTGTTTGTTGTTGTTGTTGTTGTTTTTGTGGGGCAATGAGGGTTAAGTGACTTGCCCAGGGTCACACAGCTAGTAAGTGCCAAGTGTCTGCCTTGGAATGTGGTTTACACTGAGTAGATGCTACCTTGGAACTGATATTAATTAACCAATAAGCATTTATCAAGTTCCTAATATATGCCCTGCACTGTGCTTGGCAATGGGACCACAAAGACAAAAATGAGACAGTTCCTGCTCTCAAAAAGCCTACATTTTTTTTCTGTGTATGTGTATGTATATATGCACACATATATGTAAATACAAAACAAATACTAGGGAATTTTTTGGGGGGATGGGGAAAACAGCTGAAAGATTCAGAAAGGGCTTCATGTTGAAAGTGGTACTTGGGGGGCAGTTAGGTGGCACAGTGGATAAAGCCCTGGATTCAGGAAGACCTAAGTTCAAATCTGGCCTCAGACACTTGACACTTACTAGCTGTGTGACCCTGGGCAAGTCACTTAACCCTCACTGCCCTGCAGAGAGAGAGAGAGAGAGAGAGAGAGAGAGAGAGAGAGAGAGAGAGAGAGAGAGAGAGAGAGAGAAAGAAAGAAAGAAAGAAAGAAAGAAAGAAAGAAAGAAAGAAAGAAAGAAAGAAAGAAAGAAAGAAAGAAAGAAAGAGGTACTTGAACTAAATCTTGAAGTAAATCAGGGAACCTAAGAGGTGGAGGTAAGAAAGGAAAGCACTCTGGGAATGGCAGACAGCCACTGCAGGGACACACAGAGAGAAGATGTTGTGTGTCAGCAATAGTCAGAGACCCAGGTTGTTTTGACAATAGAGCATGTGAAAAGGAACAGTATATAGTCAAGCTGGACTGGCTGGATGCCTTTCAGTGCTAATTAGAAGAGAGGATATTTAATCCTAGCAGCTATTGGAAGTCAACGAAGTTTATTGAGCAGTGGAATGATATGGTTATTCTTATGCTTTAGGAATTTAAATTTGGCAACTTTGTGAAGGGAGGGAGAGACTGGAGGCAGAAGTTACAGCGATTGTCCAGGCAAGAACCGATCGGGTTCTGAGCTAGGGTACTGGCTCTGTGGATGGAAAAATGTGGGGAATCTCAATCTAGCCTCAGTACTATTTGCCTGTGAAGCATCTTTTCTTGAGTTAAAGAAGCCTCTTATTCCACCCCACCCCATTCCCGCAAATTGTTTTCATTGCTCATAAAAGCTTTTCAGGTTTTTTTTCCCCCCAGAATTAATTCCTCCTCCTTCTTGACTTGCTTTTGTCATGATTTCATCCTTCAAGAGGTAGAGGGACCAACAAAGGGAAAAATGTCTTCTGGATCTGATTCTAACAGGGAGGAACTGGTTGCTGGGGTGGAAATGATGGTGGAGGTCGGGGGTGGGGGAGGGGAGAGAAGTGGTCACTGCATCCTAGAGTTTGTGATAGAGAAAGGCATAGTCTGATATGCACTCTAGATTTGGGAAAGCAGTTTCGAAGGGCTCTAAGGAAAGAAAGACTGGATCCTATGAAGTCAAAGACTCCAGAGGAAGTCAGGCTAGGAGGGATGGGAGAAGCTCAAGAATGAAATCCCGAAGGCACAAATGGAAACAATTCCAATGGGAAGGAAAAATAAGAGATGTCTGAAGAAACTGATGTGGGTGGACAGGGAGCTCCCCAGTCAGCTTAGCTTTTTTTTTTTTTTTTAAGGGCAATGGGAGTTAAGCGACTTACCCAGGGTCACACAGTTAGTTGTGTCAAATGTCTGAGGCCGAATTTGAACTCCAGTCTTCCTGAATCCAGGGCCGGTGCTTTATCCACTGTGCCACCTAGCTGCCCCCAGTATAGGGGATTTGGCAAGGATGAGGACGCCCAGATTTCCCCATAAGATAGGGACTTACTATCCTGAGAAAAGAAGTCACCAGGTGGGGACTTTTGTCTGCTAGCTATCCGGGTTTGGTTTGGAGTTCAGTTGAAGGACATTTTGCTCCTATTAACCTAGGGTTTCATAAAAAATACTTTTGGATAATAAGGCACCTCCATCAAATCCAGGTGATCCATATATTCATATTAACAAAACCATCTATATGCCAGTTTATTTTGAGGACAAAATTGGAAAGAAAAAGTTTGGTCACATGAAGCCCTCTTGTTTGTTCCTAGAGAAAGGGAACTTAAGCATATCATCATTCTTAAGTCTACAGTTATTAGTCCATGGGTTCAGGAAGACCAGAGTTCAAATTCGGCCTCAGACATTTGACACTTACTAGCTGTGGGACCCTGGGCAAGTCACTTAACCCCAATTGCCTCACCAAAAACAAACAAAAAACCCCCACAAAAAAACAAAACAAAACAAATTTTTAAAAAAAGGAAATATATAGAAGATGGCCACAAAGCCAGGTAACAGAAGATGAAGAAACGAATGTGCACAGGCCTCTAAAAACAATGTCAGGACCGAGTGCTAAAACTCAGAATGAACTGATGCCGGAAAGGCTTCTCCTCTAAGGACAAGAAAAAGGTAGTGTTTTGTTGTTTTGGTTTCTTTCTTGGCAATATTGTGAGAAAAAGGAGATTCAGCAAAGGTGTGGTGAATGGATTCCTGGACTTGGGAGCCAGGAGAGACCTGAGTTCAGGACTTCCCTCAGACTTCACCAGCTGTGGTGACCCTGGGCAAGTCACTAAACTTGTCTCAGCCCCAGTTTATTCATCTGGTAATAATCCTCATCAGCTAATAATAGAATTTACTTCACAGTGTTGTGGTGAGGATTGAATGAGATTTTATATATATGTTTATAGATGTATACACATAGAAACATATTTCTATATGTATGCATATATATGTACAGCGATTTGACAACCTTAAAGAGCTTTAGAAATGTTAGCTGTTATTTTGTTAGCTATTCCAAGAATGAGAAGACCAAGCTGCTGAAATGTTATTCTGCTTCTGTTTTCCAAGGAGAATGACCTTTGTCCAGGAAATGACTGAGCAGAAATGTCCAGGAGGGAACTGATGCCCAAGATAAGTAAGGAGATGGCAAGAACATAGTTGCCCTTGATGAATTCAAGTCCCCTGCCCCAGATGGATAAACTACATTCTCTGGTTCTGAAAGAACTGGAAGATGAGATAGCTAAGCCACTGGCCATGACATCAGAAGGAACATGGAAAATGTGAGAGATGCCACAGGATTGGAGAAGGCCAGATGTTGCTCTTTCTTCAGATTAGAGAAGGCCAGGTGTCTTTCTTTCTTTCTTTCTTTCTTTCTTTCTTTCTTTCTTTCTTTCTTTCTTTCTTTCTTTCTTTCTTTCTTTCTTTCTTTCTTTCTTTCTTTCTTTCTTTCTTTCCTTCCTTCCTTCCTTCCTTCCTTCCTTCCTTCCTTCCTTCCTTCCTTCCTTCCTTCTTTCTTTCTTTCTTTTTCTTTCTTTCTTTCTTTCTTTCTTTCTTTCTTTCTTTCTTTCTTTCTTTCTTTCTTTCTTTCTTTCTTTCTTTCTTTCTTTCTCTCTCTCTCTCTCTCTCTTTCTTTCTTTCTTTTTCCTTCCTTCCTTCCTTCCTTCCTTCCTTCCTTCCTTCCTTCCTTCCTTCCTTCCTTCCTTCCTTCCTTCCTTCCTTCCTTCCTCCCTCCCTCCAGAATTGAGGACCATGGATTTTATTTCCTTATTTTTATTCTGAACATAACAAACACCAAATGAAATAGGCATTTCCATATACATAGTACAACAGAAGAGCAGCATTGTAGATGAAGCTGTAGATCTCCATCATGTTCAGCTTGTTTTCCTTGTAAATACAGAATATATTCAACATATAACTTTCTGAGCTGTTCTCTTTGTGATCCTCTCAAACCTTCCTTCTGTTTGAGATGCTTCAATGACCCTCTTTCCTTGCCTTTTGCTTTTTTGCTACCCTATCATCATTCCCACCCAGGACCAGTTGGATTTACAAGTGAATTCTATTAAACAGTCAAAGAAGAACTAATTCCAACATTACCCAAAACTCTTTGAAAAATATAGGAAAATAAGAGCACCTTCCTTGTATCTTTCTGTGATACAAATATGAACTCAACTTCAAAACCAGGGAGAAACAAAGCAAAGAATGAAAACTTTTGACCAAAGTCACTAATGCACATTGACACAAAAACATGAAATCAAAGATTAGCAAAGAGGCTTGGAAGTGGTTCACATGTTTCATCATTAGTCTTGGAATCATGGTTAATCATGGCATTTATAGAGTTGGGGTGTATAGGGAAGACTAGTACCTCTGGTGGGAGGGCTGCCAAGCCCCGTTCATGGTCCTCTCTCAAGCTAAACTGCCAAGCATTCAAACCCTACTGCAGAGTGCAACTCCAATGGGCTGGCCATGTTTGAATGTCAAACATACACTTGCCTAAAAGACTATTTTATGGAGAACTCACAGAGGGCAAGCCCTCACAGAGTAGTCAGAAAAAGCAATATAAGGACATTCTCAAGGTCTCTCTTAAGAACTTTGGAATTGATTACATGACATGGGAGACACTGGCACAGGACTACCCAGCATGGTGTGGCCTCATCAGAGAAGGTGCTGTGCTCTATGAGCAAAGCAAAATTGAAGTAGCTCAAAAAATGTGAAATGTGCAAATTTAGAGAGTCCAATCCAAATGTTCACATGGACTATTTGTGTGTTTTTTGGGGGGTGGGGGTGGGGCAATGAGGGTTAAGTGACTTGCCCAGGGTCACACAGCTAGTAAGTGGCAAGTGTCTGAGGCTGGATTTGAACTCAGATCTTCCTGAATCCAGGACTGGTGCTTTATCCACTGTACCACCTAGCTGCCCCTCACATGGACTATTTGTGCCTGAGCTATGGTAGAACATCCCGAGCTCATACTGGTCTGATCAGCCACAGTTGGACACTCTGTAACTTGACTGTATCAGAGTGATGTCATTTGAGTTCTCTTCCAGAATGAAGGACAACAACTAGAGTTCTTAGGTCTTTCAAAGTTGTTCATTCCTAGTTACTTGTTTCTCTTCCAATTTTTGCTGCACTGGATTTTTTTTTGTGTGTAAAAACTTTTTAATTCTGTGTAATCAAAATTATTAATTATCTAATCAAAATTCTCCACTTCATCTTTTGTGAACCTCTCTATCCCTTGTTTGGTTATAAACTTTGCAGCTTATCCACAGATCTGAAAGGTAGTTTCTTCCTTGCTTGTCTAATTTGTTAATGATGTCGCTTTTTACATCTAAATCATGTATCCATTTGGAACCTATGGTGCTTGAAAGTCCTCTTATCAGGAAGATCTCTAGCCTTGTTGAGTATAACGTTGGCTCTTGGTTTTAGACAAATTCTACTTAATATATGGAAGTCCTATCCTTTCTAGTGTTATTTTTACAGAAATGGGTGTTGGATTTTGTCAAAAACTTTTTCAGAATCTATTGATATTAAACTTTAAAAAATGATTTATTTTAAAATTTTTTTTGTGTGGGGCAGTGAGGGTTAAGTGACTCGCCCAGGGTCACACAGCTAGTAAGTGTCAAGTGTCTGAGGCTGGATTTGAACTCAGGTCCTCCTGACTCCAGGGCCGGTGTTTTATCCACTGTACCACCTAGCTGCCGCCTTAAAATTATTTTTGCTATTAATATGGTCGATTATGTTTCTAGCTTTCCTTAAATTGAACTAATTCCCGGTATAACTCCACATAAAACTGAAGAGGATCAGAGAACAGATTAGAAAGCAGAATTCAACAATATGATGTTTATAAGAAACACATTTTAAAGGGGAAAAAATGAAAGTGAAAAAAGAAACATTTTAAACATTAAAATTTACAGTTAGAATTAGGGATTAGAGCAAGATCTATTAAGTTTCAGATGAGCTCAAAAAAGCAGGGGAAACAATCATGATTTCAGACAAGACAACAGCAAAAACAGACCTGATAAATATTACTGTTGTTGTTATTCATCCTTCATTCTTTTATTTTTTAAAAATTTTTTTTGGTGAGGCAATTGGGGTTAAGTGACTTGCCCAGGGTCACACAGCTAGTAAGTGTTAAGTGTCTGAGGCCGGATTTGAACTCAGGTACTCCTGAATCCAGGGCCGGTGCTCTATCCACTGCACCACCTAGCTGCCCCATTCATCCTTCATTCTTGAAGAGGATTAGTAACATCATGAGGAAGATGACTTGTATGTGAACTGGATTTAAGTGAGGCAGATGGTCCAGTGGCAAGACAAAAATCAAGATGACTCACTAGTTATGTCCCCATTAATAAAACTAATATCGATCAATAGCAATAAAACAAAGCCAAAAGAGTAAAAGAATAAAATTCTATATGAAATGTCACAATGGAAAAACAACCAGCCTGGAAAATTGATCCAGGTGAGAAAATTTAAGAATTACTGGACCAGGGGGCGGCTAGGTGGCGCAGTGGGTTAAGTATGGGCTCTGGATTCAGGAGTACCTGAGTTCAAATCTGGCCTCAGATACTTGGCACTTACTAGCTGTGTGACCCTGGGCAAGTCACTTAACCCCCATTGCCCTGCAAAAAAGAATTATTGGACCAGTTTTGTGCAGTGGCAGTAGGAATTATTGGACCACCTGAAAGCCATGATTAAAAAAAAGAGTCTAGACATCATCTTTCAAGAAATTATCAAGGAAAACTGTTCTGATATCCTAGAATCACAAGGTAAAATAGAAATTAAAGGAATCCATCAATCACCTTCTGAAAGATCCCCAAATGAAAACTCCCAGGAATATTATAGCCAAATTCCAGAGCACCCAAGGAGAAAATATTGCAAGCAGCCAGAAAGAAATCATTTAAATATCATGGAACTACAGTCAGGATGGAGGGCAAAGGAGTAGGATTACAAATCAGAATCACCTACCTATCAAAACTGAGTATAATCCTTCAGGGGGAAAATGAATATTCAGTGAAATAGAGGACTTTCAAACATTCATGTTGAAAAGACCAGAGATGAATAGAAAATTTGACTTTCAAATACAAGACTCAAGAGAAGCATAAAAAGGTAAACAGGAAAGGGAAATCACAAGGAACTTAATAAGATTGAATTGTTTACATTCCTACTTTGGAAGATGATACTTGTAACTCATAAGAACTTTCTCTTTATTAGGGCAGTTGGAAGGAGTATAGATAGAGGGCACAGGTGTGATTTGAAAGTGATGGGATGATTATCTTTTTAAAATTATATGAAGGGGTGAGAAAGAAGAATGCACTGGGAGAAGGAAGAAGGGAGAGAGATAGAATGGGGTAAATTATCTCACATAAAGGAGGTGTGAAAGAGCTTTTTCAGCGGAGGGGAACATAGAGAGGTGGCAGGGGAGCACATGAACCTTACTCTCATTGGAACTGTCTCAAAGAGGGAATAACATACACACTCAATTGGGTATTGAAATCTATCTTAGCCTATAGGAAAGTAGGAGGGGAAGAGGATAAGCGGTGGTGGGGGTGCTCATGGAAGGGAAGGTGAATTGGGGGAGGCAGGAGTAAGAAGCAAAACACTTTTGAGGATGCACAGGATGAAAGGAGAGAATAGGATAAATGGGAGAAACAGCAGGGAGGGAAACATAGTTAGTAATCATAACTGTGGAAAAAGTTCTACATCAAGTTTCTATGATAAAGCCTCTTTTCTCAAATATAGAGAGAACTGAGTCAAATTTATAAAAATAAGATCCATTCCCCAATTGATAAATGGTCAAGAGATATGAACAGGCAGTTTTCAGACAAAGTAATCAAAGCTATCTATTGTCATATAAAAAAAATGTTCTAGGGGCGGCTAGATGGCACAGTGGATAAAGCACTGGCCCTGGATTTGGGAGGACCTGAGTTCAAATTTGGCCTCAGACACTTGACACTTACTAGCTGTGTGACCCTGGGCAAGTCACTTAACCCCCATTGCCCTGAAAAAAAAAAGAAAAAAAATGTTCTAGATCATCACCTGATAATATAGATAGAGAAACTATATAATGTTTCTAAAGGCTCTATAATTAATGAATCAATAACAATACTTATTATTGTTATAATATTATATGCTTATAATATAACATATTATGATGATGTATTGTTATAACAATAAAATATAATATTATATGTTATGATGTAAATTATGTACTTATATATGTACTACATGGAGTAGCATTGAAAGAACTTCTGGAGCCCTGTATGAGCTGTGTGTACACTGACCTGCTCCTGTCTTCTGCTCTACCCCTGGCACACTGCCTGGGCACTGAGCTGCCTGGGTACTGATCTGGGTCCAGGCTTTGGCTTCTTCCTACTTGGGTGTGTCACCACTCTGAGCTTCCACAGGACTCTGGCAAGTCTTTTTGTGTAGCCTTGGACTAAAGGGCAGAGTTTATGATTCTTTAACTTTGTTTTTATTTTATCATTCCTTCTGGTACATTTTGGGGAGTATTTGCGGGGGAACTGGGATCCTTTAGTTCCCAACATGCTCTATCACCTGCCCAACCCTGATTTTAAAAATAAGGAAGAGAACAGAGTGTACAAACTATAGGCTAATGAGCTTGATTTTGATTCCTGGGAAAATCCTAGAAGGGATCATTAAAGAAATGAGTGGTGAACATCTAGAAAGGGATGTCATCACAAAGCATAGGTCATGCCAGACCAAGCTCATTCCTTTTTTGACAGGATCACTGAAGTAGTAGATGAGGGAAATATTGGGGAATTTGCTTGGCCAGATTTTAGCAAAGCCTTTGATCAAGTGTCTCATCCAGCTGGATTTAGGATTGGTTGGATGGCTGGACTCAGAGTGGGCAGTAATGTCCAATACTGAGGTGGCAGGAGTTCTCTGTTGATCTCTCAGGGATCTATGCTTGGCTCGTGCTGTTGAACATTTTTATTAGTGACTTGGAAAATGACACAGAGTGCCTGCTCATCAGGTTTGCAGATGTCACATAACTCAGAGAGGGTAGCAAACCCACTCAATGAGATCTTTACAGATCTTGGGTTGAATCTGTTTAAGATGAAATTCAATGGGGATAAATGTAAAGTCTTGTACTTGGGTACAAAAAAATCTATTTCATGAGTACAAGATGAGAGAAGTATAATAAGATAGCAGCTGTTCTGAGAAGGAGCTGGGGCAGTGTGATGCAGCAGCTGAAAAAGTGAATCCAATTTGGGGCTGCATGATGAGGGACCAAGCTTCTAAGAATGCAGAGGTGATTGTCCTACTAGCCTTTGCTTCTCCAGAGGAATGTGGTCAGCTCTGGGCACCAGGATTTAAGCTGGAGAGTGTCCCAGACAGACAAGGGCCTTGAGTTCATGTCATATGAGTATCATTTGAGAGAACTGGAGAAGATAAGGCCCAGGGAAGACAATAAAGATGCATTCAGATATTTTTAGGACTGTCACACAGAGACAAGAGCAGACTTGTTCTGTCCAGCCTGGGAGGGCAGAAGCGAGAACAATGGGAAGACGTTAGAAAGAGGCATATTTAGGTTTGATGTTAGGAAAAATTTAGCACTTACAGCTGTTCCAAAATGGAATGGGCTGCCTCTGGGGATGGGGGTGCTCTTCTTCCTTGGAGGTTTTCAGTCTGGATGACCAATTGTGGGGCATGTTATAATGGGGATTCTTCCCCAGCCATGGATCAGACTAGATGGCTACCAAGGCCCCTCTGTGACTCTCCTCATGTTGGGAGGGGCTGTTGGTGATCAATTTCTAGGTATCCTGTGTGTCAGGAGTTGTTGACATCTGTCTGAAAAACTCACAAAAGACCACTGTCAACTCTCAGGCTGACCCTGTTGTATACAGATTATACCATTTCAGGGATCCCAGGTCACTCTGCTCCAATTCTTTCCCTTATTTCAGCCTCCATTTTGTTGAAGTATTAGTGAAAATTGCATTTAGCAAACCCAAGCCAATAAATCAAAATGTGGTACCATTCAGCACTGTTTGTTGTTGGAGTTTGTCCTTAGTTCCTGAAGAGGACCATGACATCGGGGTGATGTCATGACTTGCAGTGAATTAGATTTGTGAGGCAGAGCTGTGCAATGTCACCAGCCTCACTCTCTCCTCCAGAGCCATCTGGATCCAGTGGCAAGATATATATCAGGACGACTGGAGATGGCCCCAGATGTTTAAGGGTTAAGTGACTTGACCAGGGTCACACAACTGGTAAGTGTCTGAAGTGAGATTTGAACTCAGGTCCTCCCAACTTCAAGGCCAGTGCTCTCTCTCCACTGTGCCACCTAGCTGTCCCTTCATTCAGTACTAAAATGATAGGCAAATGTAGAACTCTTATAGAGCTAGATACCCCAAGCCTCTGTGTCAGTGTGCAGGCCAAAAAGGGAAGTGGAGACCACAAGAATTATTATATGACTTTGGGACAGTAGTCCCAAAGTCAGAGTCACATGTAAATGAGCAGCAATTTATCACAGGCACAGACTTTGGAGCATGAAGGAACCATCCCAGTCAGCAGCAGCATGAAGCCCTTGCTAGCCTAGGAAGTGCAGCGGGGTGATCACAAGAGAGGAAATGTAAACAAAACTTACATTTTAATTTCAATCTGGGAAAACACCGATGCCAGTTTAGGGACCAGGCAATGTTTCCGAATAGAAATCTGGAAAGAAAAAAAGTCCCAGAAAAATAGCAAAAAATAGTACCTCCCCCCCAGAGAAATAAAATTCTGCTTAAGGTTTAAAACAGTGACACAAAACACCCTCCCACACTTCTCCCCTAACCCTGCCCCCCCATTCAGAGAACCTGCTAAAGAGGAAAACCAAAATGAGAGAAAAAATAAGTATATCCCAGAGAAAGAAACCCTACATGTGCCCTCCCCTGCCCACTGCCCATGGAGTGCCTAGTTCATTTTTTGTGTTCTGGCCAATACTCAGAAAGCTGCCCATCTGCGGTTCAACAGGACTTATTTACGCCCAGACCACTGGCTACAAAAGCGAGGCCGAATTCTCCCTTTGAGAACTCCTAGATTATTTCCTAATGGCTGGCTCCAGTGTTTTCCTTCCGCTTAGCTTCTAGCAGATACAACTCGAGGGCTGTGTCACTCAAGCCTTTTTAAAAAACAAATTTTGAGACTCTGAGGGGTAACATTATCTGTGTGTGAAATGACGTCAATACCCAATGTTTGCCTAAACCCTTTGATAAAGCCGCCTCAGCCAGCTGGCTTTCTGTAGCTTCAGTGGATTCCTGGACCCTAATCTTTACCTTTTCTTCCCATGGTGCCTCAGCCTGAGATGGATGGCTACATGAGATCGAAGCGGAAGATAGTCACTCATTAGCAAGAAAAAGAAAGGTTCTTTTTAAGATTCACCTTCCGGTTTGTCTCCTGGCCCTCCCCACTCTGATGTTATCTGGGCATGGAGGTCACCTCGGGCATGCAGATTGTGCTTTGGCACACTGGGTGTCTGAATGCCAGCCAAGCTGAGGTCTGGGAGGCTTGTCGCAAATAGTCGTTCCCAGCTGGGTGAAGCTGGGCAGGTCACTTGGCCTCATCTGGGCCTTTTTCCTCACATGTAAAATAAAGGGAGTGGGGACAGCTAGGTGGCGCAGTGGAAAGAGCACTTGCCTTGGATTCAGGAGGACCTGAGTTCAAATCCGAGCTCAGACACTTAACACTAGCTGTGTGACCCCGGGCAAGTCACTTAACTCCAATTGCCTCACCAAAAAAAAAAAATTTAAAAATCGAGTTTAATTTAATTTAAAATAAAGGGATTGGACTTGCCAGTGCCCAAGGTCTAAATGAACGATCCTAGCCCAGCCCAGCCACAGAAGGATAGAGCATTTGGTCCCAGTGACCAGAGAAGCCCACCCAGAATTATAGGGGGACAGACAGAAGGTCAGAGTTCCCTAAGGTCTTCAAAGAGACTTCGCAAAAGTAACCAACCAGAGGTAAAAAATATCCATAAAAGTTTATTGCCAAAGGAACATGTGGTCTTCATCCGATACATAGCTTTGTCCAGAGTGGGCCAGCCTGGGGCCTGTAGTGACTGCTGGATGGCCGGGTAAGGAGGGCAGCGGCAGTGCCAGCTGCCAGCCACACTCCTGGGCCACTGAGGTACTTGGTGCACCAGTCCCAGGCTACTCAGGGGATTCGGCCCCAGGTGTGAATCAGTTTTATTCTGGAATCGGTGCCTCTGTTGCCTCCTCCCTCCCACACCAGGATGCTTGTGGAGGAGGGGAGCTAAGCTGGCCTGGGCCATGGATCAGCAGGACCTTCCCTGCTTTGGAGTCATTGCCATTCGTTGCAGCCCAGACCAGATCCCAGGGGCGGGGATCAAAAGGCTCAGCTGGGCCAAAGTGAAGCCGTGGCCAGCTCTCAGCTGGCCCTGTTGTAAGGGACCATCGCTAACTACTAGGTTGCCTGGCTTGGGCTCCCCACCCAATTCCTGTTTCTCCAGCGGGCCTTTCCTAGGTTGTAGTGGCACTGAAGGGGTCGGGGGTTCTGAGTGGGAGGGTACCATTGACTTGCTTCTCAGGCCTGTTTCGTTATGGAGGGCTCCACAAGGGGAGACTAGCTGCCTTCTGATTTTCAGGCTAAATCTCACTAGGGAAGCGTGGAAGTGGTTCCTGTGTGGCCCGGGGTCGTGGGTCAGAGTTGGTGAGCATCAGTGCTGGGGAAGCTGTTCATCCTTCCCTGCCTTGGTTCTCTCTCCAACCACCCAACTGCTAATTGGAAGCCAACTTAAGAGAAGACTCTGGCTTGTCTATAATTTGGGCCAGATACACAGAGAACAAGCCGCTTCCACCTTGAGACAGTTGTGTGCCAACCCTATAGGGGGGCAAGGTTTCTCTCCTCAGGGGCTGGTACAACATAGGGCTTATAATCCCTAGGGGAGACAGTAGCCTTGGGTCAGGTGCAATGGCCTGCCTCTCCACAGAGGCACCTTGAAGCTGACAAAACCCTCCTCTCCCAGGGTAGCTTGCTTCAGCCGTGATCCCCCCACCCAGAGATGAGTGTCCTTGCACTTTGAGAACGTCCAACCATGAGAACTTTGACTTCCATTTCTGGGTATCTGTCCACATGAGCAAATCAGCTCTGATATTCATCACTCTCCTCGGGTCCCTGCCTGTTTCCTTGGTCCAGCCCCAAACCTAAGAAGGTAAAAGGTAATTGGGTTGAGAAAGTGAACTTCCCGCTCCCATCCCCTTTTAAAGAGACTAAGCCACAGCCTACTCGGGCGAGAGAGCCAATGAAGGACTGCAGAGAACCCTCAATCATTTTAGCAGGCCTGGCTGCATTGCCTGGACCTAACCAGGTCCCATAGAAAGGTCCTCTCTGTGGTGTGGGGAGGATCCTAGGCTGGGCATTCAAAGGCAGAGACCATGGACAGGCTAAGTGCACAGGAGAAAGGAAAGATGAGACAGGGGAGGGGACAAAATCTGTAAGAGGCAAGCACAGCAGGACCTTTCCCCACTAACTAAAGCAAGAGAGCAGCAAAACAAGGTTAAAGGACTCCCTGGTTAGCAGGTTAGCTTGGGCCAGCAAGGGTGATCCCTTGCTGGAAGGAAGTGATCAGAGCAGGGAGGTGAAGGGCGCTACCTGGGGAGGAGCTGGAAGAAAGCAGCTCCAGGCTGTTGAGCACACCATTTTCATACAGGGCCAGTTTCTGGACAAACTTCTGCCGAGCAGGGTTAATGATGATCTGGGGCCTTGCAGAGGTGACGCTCTCTAGTTAAGAAAGAAGTCCCCACCCAGTGCCAGGATCAGGAAGGAGCCCGGGCCAGACGCAAGTCAAAGACGGCAGCTTCTCTCTCAAGCTAGGCTGACTCATTGAGAAGGATGGGGAAATGCTGCGTCTCTCCCCCCTGGCCTCTCCACCAGCCGGCTCCCTCCCTCCTGCCTTCCTAGGCATGCCCATGTCTTCCCCATCCCTGCTAACTGATCTCTTCTGCCCTTTGTAGGCTGTCTACACTAGGCACCTCCACTGCCTCTCCTCTTAACCCCTTATGATCTGGCTCCTGACGGTTCCACCCCAACCTCTCTCTCTGCAATCACGGATGACCTTGTAGTGGCCAAATCCAGTGGCCTTTTCTCCCTCTTCATCCTCCTTGGCCTTTGTGCAGCCTTGGATGCTGTCAATCACTCTCTTCTCTTCGATAATTTCTCTTTTTTAGGTTTTCCGGTCGATTCTCTCTCTCCTCCTACCTTTCGGGGCCCTCCTCAGCCTCCTTCCCTGGATCCTCCTCCAGATCACCCCCCTCCCTTCTTCCTAATTTTCCTCTCACTCTTGAGGGCCCCATTGTCTTCCCAGTCATCGGAGCTCAGAACCTAGGTGTCATCCTCATTCTGTCTCAGCCCACTCACTCCCTCCCCATCCAACCTATGACCAAGGCCTGGATCCTCAGTCTTCAATTAGATGACTTTACATGGGGCTATCTATGTAAGTATGGGGAAGAACTCTGCCCCAGACTAAAGGCTGTCGAACCCTGTCACACGGGTGCCCCCACCCCCCAGGGTGCTCTTTAGATGTCTGGCTGGAGGGTGTCCAGGTTACCTTCAGAGGTGTTTTGTCCATGGCCCAAGCTGCCTGTCTTGGCCTGGCCCCCCCAGCTCTCTCCTGGAGCTGCCTCTGCTGGACAGGGCGTCTGCCTAAGAGAACAGGACTGAGCTTCTACTCTCTCCCCTGGGCCACCAGGCAGGCTTGGCACCAAGGGCAAGTCTTGGCTCAAATTCCAGGAACTGAGAGCATCGTAGAGGCCAGGCGTGCTCTCATCACTTTCCACAGGCTGGTTGGGGCGATTCCTGAGCTGCTTTGAGTCCTGAGCACAGATCCTGGCTTGGGGGTGCTGCTGAGGGGTTCTGGCATCAGGGGCTGGGTTAGGGGTGAACAGGTAAGAGTTCTCTTGGGGCGAGGCCGGGCCCCTGCTTCCAGCCTCTTGCTCGGATAGTCCCACTGAAGCCTGTAGCTTCTCTAGACTTTCATACACCTGCAAAGAACAGAGGATTCTAATTTTAGAGCTGAGAGGCCAACTAGGCCAACCCCTTTATTTTATAGAGGAGGAAACTGAGGCATGGGGTGGGGAAGTGAACTGTTCAAGGTCACCCACAGGATCAAGACCTGGAGCTGGAAGGACCTCAGTCCACTCCCCTCATTATAGAGAAGAGGAAATGGAGGTTTAGAGACAGGAAGTGACTGGTCCATGGTCAAAAAGGCTGGGCCATGAACCCTGGTATGCTTGCCTCTGTGGGCAGTGACCTTTGTTGCTGTTGTTCAGTTGTGTCCAATTCCCCAAGAACCCATTGGGGGTTTTCTTGGCAAAGATACTGGAGTGCTTTGCCATTTCCTTCTCCAGCTCATTTTCCACATGAGGAAACTGAGGCAAACAGGGTGAAGTGACTTGGCCAGGGTCACACAGCTAGGAAGTGTCTGAGGCCAGGCTTGAACTCAGTTCTTCCTGACTTCAGGCCTGGCACTCCATCCCACTGGGCCACCTAGCTGCCCAGACAGTGCCCCATCCACTTTTAATTAAATCAGACCCTACTCTATTGGGTCGCATCCAAAATCTGGAAGGGGGTGGCTCTTAACTGAGGCCTTCTTGGCCATAAGAGGCCCGGGCCAGTGGCAGAATGCTGCCCTTTCCCCCAGTTGGGCCACTGTAGTTCCTCATTCTCCTAAGGCCAGGCCCCAGGCTGCTGCTGCTTCCTGCTCCTTGAAAAAGGCAGATAAGGCAAAGGTCCCCCAGCAGCCTGCTGCAGAGACCACCCCTCCCTACTAAGTGGCAATTAGTGGGGCAAAGTCTCAGCACTTCTGAGCTCCGAGCACTCACCTGGGGCTCTGTGGCCTCTGCCTACCTCAGTTTCCCTCTCTGTAAAGTGAGGGAGTTGGACTAACTGGCTGTGGGGGGGTCCCTTTTAGCTCCAAATTGAAGATCACATAACCTTACTTACACTCAGGTGGCATAGGGGAGAATGAGAAAGGAGTGAGAATGCTTTTGGTGATGACCTTCAGTGTACAGCAGGGGTGTACCCAAGGTAGGGTTGAGCCTGAGAAAGGCCTGAGGAGCCTGGGAAATGAGATCTCCACCCCGCCCCCCAACTCCCCATCACTGCAACAACAACTGGAAAGAAACTTCTGATTAACAGCTCTATAGATACCCTCCACCCTTGTCCATTTTCAGGGGGTATACACTCCATCACTGCCCGTGGGCCTCAGTGTGGGAACGTGGTCCTCCCTAAGCTGTACCTTGGTCATGGGAGGCCTCCTTTTGCCCCGTCGGTGCAGGCAGCGGCAGGCCAGCCTTCCGAGCTCCTGGCCCACCTCTGGAGGGCACTTGCCGGGCCTGGAGTCTGCATACTTTGTATAAAGTCGAGAACCAATCTGGGTGGCCCAGGCATCCAGGTCTGCTCCGGCCCCTGTTGCCATCCCTTTGCAGGGTGCCGGAGCATCTTCTTCCTCTTCCTCAACCAAATCCTTCTGTGGGATCAAAAGTGGGGCTTGTCCAAAGAGCAGCCTCCCCAGGGGCCTGCCTCCCCTTCTGAAGGCCAGTTCCAACGTTTCCTGTTCCCATCACTTGGCCCCTTGGACAGACACCTCTGACTCCCTTCTTTTTCCAGTCCCCTCCTCCCAGGGAGGCAGTTTCTTCCCCCAGATACCCAAATACCCATCAATGGCTAAGTGAGTACAGAAATGTAGACCCAGCCCTGGTTTTGTTTTCTGGTCAACAAATATTTGTCGAGCCAAACTGTAACAATGTGAGCCCCTCAGCAATAGAACAACAAACTCAGTGGCTGTAGGACCACTTGTTGGGAAGACCTGGGTTCAGATCTCATCTTGGACACTTGCCAGCTGGGTGACCCTGGGCAAGTTATCTCAACTTCATGGGTCTGTTTCTTCCTCTCTCAAATGAGGGTCTTTTCTAGATCTAGGACCCAATGACTCCTGTGCTGGATGGAGGACAGAGCTCAATGTCCATAGAACAGAGATTCTGGGAATCTCGTCAAAGGCACATGGGCTTTAGTCACCAAATCACTCAAGAGGAGAAATCACAATGGTGACCAGATAGTAAGCTCATCAGTTGGGAGCCAAAAGGGCCCTTAGAGGTTATCAAGACTCTCCCCTGCCCATCTCCCATCTTATGGATGACAAAACTGAGGCTTAGTGATTTGCCCAGAGTCATACACAGGGTACCTACCCTGCCAGACTGTGGTAATGAGCTAATGGCCATAAATCTCTGAGCCCTCCAGATGTGTAGCTTATTATTACCTAAGGTTTATGTGAGTCTGTACTCATAGAATGTCAGGGGTGAGAGGGATCTTGGTGGTGTCCAGTCCAACCTAACCCTTTGCCTCCCATGTAGGGGAGCCCAGTCCCTCCTGGGGCAGGCCATCTTACCTGGGGCTAGCTAGTCATGGGCTTTTATTACTATTCCCCTTCCTTTCCCAACATTACTGAGAGCCACCTCTAGTGATCGTGGCTCCTACTTCTGCCCTCTGGGGCCAATCCTTCTTCCATGTACCAGCCCTTCAATCACAAGTCCTCCCCCTCCCCCCACCATGTCTTCTATTCTCCAGACTATAACCCCCCCCCCCAAGTTCTTTTCATCAGACCTCACATAACAAAAACACCAGGCCCTTCAGCACCCTGGCTGCTCTCTCTGGTATGTTCTCTAGACTTTCAATGTTCTTATTCTGGTCTCACCACAACCTGGTAAGCTGGGTACTATAGGTATTGTCACCCTCATCCCCACCCCATATTCCAGATGAAAAGATCGAGGCTCTGTCAAGCTGAATGACTTGCCAAGAACCACAGAGTCAGTATCAGATGCAGGACTTGAACCCAGGTCTCTCTAGCCTCTATAAGTAGGGCCCTCTCTTTCAGTTTACACTCTGAGCAGCAGGGAATAATCTCACATTGGCCTGGGAGGGGGTCTAGGAGAGAAATAGGTTCAGGTGGATTCCAGGGAAATGACCCATCAAAGGTGATTAGGGGACCCAGAGATAACTGAAAACATGGGCTGGATGGTCCGATCCAATAGAGGGGCCCAGTTGATGATGCACTTCTGTCTTTCAAGCACAATAACAAAAACCCTCTCAGGATGGGACCTCTCTTTTCTCTCTCACTCTCGGACTTTGCCCGGCTGGCTGACTCCACCCTAGACTGTTTTGATCCCAGTTGGGATGGTGAAAAACAAAAGCCCTTTGAACCTTCGGGAGGTGAGACATTCTCCTCTGAAAGTCTCTGTGTGGATGGGGAGGTTTTCTGGGCCTGGCCTAGTCAAAGAAGCATCAAGCAGCCAGTGGCTTCCTGGCCCCCAAGCTTCTACACCTGTCTCTCTGGATTTTCCCCTATCTGTCACAGGGGACTCCTCCCTCCCATGTTGCTCCGGGTGACTCACCAAGTACTTGGTTTTAGCCCCATCTGTCTCAATGGCTCGACACCCAGTCAGGACTTCCAACAGTACCTGAGGAGTAGATAGGATACTCTTTACGAACAAGGTCTGGGCCAGCTGAAGGCTTTGGGAATGGGAGGGAGTCATGCTGGAAAGGGAAGGCAGGCAGGCTACTTCCCCAGGGATGGCAGCCTCTACACAATCCTGCTGGTGCTGAGATGAGGTGCTAGGGTGGGTGCTTTTAGCCCCATGTCTGGCGGGGACCTGGGGGAACAGGTCTCATCTGCCTTCTCAGTTGAGAAAGGGGATGGGGAAGGGAAGAGAAGCTAGCCTCCATGTGCTGTGCCCTGCCAGCTTAGCTCCATCCTAGTGGCTAGTGCTCATCTGCCAGCACCTTCCAGCCTCCAACTGGGTGGGCAGCAGCCTCATGGTAAGAGTTTGGATTTTTTTGATTTTTAAACATTTTTTCTTTTTTTTCCCCCAATCTTCATAGTACTTTATTTTTTTTTCCAGTTACACATAAAGATAGTTGTTTTTTTTTTTTTTTAGTGAGGCACTTGGGGTTAAGTGACTTGCCCAGGGTCACACAGCTAGTAAGTGTTAAGTATCTGAGGCCGGATTTGAACTCAGGTACTCCGGACTCCAGGGCCGGTGCTCTATCCACTGCGCCATCTAGCTGCCCCTAAAGATAGTTTTCAACATTTGTTTTTATAAGATTTTAAATTCCAAATTTTTCTCCCTCCCTGCTAACCCAAGACAGGAAGAAATCTGATATAGGTTATAAATGTACAGCCATCATGTCAGGATGTGCATGATGCAGCCAGGCCACCAAGAGAAGACCCCAAACTTTGTTACTAGTTTGCATTGTGCAGGTCCAGTTTTCAAGCTCTTTACCCTGCTCCCCCCCTCCCCATCCCACTCCCTGTCCCCTAATCAGGCTATTCCTGTTGCTCCACTGAGGCCTATCCCAGGCTCCTCCCTACCCCTTCCCTCCAGGGGTTAGACTCTCACCACGCCAAAACTGAAGGTGTCAATTTCCACTGTCAGCTTTCCGGTTTTGACATATTCCTCGGGTAGGTAGGCTAGGGTGCCCCGAACAGTCTGAGTGCGGGCCAGGGAGCTGCTCTTCCCAGAAGCAGCTCCTGAGTAGCGGCTGAAGCGAGCCAGGCCAAAGTCTCCCAGTTTGGGTATCAACTTCTCATCAAGGAGGATATTAGAACTGGGGGAGGGAAGAGAGAAAAGGATCCAAAGGAAAGTCACTCATCCTTGCTGATAAGAACAATGTCCAAGGGACTTGAATGCCCTGCTTGGGACTAGGCCTTGCAAGGATGGTTGCAGGCCCTGCAGTGGGGATGTTTGGCCTGGAGAGGGTAAGATTCAGAAGAAATGTGGTTCCCAAATTTTAGATCTGAAGGAGGACTCCCAGTCTCATTAAGGCACAGAGCAGGGAACTGGCCAGGCCCCAAATTCTTGTTTTTCTGACTTCAAAAATTAGCATTGTCACAGCAAATTTATTTTTATGCAAAAAAATCAAGTACCACGAATATATTAGCACAAAGTATATTACCTATAAAGTTATCTATATGGGCTCAAGATTCATCCTCTGGCCAAAATGTCATAATACAGGGGGAACCTTCCCACCCCCTCTACCCTACCCCCCAAGATTAAAACTTCCATTCATGGGCAGTTAGATGGCACAGTGGATAGAGCACCGGCCTTGGAGTCAGGAGTACCTGAGCTCAAATCCGGCCTCAGACACTTAATACTTACTAGCTGTGTGACCCTGGGCAAGTCACTTAACCCCAAGTGCCTCACTTAAAAAAACAAACAAACAAACAAAAACTTCCATTCATTCAAGGACTCAATTTCTTGATTTTTATTTTTGGGGCGAGGCAATTGGGGTTAAGTGACTTGCCCAGGGTCACACAGCTAGTAAGTGTTAAGTATCTGAGGCTGGATTTGAACTCAGGTCCTCCTGAATCCAGGGCCAGTGCTCTATCCACTGCACCACCTAGCTGCCTCCCCAAAGCTCTTTCTAAAGCTGTTTCCCATGGTTTAACCTGTGGGTGATCAAAATATTTTGGGGTTGACTTTGAAATACTGGCTCTCTCCTACCTTTAACATTTGAATATGCATAAGCAGACAAGGTTTAGTGCAAAGAACACTGCATTTGGAATGAAATATGGGCTCTAGTCTTAGATTTTCTATTTCTACCTCTGTGCCCTTGGTATGTTACTTAATTTCTTCAGGCTTCCGAGCCCTCAAATATAAGATGAGGTGAGACTAGATGACATCTGGGACCTGTTCAGCTCTAAACCTACAATCTGGGTTCAAATCTTGCCTTTTTCTTGTATTTTCTGTGTGACCTTGGGCAAGTCCCTTTCCTTCCCTGGGCCTCAGTTCCCTCCACTGAAAAATAAGGTATGATGAACAATATGGCCTGTGCTCTAGATCTAGGATTCTATGTGTGATCATGAGTAATTTAGAAATAGTAAGCAGTTTGGCAGCTGAGGGGAGGATAACTTGGGCCGGGGAGAGACTCAGGCCTCAGTTTCCTCATCTGTAACATAAGGGACTTGGACGAGATGGTCCTTTCCTACTCTTAGGTGTTGGTAGCTGTGACTGAATATTTGGTTTGGCCCTAGAGGGTAGACTTAGGAGCAGTGGTGGTGGTGGTGGTGGTGGTGAGTTGCAAAGAGGCCTCTGGGTAACGACACTTATCCCAAAAGACAAGGGATGCTCTTTATTTATCTATTTTTTTGCAGGGCAATGAAGGTTAAGTGACTTGCCCAGGGTCACACAGCTAGTAAGTGTCAAGTGTCTGAGGTCAGATTTGAACTCATGGCCTCCTGAATCCAGGGCCGGTGCTTCATCCACTGCTCCACCTAGCTGCCCCCAAGGGATGCTCTTTAAACAAAAGCTGCTTGATCACTTATTGGCAACTCGTGTTCAGTTCTGAGTCACAGCATATGTTGCCTCTGTGCTGGCTCTCTGGTCAGCTGGTCGCAGCATGAAGCTAGTCACAGACTTAGTCCCCTGTGTGATCCGGTTAGCTCTCTTCTGTTTCCCCAGAATGCATCTGAACCTCAGCCAATTTCCACCCAAATGCATGCTGTCTTTGGGAAGAGGGACCAAGTCGAGAAGTATGGTTGGCTCCCACAGTCCTGCTCCCAGGAACACCCCAAAGACCATCTCTGACAGGCAGGAATCCTTTGTAAATGAAGGGGACTTGTTCCTCACTGATTTCGCCTTCTATCCATCTTTTTATGTCTCCAGTGGAAAGTCTCAAAATATGGGTTCCCACACAGGATGGACAGGCCAAGTAATTACTTTGTGCCACCTTCCTGTCCCCCCAGTTGCCTTCAAGGTCACCTTTCACTCCTTCATCCCAGATACCCTTTCACAACCTTAGCAGAGGCCCCTCATAATCCCTTTTAATGGCCTCTTCCCCCCTTTCTCCATCCCCCATCTATCCTCTATCTGGCCACTAAGCTGTCCAATAGCATTACCGGGGTCACACTGACATTGGCTCTCATTAGTCTGGCACTGATCTGTCACTGATAATACCCTGCCTCGACCCGTACCCAGGGTAGTGTATGTCTCCTAAGTAGCTGAGGCAGATTTGAGCCTTTATCTCACCAAATCAGCAATCTAGTATTCTAGACACCACACCACATTGTCTCTCCAACAATGAACTTGGAACTCTGAGGATGTCCCCAGGACTGGCCTCTTCCTGGCCTTCTCAAGTCTTTTCCCCACACTGAGACAGCATGATAATTCCCTTTGGCCTCCTGGCCTCTAGTCTTTCCCTGGCCTAAGTTATCCTCCCCATAGCTGCCAAACTGCTTACTATTCCTAAAGGACCAGTTGGACTTGTCACTGCCCTGCTCAAGAAGCTGCAGTGACTCCCTATTTGACTCTGGCATCAAATACAAACCCATCGGTTGGATGTTTAAAGCCCTCCAAAAGCTGGCTCCTCCCCTCTGCCTCCTAGAATGCCCACCTACAACATGATGCCCTTCACCAGTGCCCCTCCCCCATTCTTTACATGTATCTCCCTCCCCTGATAGAAAATAAGTTTCTTGTGGGCGGGGTCTGTTTCATTTGTCTCTGTATCCTCAGCAGCAAGCATGGTGCTTGGCACACAGTAGGTACTTAATAAATGTTTGCTAATATGATAAGCTGTTTCTCCCCTGGCATTCTCTCTTCCCTGTCCCTTCCCAGTAACTTCCTCTCACCTCTTGACATCTCCGTGAATGAGGCTAGGGTTGTCCTGATGTAGGAACTGGATGGCCCTTGCTGTGCCAAGCAAGATATCTACTCGTTGAGCCCAGGAGAGGAGGGAAGCGTTTTGGCTCTGGAAAGATAAAGAGAGGTTAGAGTGAAGAATCTGCAGCTCCCATTTCTGGGCCTCACCTTTCCCATTTGGAAAATGGGGCCACCCACATTCCTTAACTTGGGAATCTCATAGCCACAAGGCAGGCTCTTCTAGCTCCAGTTCTTTCTCTCACCCAATCTCAATTCTTTCTCCTTCCCCTCATCTCCCATTCTGCCATTCCCTTCTTTATTCAATGGGCTCACCATTTTCAGGGGAAGGATTCTCAAGATCCCTTGGCAAGCCAGGGAAGCCATAAAGTACTCTCTCTCCAAAGGTTTTACCCCTCAGTTCTTTGTGACACTCAGAGATGAAGTGACAGTAAAAGGCACCTAACATATATGAGCTCCATTTAAGCAAAGTGTGATTGTTCAAGTCTGCATGAGTGGGATGTTGAGTCACCAAGGGACTTGGAAATGAAATGCAGAGCAGGAAAGTTTCCTGGATTTCACCGCCTGCCTATCTCCCAGGCTTAAGTTTGAGGTATCCCACATGCTGTTTATCATATAAAGCCCTTTGCTATCTCTTTCCTATCTGGCTCCAGCCTATCTTTTCAGGCTTTTTTTTCCAAACTGGCCATTTCCCATCTCTGTGCTGTTGCAGAGGCTGTGCTTCATGCTTGGAACACCCTCCCTCTTCGCATCCCTAGTCTCTTTCAAGGTTAAGCTCAAGAATTTGATTTGCACACTCTGCCCTACCTTTTAAATTTATTTATCTATGTGTCTGTTGTTCCCCTGCAGTGGAATGTATGCTTTGGTCAAATATATGACCCAATGGTTTTCAAAAGAAGGGATTAAAAACTATAGTTACATTAAATAAAGTGTCACATCTTTTTTTTTTTTTGGCGAGGCAATTGGGGTTAAGTGACTTGCCCAGGGTCACACAGCTAGTGTTAAGTGTTTAAGGCTGGATTTGAACTCAGGTCCTCCTGACTCCAGGGCCGGTGCTTTAACCACTGCACCATCTAGCTACCCCCCTAACCTTTTAATGAACCTAGAGTTTCACTGTTTTCACTGTCAAAATGGAAAGCAAATTTTATAAAATCAGTGGTGGTTTTAATTTTTGAATTTTCATATACTGCTACCTGAAATAGCAACCAGTTAATATAACACACAACACACATAATTCAATGTTAAAAATTGAGGACGTACTGTAAGTCTTTAAGGAAAAAGAAAAAAAAAACATGAGAAATGCAAATCAAAACAACCTTAAGTTTCCCTTCATGCCCAGCATATGGGCAAAGATGATGAAAGATGGAAATAGTGTTGGAGGGGCTGGGGAAAGACAGCGACACTAATGCTTTGTTGGTGACTTTTTCCAACAATTCTGGAAAAATAATTTGGACTTATTCTAAATAAGTGATTAAAATTGTACACATCCTCTGACCCAGAGCACCTACTGTTAGGCATAAACCCCAAGGAGGTCAAGGCAGAAAGGTCTCAAATTGTGATACATTAATGTCATGAAATATTTCTGCTCCACAAAAAATGATGAATCTGAATTCAAGGAAGCATGGGGAGACCAGCATGAACTGATATGGAGGGAATTAAACAATTAGGGAAATTACACAATGACTAGCACCAGGTAAATGGAAAGAACACCCCCCCCCACCCCGCCCCAGTTTTCTGAACTGAAACTCAGCCTCTTCAATCCAATGTGAAGACTGGGTCAATATAATAACCAAGTTTGGTCCTGGAGAATGTTGAGAAAATGTACCCCTCTCTCTTCATTGAAGAGGTGGTGGGGGACTAAGGGTATGGAATACTGCATACATTGTTGATGTGTTGGTGAGTTTTGCTCAATTGTTCTTCCCTGTTTCTTTTCTAATCTTTGTTAAAAGGGATGGTTATGGGGCAGCTAGATGGCACAGGGGGACAGCTAGATGGCACAGTGGTTAAAGTGCTGGCCCTGGATTCAGGAGTACCTGAGTTCAAATCCGGCCTCTTACACTTGACACTTACTAGCTGTGTGACCCTGGGCAAGTCACTTAACCCCCATTGCCCCGCCAAAAAACAAAACAAAAAACAAAAACAAAAAAACAAAAGGGATGGTTATATAGGGGTGGGAGATGGATATCTTTAGAAATGAAAGTGATGGGGGCAGCTAGGTGGCACAGTGATAAAGCAACTGGCCCTGGATTCAGGAGGACCTGAGTTCAAATCCAGCCTGAAACACTTGACACTAGCTGTGTGATTCTGGGCAAGTCACTTAACCCTCATTGCCCCACAACAACAACAACAACAACAAAAAATAGAAAGAAATGAAAGTGATGTAACCAAAGACATTAGTCTAAAAATAAGCTTTTTGGGGGCTATTTGCTAATATTTCTGATACTTGGCATGGTGATTAGCACACAGGAGATACTTGCTGAATGGACCTGGTTTGCACCCAGTGGCAAGGATCATGTCTGGAACAGGGACCAGGGGTGTTCGACTAGAGAAAATCACCATCACCCAGTTGGTTGAATACCTACCAGGGAATGGAGCTGGTCCTCCAGGGAGCCATTGGGTAGGAAGATGTAGACGAGGCAATAGATGTTATCTTGAATGCAGTAGCCTGCAAAGTCCACGATGTTTGGGTGACGGAACCTGGTTGAGAAAGGCGGAGACAGAAACCGTGGAAGAATATCTTTCAAAAACAAAAAGGGCACCCTGATTATTGCTAACTGTCTCACTATACATGCGCCAGAGGGTCAGCCCATTCCCAAACAGGGGTAGCGTGTAGAGTACCAAGAACTCAGGCCTTGGAGTCAGGAGTGCTGGGCTCTCACCCTAGCTGTGCCTTCCACTAACTCACTGTGAGATGTTAGATGATGAGCACAATGACATTGGCTAATATTGATTTAGTGCTTTAAGGTTATATTGAGGAGGAGCTCCAGTGGATAGAGCACTGGCCCTGGATTCAGGAGGACCTGAGTTCAAATCCGGCCTCAGACATTTGACACTAACTAGCTGTGTGACCCTGGGCAAGTCACTTAACCCTCATTGCCCCGCCCCCAAAGTTATATTATTGAATCCTCACAACTCCACAATATCCCCATTTTATAGATGAGGAAACAGAGGTCAAGAAAGATCAAGTGACCCACCCAGGGTTATACAGTTAGTAAGTGTCAGATGGGATTTGAACCCAGGCCTTCCTGACCCACAACTGTCCTTCCTCCCCCCGATTGCCCAACTCCCCCCCTGGGATTCATGCTCAACGTGGGGCTATTCACAGCTCACCGAGACAACTTCTCTACTTCGGTGCCAAAGCTTGTCTTTATGGTGTTCCATTCTAGCTCAGCGTCCTGTAGTCAGGGTTAGAGGAAGGAGTGTCAAGCAGCTTCCCTGGTCTGTCACCCTCCCCAGGTTACTGGGAGTGGGGTACCAGAAATAGTCCAGGGGATGGGGATATCCCTCTGCTCTCTTAGAGTGTTCCAACCAGATACTTACACTTCACTCAAGACCTCCCTGGATATCTAAATGTGTCGCAGCTTTGGACCTCCCTCACCCCCACCCCCAACCCCCCAACTTCCCCCACCCCGTTACTCTTTGAACCTCCTTGTCCTAACTCCCACCTCCTTGAGCCTTTTAACAGCATAGGAAGTGTTTCTCATCACCGCCCGGTACACGCAGCCAAAGCCTCCCTCGCCAATCTTCAGCTCCTCTGAGAAGTTGCAGGTGGCCTGGGCGATTTCGAGGAAGGGCCAGCGGAAGGGCAATGGGTTGGCATAGTTCACTGAAGGGATTTTGTTCTCTTCTCCTTGCTGTGATGCGAGAGAACCACCCCCACCCCGGGTTGAGTGAGGCCAGAGCATATGGAACTCACGGCCTCCCTCGGCCCAGTGGCCTTAGGCCTGCCACCAGGCCACTCATGGGGGCCTGCCTCTTTCCCTACAGGAACTCAACTCTGACCAGCCATCAGTTGTGTTGGCAGCACTGAAGTGTCAATAAGCTAGTGTCTTCACTCTTGCCTTTTAATCCGGTAGAGAAGAGAGGACTCCCTTGTGTACAAAGCGGAATAATTATCAAGCAGGCAATGCAGAGGGCTTTCTGAAGAGGCCCTGGGGTAGCTGGTAACAGAAGACCAACCCTAGTCCCCAGAATCCTCTCCTTCCCTGTTTCAATTTTTTTTTTTTTTTGCTGTGGGACAATGAGGGTTAAGTGATTTGCCCAGGGTCACACAGCTAGTAAGTGTCAAGTGTCTGAATCTGGATTTGAACTCAGGTCCTCCTGACTCCAGGGCTGGTGCTCTATCCACTGTACCACCTGGCTGCCCCCTCTCCCCTTTCAATTCAATTTAACAAATAAGTTGAATTCTGAATGAGTTCTCACACATTGAATTCCTGGACTTGCCCCAGGTCACACAGCTAGTAAGTAGCAGAGTCAGGATTTGAACCCAGGACTTCTGCTTCTATCCCTTAAATCCTCCCCACCTCCACTGAGGCCCCTCAAGCTTTGGATGGCTTGCTTTGCTTCCTGCCACCTGTCCTCACCCCTCGAGTTATTCAGATTTCTTCCCTCTTGACTCAGTTTCCTCATCTGTTAAATGAGGGGATAAGACTCTAAGGCTCTTTTTAGCTTCAGATCTGGGTACATGTCATGTCGTTTCTCCTCAAGGGGAAGCTGGGTTTTGTTCCTAGCACATGGGAGGTATGAAATGCTTATTAGACTGTACTGGATCAGAATGTAAGCTCAGTGTGGGCAGGCAGTGGTTTTATTTCCCTAAAGTAGGCAAACTGAGGCCCAGGGAGGGGAAGGGACTTGGTCACACCAGTAGGAAGTGGCAGGGTTTGGATTTGAACTCAGGGCTCTTTACACTGTACACACTGCCTCCCTCAGGCACTTCATATATCTGTTGAATTGAAATGAACTGTCCGTCTGTCTCTTGGACGGTCTCTTTCTTCCCTACTGGATGGGGGGGAGGGTCTCCCTGAGGATGGGAGCCTCCTCTCTCCAGCCTCTTCCCCCAGTGCCTAGGTAAGGGCTCTGCCCAGTGGGGGCACTCGGGGCAGATTGAGGGAACACACATACCTTTGTGGAAGAAGAGGAGGTGTTAGAGCTGAGTGGCCTAGCCCCTTGGGGTGCAGGGCTTGGGGTAGGGCAGGGGGAGGGCCAGGAGTCTGAGGGGAAGAAAGTAAAAGGTGATTGGGTTATAACAGACCAGGGCCTCTCTGGCCTCCCCCCTCCCCCAGCCCATCAGCTTCAATCTGCCGCCCACCTGGGGCCCAGGGGCCTCTGCCCCCTTCTTAGGAGCCAGCAGGACCCTGAGGAATGGCTTCCTGAGGCACTTCCTGAGTGCTGGCTTGGCCCACTAGCCAGAGGCCAAAATCAAAGATTAATCCCAGGGGGATTCGATAGTTCCTGAGGTTCACCTCAAAGGGAACCCAAGTGACATCAATCAGAAGAGCACCCGGCTCACTGGCAGCACTAAAACCCAGCACAGAGGCCTGGGGCCTGGCATCTGGGAAGGAGGGAAGGTTCCCAAAGGCTCCCAAAGCTCAGGTTCTGCGTCCCCCCCCCCTCCCCCACAGGCCCCAACAGTTGGCCCAGGGGCTGTTAAGGGGGCAGCTCTGGAACGCCCCTCCCCATTACCTGGAGCAGGGAAGGTGGAGGCAGACTTGCGTGGCCTGGCTCCCTCTTCCTTACGGATGTTAGTGGGTTTGGGGTGAGGCGGGGGCCAAGGCGGGGTCGGTGTACAGGGTAATGTGGCAGCAAGGGCTAATGATGGGGGCTCAGGCTTCCCTAAAAGTAGTGGGAAGGAAGGAAAAGAAACAGAGATACTGTTGGCAAAGCAAGAGTGGTGTGGGCTATGTGGGGGGCAGGGGTGAATGCGCTGTCCCCCTCCACCCCATCACCTTTTTGGGGCCAAGGGTAGGCACGGTGGGCCTGCCTCCCTTCACAAGGGTGGGGTGAGGGAGATCCTCTCTCTGGGGGGTGGATGCTATTTCTAGGAGCCCAGCTGGGGCCTGCTTGGGGTGTGGGAGGCAGGGGGAAAGTCCCTTGGAGTTCAGGGCCTGTGGCCAGGGCTAGTTCTTTGAATTGAAACTCAGCCTCCTTTGGGGCTGAAGCCTCCCCTGTCCAAGTATTCTTCACTCAGTCCAGACCTAGGACAGGGGGAGCTCTAGGGGATAGCTGGGGACTTGACAGAAGGAAAGGAGGGGCACCGTTCAGGCAGGGAGCAATGACACAGGTAGGCCGGGGGTTGGGCATGTATGTCTGTGGGGAGCTTGGGGGACTGGGGTGGGGAGGGAAGACTCACAGCTGGTGATGATGTCTCGGGCTCGAAACAGCTGGAGGTGAGTGAGGATGTGGAGAAGGTCGGCCACCCGGGCATTTTGGTTAATCCAAGGCCACATGATTTTGGCCGTTCGATCGTGAAAACGTTCCCCCAGCCGAAGTGTTGTCTGGTCCTGAACGATGAGGGACGCTGCCGAGCAAGAGAACTGGTCAGCCCCACACAGTCCAGCCAGGGCTGAGGCCTGGCTGTTGGCTTTGGTGGCATCCCATCAGGACAACCCCTGCTCTGACCGAAATCCCGGCTGGGACCTTGAGCCAGTGCTGGCCCTGCCCTAAGTCACTCACATCAGGCCCCTGCCCATGGAGAAGGAACCATGAGTTTTGAGCCAAAGGGTCCCAAGTTCCAATACTGACTCTGCCACTAACTTCACCATGTGACCAAAGGCAAGTCACTTCACCTTTTCTGAGCCTCAGTTTCCTCATTTGTAAAATGAGTGAGCTGGACTAAATAACCACCAGTCTCTTTCAGTTCTCAATGTCATTTGTGCCCATAGCCCCAAGTCACCTACAAGAAAGAATGTGAAAAGCTTTTGGGAACAAGTTTGGGGGGGGATTGGGGGGGGCAGAGGGAAAATAAACCATGTTAGCTCCCTGGCTTGCCTGACCCCTGACCCAATGGCCTTTTCCTGCCTCCCTGCCATCTCTCTCAGTCTCCTGCCCCCCCCTCCCCTTGCCCCCAGGATTCTCACATGAAATCCTGGCCCCTTTTCCCCTTGACCTCACTCCTTCTGGACAAGGGGGAGGAAGGGGGAGGGGGCAAGAGAAGAGCCAGCCCTTGTCTTCTTGGACCCTTATAGGGTCCTAGGAGGGTTTGTAAACCTAGTTTGGAGCAGGGTCAAGGGAATAGATGGGGGAGGGGAAAGGGAAGTTGTAAATTAAATTTAAATTAAATTTAGTTTACCTCAGTTTCCCCAGCTCAGCTCCCTCCTCCTTATTGTGTGGGGACCCACAGCTACCAAGTACAGGGTTCATTAATTTACCATCCTACTACCTCCCCAACAAGAAAGAGGCAGCCTCTGGACAGCCACTGCCTAAGCCGGGCCAATCTTTAGGGGTCCTTGAATCTCTTTCCTACCTGTTTGGGAAAGTACCATTTCCTTCTGGGCCCCCTCTCTGAGTCTCAGTTTCCCTCTCTGTCAAATGAGAGGCTTAGACTAGATGACTTCTAAGAAAGCTGGACTCGTGTCAGGAAGACCTGAAGGAATCCACGCACTTCGTAGCAGTAGGACCTTAGGCAAGTCACTTAATGCCTCTGAGGTTTGGTTTCCTCATTTTGGATTTGTTTGGAATTTATTCGTGTGTGTGACATGATATGTGAGACCTAATGTGTGTGACATGTGTGTGAGACGTGTGTGTGTGAGAGACATGATAGGACCTGAACTTTATGGGAAAGTCACTGTGGTGGCTGAAATGAGGCGGGCAGACCCCCCCAGCAGCTACTGCCATAGTCCAGGTGGGAGGTGATGAGGGTGGGGACAGGTGAGAGGACAGGTGAGTCGAGCCTGTGCCTAGCTCCCCTCCCGACACAAGCCCATGATCTCTAGGTGTCCCCCGGTTGTCCCCGTCCCAGCACCCCTCCAACACGCCGATCGCCCAGAGAGAAGGGCCCGGGCGTCCAGGGAGAGGAGAGAAGAGAAGGTGGCTAAGGGGGGCGGGGGGAGCGGCGGCCCCGAGGGTGCCGGCCAGGGGCGGAAGCAGAGGGAAGGGTCCGGGGGAGACCAGGGGAGGCCGGAGGGCTCTTCCCCTGCCCTCCCTTCCCTCGGTGCTCAGGGCCCGGCCGGGGGAGGTGGAGCCCCGGCTTCCCGCCCGGGCCACTTCCCCTCTCCCTCGGGCCGGCCCGCGGCCCCAGCGCGACTCCTCACCGAACTTGTACCAGTCCGTCGACTCCAGGGAATCCATCACTTGGTAGAAGCGACACATGATCCAGGCCGGCACGTCGTATAGGAAACGCTGGGAAACGGAATCCCCTGGGGATCCCTCGGCCATGGTCCTCCCCTCCCGCGCGGCCGCCGCCTCCTAGCCCGCCGACGCCGACGCCGAGGCCAAGGCCACGGCCAAGGCAGGGGCCGGCCAGAGAGCGAGGGAGCGAGCCTATGAAAAATGAGTCACTTCCCCTTTAAATGGATCCCTTTAAACGTCCAGATGCGGGCGGGGGCGGGGATGGGGAGAGGAGGCGGCGAGGGAGGAAAAGGCGGCCCCCTCTGGCTCCCGCCTCCTTCTCCGACCGCCACGTCGGGAGAGGCCGCAGGGGCGGGGCGAGCTGCGGGGACGTCTGTTGGGCGGGGCCCGGGGGAAGCTGCCCGCGCGCGCCCCGCCTCCGCCCCGCCTCCGCCCCGCCCCCTCCTTTGGGGCACCGAAAGGTTGGAAGCCTTCCAGCGACCTTCCGGGCCCGGCCTCCAGGCCAGTGGCGGGGCGGCCAAACTAGGGGAACCCAGCTGGCCGTCAACTGTCGGACCGGTGGAAAGTGTGCTAGCCGGAGCTGACCTCCAGGGTCTGCCTCTGTCACTTACTCGCTAGGTGGCCTTGGCCAAGTCCCCTGCCTTCTCTGGGCCTCAGTGGCTGTTTCTGCGCAATGAGAGGGTTGACACCACTCACCTCCCGCCACTGAGGTGATCTTAAAACGCAGAGACTCATTTTGGGGCATGGTCAATGTGGGAATTAGTTCTATGGGAATATACAGATTTGTGATGAGGCTTTATTTTTTGTTTAATGGAGAGGCAGTTGGAGAGGGGTCGGGTTTTGCATCATTCTTTAAAAATAAGGGGGTAGGGGGGCAGCTAGGTGGTGCAGTGGATAGAGCACTGGCCCTGGATTCAGGAGGACCTGAGTTCAAATCCAGCCTCAGACACTTAACACCTACTAGCTGTGTGACCCTGGGCAAGTCACTTAACCCCAATTGCCTCACTAAAAAACCCCCAAACCCCAAACCCAAACCAAAAACAAAAAAAGAAAAGGAAAGAAAAAAGGGAGAGGGGTTAGGCTGAATCAGATTCTTACCCTTCTTAGAATCATGGTTTTTTTGTTTTGTTTTGTTTTGTTTTGTTTTGTTTTGTTTTGTTTTGTTTTGTTTTGTTTTGTTTTGTTTTGTTTTGTTTTGTTTTAGTGAGACAACTGGGGTTAAGTGACTTGCCCAGGGTCATACAGCTAGTAAGTGTATGTTAAGTGTCTGAGGCTGGATTTGAACTCAGGTACTCCTGACTCCAGGGCCAGTGCTCTATCCACTGCACCACCTAGCTGCCCCTAGAATCATGTTTTTAAATGCATAAAATAAAATCCAAGATTGCAAAGGAAACTGATTATTACTGAAATACAATAATCACTATATTACATCATTATATTAATAGGCTCCAAGTTAATAATGCCAGGAGCTGATCCTTGGGCCTTGTATATTTATGACATTTTCGAATTGAGCACTCCAAGCTCTGCAGCCCCTGCAGCGCTAGCACGGCCAAGCATTTAATGTGAGGTGACAATACTGCCATCTCTATATGAATGTCCAGTAGAAAGTGCACTGGTGAGAATGACTTTGTATAGGAGGGGAAAATGACTGCATAGCCTAGCCAAAGCCGAGGGAGGATATATTGGAATCCCAGAATTAAAAGAGAATTTGGGGGCGGCTAGGTGGCGAAGTAGATAAAGCACCGGCCCTGGAGTCAGGAGTACCTGAGTTCAAATCTGGCCTCAGACACTTAACAGTTACTAGCTGTGTGACCCTGGGCAAGTCACTTAACCCCCATTGCCTCACTTAAAAAAAAAAAAGGAAAAGAAAAAGAGAATTTGGTCCCTCCCTCTCTATTTACAAGGTCACTTGGCTAGTAAGAGTCAGAGCTGGGTCACATCTCCAGATTTTCTGCGAGCATTCAGCAGAAGTTAAGGATGGAACTGTACACTGGGACCAGAGAGTGGAGAGCCTTGAGTTGCAACCAAGTTCAGATGACTTGAACATTTGAATTTTCTGAAAATTAGTGACATGGGGGTTGGGACTGATAGCCAACTAGTCGTCAGATCTCCCATTTTTTTCCCCCTTGGGCAGGGTAATGAGGGTTAAGTGACTTGCCCAGGGTCACACAGCTGGTAAGTGTCAAGTGTCTGACGCCAGATTTGAACTCAGGTCCTCCTGAACCCAGGGCCAGTGCTTTATCCACTGCAGTGCCACCTAGCTGCCCCCTCCAACTAGCTATCAGGATGGACACACCTAAGAAGTAGGGGGAGATTAAATTCTATAGCAAGAAAGTCAGTTAGGCAGAGAGAACTCCAGAGGTCAGGACTATCATTCCAAAAGAAAATTCTCCCTGACTCTCAGGAATCTTTCTCCCACCCCACCCCCAAAGGGAACTTTCCACAGTCAGGTGGTCACCCCATCCGTCCCCCCACCATCCTCTAGAAAAACTTTTGCCTTTCTTCTGTCGGAGGAGCAAGAAGTTTCTAAGATACCACCTCCCCTCGAAGTAAGTCTTTGACTTCCCTCTCAGTCACTTTCTCTAAGCATCCGAATAAAAGACTATTTTATTCTAATTGGATTGTGTGTGAGAGAGTGTAATTCTTTAAAGAGGAATACCTAAGGACCCCCAGCATAAAATGCTTTTGGAATACAGTAAATTGTCTCTCTTATAGACCAAAAAATTTCTGGGAGAGAGGATGTGAATTTAAGGAGCTGATGAGAAATGGGTGGGGGAATCCCTCACTTGTCTCAAACACAGCCTGCTCCCCACAACAAACTGGGAGTGGGCCTGGATCCTAGTAGACCGGGGCTGTCACTGGACAGGGGCAGATGCCATCTTCCCACAAGCTAACTGCCCACCCTCCTTCCCCGTCAGGCTAAGCCCTCGGGGCTACAATTAGATCTTGGCTCTCTGAAGCTTCCTAATCCCACTTACTTGTTTTATAAAGGGGTAGTGTGACACCGGGAAGAATTTTTGAACCTAGGTCCTCGGATTTACAAGTCTGTGTTCAGCTCCTAGGGGGCAGGGTTCCATCGTGGGTGTGGTAGGACTGGGATGTCTTCCTCCGGCTTCCCCTCCCCTCCCCTCCAATCCTTTTGGGCCCAGAGCAAGTCACGGGGGAGGTCCAAAGGATCACATGTCCTAGAATGAGTTCGGGAAAGGGGGAAACCTGCTTCTTAGCAGGTTTAGGGTCAGGCTGAGGCTCCCCCATTGCCTGCCCTGGGAAGAGGGGAAAACAGCTTATCTGTGGTTCAGCTGGCAACTAGGTCAGACAACCACAGCACAGGGTGGGGTGGGGAGGGGAGGGGCAGGCAGCACCCAGGTCAAGAACCCTTCCCCACGGCTTTTGCAGAAAAGAAGTTTGGGTAGCCAGCACTCGGCCCATAAAAGTAAGCAGCGGGACCCATGGAGGTGGTCCTGGGTCCTTAAACTGTCTATTCCGCAGGCCCAGCAGGTTCCCTGAGTGGGCTGAGGTCGATCTTTCTGGCAGGAAGGGCAGCAGGGTGGGAGGGGAAAACCTAAGGTGGTTGAATTTGTTGTAAAAGGGCCAGAGGAGGAGGAGGAACAGGAAACTACTGAGGAGATAATGGAAAAGAGGACAAGCAGAGGAGGAGGGGGGCGGGGTGGGGGTGGGGGGTGGGGCAGGGCCTGACTACGGGCCCTTACAGACCAAGGCAGATGGAAGAATGGGGGCAAAGGCAAATCTAAAATGCCAAGCACTGTGAGGTGGCAGAGCATAAAACTCCAGATACTGCTTGGAGTCTGCAGCATCTCCTCCGTTAGAATGGCAAAGCACGCCGGAGGGCAGAGAATTAGCTGGCTTTGTTGTGCCTAGTTCTGGGCAGAGAGCCTGAAATATTGGGGGGGGGGCAGCAGGCCTGTGATTTTATTGGTATAAAAACCGCCCATCCATGAATCAGCAAGCATTTATTAAGTGATTACTATGTGCCGTTGGAATGGGACAGACAAAATGCACATACCAGGGGGCATTCAGGCTGGGGGGGGGGGCAGGTGATCTGTGAGGGGAAGGCCTGAGCAGAAGGCCAAACTTGAACCTAGTCTTGAGGAAAGTCAAAGATTACAAGAATAGGGTGAGGAGTGTTGGGGCGGAGAGGGTGGAGATGGGCACCTGCTCTGTTCGGGAATCACTAATGTTAGGGGGCTGCTGGGGGCACTGAGAGGCTGGGACTTGTGCCCAGGTGACACAACTGGTCTTGAACTCTGGTCTTTTTGACCTCCCCCCCCCCCACTATGCTACCTGGCACACACTGATTGTACAACTTCGCTCAGTATCAGGAATAGCAAAGAGAGGGTGATAAAGACGACTGTCTCCTCTCCCAGCTGTCAGTACCTATCTCTTCTAGGGCTCTCTGTCAGCTGGAGTGCTTTCTAAGGGCAGTAATCTGAGGCTAACCTTTTCCCAAAGTACCTCATTGCACTCCATATAGGTGCTGACATTTCTGTTCATTTTCTCCTGGCTTGTGTGCTTTGATAGATCTTGCTCGTGTGGAACAAGGTTGAACCCACCCAAACATTAAACACACCATCCCCACCTCCAACTCCAACCCCTGTCCTTGTCCCCCTGGATCCCATCACCCTCCCTCTCAGGGCTGGGCCTTTGGGTCATCCCCTCTCCTTAATTTTCTCTTCTCCTCATCCGTTGGTTCCTATTCCTGGATGGTCCCCATTCTTCAAAACAAATCCCAAACTCTTTGTTTGATAAGAACGGGATTGTAAAGGCAAACCGCTGTGAACGACTTCAGAACTCTGACACCCTGGGCGCAGGCTGAGACATCACCAACATAGGAATTTGTTTTGTTTGATTATGCAGATTTGGTACAAGGGTTTTATTTTTCCTTCTTTTTCACTGGGGGAGAGGTGTGTTTTTGGCAATTGACAAAAAAAATTATATGATTTAAAAAACAAATCAGACCATCTCCTCAAGCCATCATCTTATCGCTTTCACAGTGGGCTCCTAAAAAAGCTGTCCGTGGCTGTTCTCCATGCCTTGCATGCCCTTCATTCTCTTTACCCGGCTCCCATGAGGTCTCACCTCAAGTCCCACCTGCTTCCTGAAGCCTTTCCCACCCTCCTTAATCTTCATGCCTTCCTCTTCACACCACCTCCCATTTATCCTGGATCTATATGGTTTGGATGTTATAGTTATCTCTCCCATTCGACTGGGAGATGCACCTACTGTATGCCAGGTATTGTGCTAAATCCTGGGGACACAAAGAAAGCCCCCCGCCCCAAGAAACCCAGTTCCTGCTCTTAAAGAGCTCCCAGTCTAATGGGAGAGACAACTATACATCCAAACCAGATGGAGAATGCACTTTTTTTTTTCAGGTGGGGCAATGAGGGTTAAGTGACTTGCCCAGGGTCACACAGCTAGTGTCAAGTGTCTGAGGCTGGATTTGAACTCAGGTCCTCCTGAATCCAGGACCGGCTTTCTGCACTTTCTTGATGAGCTCTCCAGCGTCCATGGATTCACCAATCACTTCTATCCTGATGACTCTCAGATCTATATATTCAGCCTTTCTCTCTAGAGCCAGCTCTATGCCCATATAAACAATTATTAGCCATGTCCAACTCAACATGTCCAAAATAGGACTCATTATTTTCCCTCTTGTTTTTTTTTTTTTTTTTTTTTTTTTTGCAATTGGGGGTTGACTTGTCTGGGGTCACACAATGAGTGTCTGAGACTTGATTTGAACTCAGATCCTCCTGACTCCTGGGCCTGTGCTCTATCCACTTTGCCACCTAGTTCTCCCTCCCTCTCTTCTTAACATCTGTATTTTTGTTGGGGGCATTACCATCTATTTAGTAAGTCAGGTTTCCAGGGTAGGAGCCATTCTCGATTCTTCCCTTTCCCTCACTCCTCACATCTAAGTCTTGCCCATTCTACTTCTACAATATACCTCCTCCCTCATTTCTCATGAAGTTGACAAGCTTACCACTCATCCTCTGGACTACTGTAATAGCCTTTTTTTTTTAAGTGAGGCAATGGGGGTTAAGTGACTTGTCCAGGGTCACACAGCTAGTAAGTGTCAAGTGTCTGAGGCTGGATTTGAACTCAGGTGCTCTTGAATCCAGGGCCAGTGCTTTATCCACTGTGCCACCTAGCTGCCCCTGTAATAGCTTTTTTTTGTTTTGTTTTGTGGGGCAATGAGGGTTAAGTGACTTGCCCCGGGTCACACAGCTAGTAAGTGTCAAGTGCCTGAGGCTGGATTTGAACTCAGGTCCTCCTGAATCCGGGGCTGGAGCTTTATCCACTGCAGCGCCACCTAGCTGCCCTAGTTCCTATTTTCAAATACAAATTTTGGGGTTTGACTTTTAAAGCCCTTTATGATCTGGCTCCAGTCTACCTTTTCGGGCTCACTACATCTGGTCTTCAGGCCTGATTACTGACTGCAATACTCTTTTCACCTCTGCCTTATAGAATGCATGTTCTTTCTGATGCCCCCACCCCCCCTAAATTCAGTCGTATCTAAATTGAGGTTGCTTTTTCCTAGCAGGGTATGATCTTCTTGGGGGTTAGAGATTGTTGGGTTTTGTATCTGTGTTCCTGGTACTTGGCCCATAATGTCAAACAAATGCTTGTTTAGAAATGGAAGGCTGTGTCATAATGACAAAGCTTGGCTCCAGAAAAGGGATGAGGTGGTCTTTGCTTTCCTTTGTGGAGGTGGGGGACCATGAGTGCAGAATATAGCACCTACTGTCAGAATCAGTTGATTTTTTTGATTAGCTTCTCTGAACTACCCCCCACCTCTTTTATTCTTTGTTACAGGGGATGGCTCACTGTGTAGGGGATGGGAGAGAATAAATTTGGAAATGATGGTGATGTAAAAACAAAAGGTATCAATGACATTTAAGAAAATGTTTGACAACTCAATTCCTTCCCACTGAACAATAAGTACCCTTCCCTTCAGAGCAGCCTGTTTCGACAAGGACAATTTTAGGGGCCAAGAGAAGGCAAGTAGCCCACTCCTTTCTGGCCACATCCCGTTTTGGCCTCAGATGTCCGAACTCCCCACCCCCACCACCCATCATTCCCATTCTTACCTCCCAACAACTTTGGGCTGAGTCCAAAAATCTACCCAGAGGAACAAGATGTGCTTCACCTGAAGATATCCCAAAGAATGTGCTGGAGGCTTTAAAGGCTAACCCCAAGAGAGGTCCCTCAGGAGTCTTGAGACCCACCTTGCCTTTCTGTCTATATCTCCATAAATTTTTGGAGGGGGCAGGGGTAAGGGGGTAAGGGCCAAGAATAGTGGTTTCCCTAAAGCCTGTGTGGGGGAAAGAATGTAGGCTTTTGACTTCATTGGATCATACATTTTGAGGTGAAAGGGAACCTCAGAGGCAGAAGACCTTAGTTCGAATTGTGGCTCTGCCACTACCTAGATGTGACTGGACAAGTGCCTTACCCTTTCTGGCTTAGGTTTCTTCCTGGGTAGGTGGGTAGAATGAAGGAAATCTGTATGTTATAGGGGATGGAGGGCTGGGCTTGGGGGCAGGAGTGGGTAGGGGACCTTCTAGAAAGTCATTTGAAATGGCAGCATCAGAAATCGAACCCAGGCTGTTACTCCACATTGAGAGTTCCTTATAGGGAAAAACCTGTCTTCAGGCACTTATCAACTAGGTGACTCTGGCAAGGCCTTTCAGAATGTTTTCTTCCCTGTAAAGTGGGGTTAACTGTACTACCTATCTCAGAGTCGTCATAAGGAAGCCACTTTGCCAACCTTCAAGTGCTGCCGAAATGACTTATTATTCTGCTAGCTAATGGTGCAATGGATAGAGTGCTAGGCCTGGAGTCAAGAAGACCTGAGTGCAGATTCAGTCCCAACCTAGCTGTGTGACCCAGGGCAAGTTACTTAACCTTTGTTTGCCTCAGTTTCCTCATTTGTAAAATGAACATAACAATAGCACCTACCTCCCAGAGTTGTTTTGAGAGTCAAGTGAAATGACATTTGTTGGGGCAGCTAGATGGCGCAGTGGATAGAACACTGGCCCTGGAGTCAGGAGTACCTGAGTTCAAATCCAGCCTCAGACACAACACTTACTAGCTGTGTGACCCTGGGCAACCCCAATTGCCTCACTAAAAAAAAAAAAAAATTAAAAAAAAAAAAAGAAATGACATTTGTTCAGCACTTGGCACAGTGCCTGGCACATAGTAGGTATTAGTTAATGCTTATTCCCTTCCTTTCCCCCATAAGTCTATTAAGTCACTGAATCTAAGGCTAAAAATCTTGGTCCAGCCTCATTATATAAATTAGAAAACTGAAGCCTACAGAGGTTCAATGACTTGCCCAAGGCCACCCTAATTCCTGAGACTTTTTGCTTAGGGTCACATTATCCTGACCAGGAACTGTGGGGCATGGACAGATTCAAGAGGGGCCACCAGAACCAATGAGGTTAGAAAACAGCAAATTCTCTCTTTACTGGTGTATCCACCGTTTTAGCCCAGGTCAGTATTTCCTCCCCAGAAGGCTCCTCTTTTCCCCAGAGAATCAGAAAATGGCTTGAGTAAGGGGAAAAAAGGTCAAGTCAGAAAAAATACCTCACATGGTGTTATTTGATTGGGTAGCAGGGGTGTATGTGCATGTGTGTGTGTGTGTATGGGGGGGGGGATGCTATTTCTGCCTTGCAATGAAAGCCCAGACCTTGAATTACTTTTTACATAGATTTATAGATCAATTCTAACAGCACAGGATACAGTACTTACCAACAAAAGATGCAAACTAGTCACTTAGAAATGCATGCTGAGCACTCTGTTTTTACAGGTAGAAAGGAAACTCACAAAAAGAAAACGAAATAGCGTGCTGCCCATCTTTTCCAAGAAGAAAAGAATCATAGGGGGAAAAAATCACTAGGCTTACAACAAAAGACACAAAAAGGACATTGTATGTAAAGTTATAAGGCAAACTTTTTATATAATAAATAGGTTACAGGGATTTGTGGGGGGAGGGGATTTGTTTTAACGTATATAGGTACATTCAGACAGATTTACTGAAATGGTACAAATTTCCTTAATAAATTGCTTTTTTTTTTTTAAATATATCAGTGCTTTCAGTCATTTGGCTATACACAAAGAACCTTTTTAGAACACTACAAAAGAGCAATCCTTATTTTCTAAAGTAATTGTCCCCAAACACAAAAACCCAAGGTGAATGCAATAGAGGGCTTGAGGAAGAGGTTCATTCCCCTCAAGGCCCCCTTTCCTAGATTCCCTCTCCAGTGGGGGTTCATCCTATCAGCATGGCCCAGGGGCTGCCATCTCTCCCATCCCGGAGTGGAGGCTCTGGAGCTGAATTGCAAGGGGCACTCGAACTCCTAAAGGTTTTATGGTTGATTGGGAGCAGACATCAACCCTGTGCTGGGTGCCCCAAACCTGCCTCTTTTGCTTAGAGGTGGCAGCACCCAGAAGGATCTGCTTTTGCTAGGGAAAAGACAAATGTGACTAGGGCGCAAATGAGGTCAAAGAAAGGGGGTCCCTTTGGAAAATCAACTTATTTGCCATTTGAAAAAGGTGGCAAGAAGATTTCATGCTAATTTGGTGCATTATGAAAATTGAGTGGGGGAGTTTTAAGTGGTGAATCCCAATGGGGGTGGGATGTCCACTCAATTGGGCCGTTAAATGTCTAACTTGTTTTTGGGAATATCATTCTGGAGGGTATTATTGGATTCCCCGTTTCAGCTGACAATGATTTACTTTTCAAAACCTAACTGACCTATCATAGTAAAAACAGAGCTCTCTCTTTATAAACCCTTTAAATAATCTGCACAGATCCTTGCTCTAATGTTTGTTCAGCTTTCCTGCCTTCTCTTCCCAACTTTCCCAACAAAAGAAAAAAAGAAAAAAACCCCTAAAAAACCCCAACCACTGTCTCCTCTCCTCCCCCAGCTAAACTAAACCTGTGACATTTTAGAAATAATGATGAAGATGGGGATAATCTTCAGGAAACCGACAAAGTAATTCACTGGGGACCACAGGTGGGAGAAACTTCCTTCAAGAAAGACTGCTTTCAGCCAAGATTGAGAGAACAGAGACAGATAGTTCCGGGATGCATGTGGTGACTTTGAAAGGGATTTGCAGAGAGGCCCCAGCAGGCTTTGCTTCTCTGGTGGCTTGGGGCCCATAGGCAGGGCTGGGGGAGTTCTCAGTCCCCCTCAGCAAGCCTCAGGCCTCCCCAGAGGGAAGAAGGAGCTCTTTTCACTTTTGGTCTCTAATTTAAAAAAAAAAAAAGAATGGATTCATTTAACCTTCCCCTCCCCCCTCCCCCAAATGTCTAGAAGCATTTGTCTCTGGAACAATTACTTTAACATGGTTACAAGTACAGACTTTAGCTCAAACACATAAGAGAGATCTACTTAGCAACGCTCCTTTTACCCATCAAACAACACACAAATAGAAACTTTAACACCACAGTTAAGAGACTAGCAGAGAAAATCCCAGGCTTGGAATACAAAAATCAAAAAAAGAAAATAAAAGAGTCAACCCAAATCAAAAGCCAAACCAGAAAGAAAACCTAAGGACAACAACAAAAGGCAGGAAGGAAGAAGAGAGAAAGCACAGCACACACCACGGCGCCAGGTACATAGGGAACCTAGAAGAACTAACTAACTGTACAGAGAAAGAACTCAGCATACATTTAATAACAGTCCTTGGAATATTTGGTCATATGGTCATCAACTAGTGATTCTTGAAGCGAAGTCGGATTCTGTAGCGCTGTTAGGATTGACTGGAGCAATGCACAAGGGAGGCTTGGATGTCAAGGGAAGAAGCAGGCTTCGAGTGGTGCGGCCCTCTGCACTTGACTGCCAATCGTGTTTCAGAGAATGTAGAGCTGGGTGTGTCTATACCTCTCCGCTTAGCTGGAGTCAGAGCCAGAGCTCTTAAGCGTTGTTCTCAGCCATCATTGCTGACGACTGGCAAGTTTTTGTATTTAGTGTAGTCCGTTTACCCATGCATGCACGTGTATGCTCTAGGACACCCGCTCGCTAGTGGTAGAGCGGAAGCAGAAGCAGTCCCATCCCTCCTTTCTCTAGTTGCTTAAACAGGAATGGTACTTGTAGACCTCATCACCTAATACTGAATGCCCACTAGGAGTGGGCTCCCCAACTTGAGGCCTAACCTTTGGGCCCAAGGGACTTTGAAGGCTCAGCCCTGGCCAACCTGAGTGAGACTTATTTCCTTTCTTTAGGTGGACTGAGCCCCTGGAAGAAGCAACACTGTCTTGATGGAAGGTTTTGGCCCTGTCGATTCTGGAAGAACAGGCTTTTGATTTTTAAGGATCGAAAATAATTTCTATAGCTAAATGCTCTCAGGCAGGTATTGCTAATTCAGAACTACTGCTCACCAAAAGCAATAATACCTGGTAGGGGAAGAATGTGAGGTGAAAGGCTATCTCTGTACTTGAAGGTGGCCCCTGGGTTACTGATGGGCCTGGAGGGCCTTGTGTTTCTGCAAAGGATGGCAGCCAGCTTTAGAAACCTAAAAGGCTCCCCCTGTGCTCCCCATCCCATCCCCATCCTGTGGGGTGGGCTTTGTACTGTCCAGAGAGAAGCTGGTGGGCTCCCCAATTGTTGCAGCGATGCTCAAACCTTACACAGCTGACCTGCTGCACCTCAACTCACATCTATCATAAACAAATATATCAGGCCATATGAGAAGCCGGATCACCCCAATGGAACCCCCAGAGTTGGAAGCAAAATCCCACAATGACCAAAAAGATGGCTCAGGCAACTGGGCCCCAAGATGTGGGGAGCAGGGAGAGTATCTTCATGCATATGGCCAAGGCATCTCCTGGTATTCTTCCCTCTTCCACCCCCACCCCCAAACAAAGCTACCAAGTACTCCCATATTTAAAGCCCTTGGGGGCAGGGAAATGGAGTGCAAAAACTGGCTGGTGCTTGGAGCCTGCCCTGCTAGCACCGGGAGCCCTTGAAAGAAGAGAAGCACTAAAGCAGGTCCCCAGGATCTGCTTGAACAGACAAAGTGACCAGCAGGCAGATTTGTAGGTTTTTCCACTTTTATTTTCCCTTGTCCTATGCTATGGATAATCAGGAATATTGTAAATAAGCAACAGGTATAATTCCAACAGGCCTTTTTTTTTTTGTGGAGCTACAAGCAAAATGAGTTTATAATGCAATATACAGATATATAAAAACCAGACTGCTTTTTATGTCTAGTTGGTGCATTAAAAAAAGGGACGGAAAAGAACAGAATTAAAACTGAAAAACAGAATCCCAGAACAAAACGAAAGAAATCAGGCCTATGCTTAGAGTCTAGGTATTCTTGGCTAGGATTGCTTTCGCAGGAAGAGGAGATCTTCCACTCAACACAGACACTTTCAGAGGATCGGGCCTTCGGGCAGGAGCTGAATTTCCTTAGCTTTCTGTCTTGTGCCTTCTTTGGCAACCCACAGGTTTTCAACAGACTTGGGTCTTTTCCAAATCACTCAGCTTTACTCCCTTCAGGCTTTATTTAGTTCCCCTGGGCCTCAGGCCTGATTCTGCAGTGCTGGTTAGCTGCGTGATCCAGCAGAGGAAGAGGATTTGGGTGGCAGGGATGGTAAGGAAGATTGAACAGAGGGCTCTAGCAGGCCCTGTGGCTGATCTAGGGACAAATAATTGGCATTTCGCCTTCCACCCCTTCCTGCCCCCAGGCTACTGGGATGGCTCAAGAGTTGGGTTTTTACTACCTCTTGGCAAGGCAGGCAGCCAGCCAATCCCCCTTCCCCCCAAAAGGACAGGCAGCAGGAAGTGATCATAAGGTTTAAAACTGGAAGGGACTCACCCTAATTCCCTCATTTTACAGATGAGGAAACAGGACCAGAATGAGCAGAGATCGGATTTAAACCTCAGGCTTTCCATCTTCCAATTTTGGAGCTCATGCCCAAATGGGAGATGTACTCTGAAGTCTGGGTCCAGAAAATGCTAATGAAGGCATCACTCCTTTAACCAGGTAGAAAGTGGCTTTCGTTTCCAAATGCTATAAGTGCCAACACCTTTCCCAAAGGGAGTGAAGACCTCAGTAGAACATTTCAGGCTCAAGACCCAAGTGCGCCCTTGCCCCATCCCCAGTGACCGTTCTGACAGCGAGGACTTGGTTTGGCTCCTCCTTTGTTCAACCGTCACTTCAATTATCGTGAGGCAAGATTTGAGCCTTCTGTCCATTCAGAAACATCCAATTATGACTCGTTGAACCAAAGGGTTTCTAAGTTTGGACTCTGGAATGCTGAGAGCTGCCTTTCAGCATTCACGTTTCCTCTTCATATGTGCTTCCTGAAATGTGCCTAAGCCAGGAGTGGAAACCCAAACCGAAACCATCCCTCAACCTGGAGGAGTCAAAATCTATAGTGCCTGTAATAAGCAGGCAATACCCTTCTTCACAATGGTACAACGAGACACTCTTTGAAAAGAGAAACAAATACACAAATGGAGACATTCAATGAATTCTGTTAAAGTGCAAATCATTGCAGATGCTGTACTATCAAATACCAAAGGTTGGGAGATGTGGCTGATGTGAAGAGATGGCAAGAGAGTACAGTGATCAAAACGAAAGGTAGGCAGACTAGATTCTAACCATCTACTTCTATGAATCAGAAACAGGCTATGGAAGTGGTGGGAACTCATTAAGCACTCCTTTACTTGTGGAAAGGGCCCATTTCCTTTCCTATTTCAAGAACAGTCAGGAGATAGGGGTGTTCAGGATTTCTTACTGTAAGCTTTCCTCCACTCCACAGCCCCAGTAGTGACTAGACTGGTGTGTTTATCTCAACCAATGGGCTTGGAAAGGAAATTTGCATTTATTGCTCACACAGTGGCTGTTTTCTGTTTGTACTGATTCAGGAGACTTGCTCACAGTGACCCCTGGAAGGGGCTTAGAAAAATTCTGGCCCCGGAATTCAAATCCACATGAAATGCATCCTCAACGAAGAAACAATTGTGTCAACCAAAGTGACCAGGATTTGGAAAAGGTCTGGTCTGATCTACTTAAGTGATTTCAACAATGGCCCTTGCCCATTACACTTAAGGATTTCAATTTACCATGATCATTTCTATTTTACAATTGGGGAAACCAAGGCACCAAGCCACTGCAAACCAATCAGAGACCAGAAGTTGCACCAAACTCAAGCTGGTAAATCAGAGGCAGTGTGAAATAGTGGATATTAGGCTGGACTTAAGAGTCAGGAAGACCACATTGGTGTTCAAATCCTATCTTGGACACTAGTTGTGACCCTGGGCAAGTCATGGCATCTCTGTGACTCAGTTTCCTCATCTGTAAAATGAGGGGGTTTGGACTCTATGGCCTCTACAATCTTTTTTCCAGCTCTAAGGCTATGGTCCTATGATCATTAGACACTGGGTTGTGGCTACAACTTTCTCCTCTGGCCAGCTGGTTCCCAGTTTGTCTGCTATGAATTGTGGAGCTCATATTCTCTGCCTTCCTGGGCTTGAGTCTCTTATTTTAAATAATGTAAAATTCAGATGTTCCACTAAGGAACCTCCCTTTCCCAGGTGATATCTGTGAAGAAGTGGGAGTATGGCCACAACTCAGCTCTTTTTTGATGAACTCTACAGATGGGGCAGTTTTCACTCAGCTCAGGGGTGGGGATGCTTCCCCTAGTTTTCACTATTGATTCATCTCTAGCCCAAGAAAACACAATTCAAGAGGCTGGAACTTTTGGCCACCCAAACTTGCCTTAGGACACCTTTCTATTTCAGTCTCATAATCGATATGCTGGCAGAGCCCTGGGCTCACATACGCTCTCAATGGTTCTGGGTTCATGGATTGCACTGGGGTCTTTAACACCCTAGGCTCCAGACTGTGAGCCAGGAAGCCCTCCTTTGATTCTATCTTGCTGTGTCTTTTCCTGGGGATATGAGATAACCAAGTGCTCAGGTAGATCCCCTGCTCAAATACGTAATGGAGTGTTTAAAAAAATCACCAGTCTGGTTGCTCCTCCTTACCCACTGGGCAGAGAGAGGAGTGATGCTTAAACCTGTTACAGTTGGTACCTAGGAGAAGTAGTGGTCGAGGAGGGTGAAGCCAGTGACAAAAATGAGGCTGAAGATGTTTAATCATGCCCTCTGCTCCAAGGACATCTTGAAGGTCATCAGTATTCCCTTATTCTTAGAATAGTCATTAAGAGAGGCTGCCCAATCATTGTGAATGGTCAGATATATACACAGTGTGGGCCACACTGCTAACCAGTGCCAGATGCTCTGTTTGTGGTGTTCCAATATACAAACTCCACACATGCTTTCATCTTCCAACACCCTATCTTGTTCAAACTTGTAAAGCACAGACACTCACATATGCTGCTCACTTTCCAGAGGTGACACTGGGCCTCAGGGCAAAAGATGGAAAGTACCCCAGAGTTGGAGAGAATTTCCAAGCCATGGTGAAAAATAAATGCAAGAAGACCAGGCTGACTGTACATGAAGGGAGAGAAAAATCTGCAGCCTCACTTCAGGGGCTTAACTCAAGCCACTTCTGGCTAGAGGGAAGGTTGGAAGAAAGAGAAAAAGGGAGGAACAAAACCCCAAACCCAACAGAAATGTAAAGAGCCCTGGTCACCACTTGCAGCTTTGGAAATTTCAGTGGAGGAGGTGGAGGGAGGTAGGGGGCTGCAGAAGTTGACTCATCCAGAAGAAAGATTCTCATTTTCAAGTGCCATACCTCTCCTGACTAAAAGAGCCCTGAATGAGGTGTAGCGTGTGCCAGAAAGAGTCCAACTGGGACTCTATGGAGACCAGAGACTCCGCTTTCCAGGGAACTAGATAGGGTGGAGTATTGAACTGTCATTCCCTGATGATGGTCCCAAGAGCTCAATTCTACTGGTCTAAGAATACTTGAAGTATAATAAGCAAAACCCAAACTGGACTGAAACACTCAAAATATCCCTTTCCAATGATAAAGGGGCTTCAAGAAACATACTAGTTAAAGTGCACATGTGGGTGTCCTTTGGAGGCCCATTAGGAATCCCCCATTAAAAAGGGACTTAAGGAACACACAAATCCACAGCCAGGAGACTTGGTAGGCTTAGAGCCTTTTCTCCTTAGAGAAAGCGGAAGAGGCGCTACAGAGGAATGACGCCCTCCTTGGACAACCCAGAAACCCTCCCTTTTGGGAGGAGTTATCAGCAGTGAAGCAGGAAGATTGAAAAGTGGTGAGGGCCGAAGGGCTGGGACTGATGAGAGGTGGTGGTTTTTTTTTTCTTTTTTTTTTTTTTTGTGGTACTTGTATGATGTTCAGCAAATTGAGACAAATCTACTAAAGGCCAAACAACTGCAGAAAGACCTAGAGGGCAAACTCCCTTTGTAAGCTACTGATTGGAACTGTCAACTATGGTTCCTGGTTACCAAAGACTAATCGAAGAAATGCATTATTATTTGTATAATAGTTCAATCCTTCATGACTACATCCTCCTAAAGAAGCTGGGAAACAATGACTGAAAGAGACTAAATGGCACATATTTGACAGTTCACTGCAGCAGCTCACACGTGTTGTGTGTGTGTGTGTGTGTGCGTGTATGCGTATGTATGTGTATGTGTGTGTGTGTTTGTGTGTATAAGCAGAAAGCTGCGCTCTCATCTTGCTGTTTGGATAAGGTGCTTCGCAGTTTGATAGATTTCTATACAAGAGACATCTCTGTAAACACAGACAAGGATATACCAATATGATGAAGATATGCAGCTGGATAAGGACTTCCTGAACACCCAAAGAGGTTAAAAAGATATATCCCCTCCCCCAACAACAAAAAAACCAAATGGAAAACAAAGCCAACTCCTCTCCCCACCCCCCAAGATTCTGAAATGGATGAAAGGGCCTTATTCAGACTCTCTGAAAATGGGGGGATCGTCTAATCCTAAGTCTGCCATTGGAGGCGAGAGCTCATTGGGAGTGTGAGGAACAGGTATGAATTTGGGGGCTGCGTGCTAAATCAGATCTTGGAGTGTTCTCTTCTTTGTAATACTGTGTCCTAGGAGGAACAGTTTGTAACCCTTGAAAGGCCAAAGTGGAGAGGAGAAAAAAGCATCATGATTGTGCTGTCCACTTGGCTAGGAGGTTTGTTTCGTTGCTTTGGTAGGCAGAAGGATTCCTGTCACTCTGGCAGATCTCAGAGTGTTTTCCAAACTTCTCTTTTGCTTTTATGTAACTGAAGACCGGGAAAAAGGCATGTTTTTTTGGGGGGCGGAATTGAATAGGTTTATGCTCTGTGTTTACTAGGCCTCAAACTCCTCTGACCAGATTCAACAAGTGATTTTCCTTAATGGTATGAAAGTAAGTGACCAGGTATACATGTCCCAGGAAAGAGGGCTCGTTTAGTATTACCCAGTTAGAAGCCTGCAGGGGCCAGCTCAGTGTGCAACTAAACCAAGAGTACTCACTGCTGCTGCCTAAAAAGGGGCAAAAGAGTTGGTAAAGGAAATGAGAAATGGAAGGAAAGAAAAGCAAATGGTCAGGAAGTCCTTATAAAACTGCAGCAAACACTTAGAGTTTCGAAGCTTCGTGGGAACCCTGTGTGGTAATCCCACTTTAAAACAAGCACAGATACCTCTAAGTATGGGGTGTTCAAAACCCCATCACACCAGTGTCTTAAGGAAGTGGCCACAAGGGCACGTGGCCCATTGAAGCCAGTTTTCTGTTGAGCATCTCAGTCAGTTTGTTTTGAAGTGGGAATATGGGAAGGATCACAATCACACAATTAATTGTGCCAACAGTTCTAACTAGCTAGTAGCACTGGAAAAGAACTGGAAGACCAGTTTTCTTTCTCCCTGCTCATTTACGTGCATACACACCCAGACATACAAAGGTCCACTAAATGAAGCAGCTACAGCTCAAGACTGCTTTGGGTGATTGGGGATCCCTCCCTCCATAGGGGCCTCCTTCCAAGTCAACTACCAGTGGGTAGGGTTTTAACCACTCTTCTTTAGGGTTAGCTCTTCTCTTTCTAGTCCTACTGTAATGTCTTCCCCCACCCTAATACTCACTTGGAGCCCCTTGGGATTAGATGATGCCACCTGACCCCTAGTCAAGGTCTCCTCTAGTGCCAACTGCTCTGTGCTCTGCCCTTTGTCTCAACCCTCTTTCCTAAGGAATCTAACCACCCCTCCCCCCGGCCCCCTTAGGGGGAAAAAAAAACGCCCCAAACCCCACAACATAATAATTTAAGATCTTGGACTAGAATGTTAATGGCACTGAAAATGTAAGCTCCCACTAACCCTACTCTGTTAGGTCTCTAGTGACAACCAGTACACCATCCCTCTCCCAACAGGGATGAATGGAGGGCAGGTGGCTGGTGTACCCTAAAAAGCCTGATAAACAGCTTGTCTGGTCAGTAGTATATGCAGCAAGCCTTGTTGAAGGAGCCTATTATAGAAAAGTGCAAAGCTGCTTCTGGCCCTGGTTAGGTCTTCAACCTGACTGTGCTTGTCGATAAGAAAAACATCCCAAGTGCTCCAACTACTCCCACCCTGAAGCCACGAAACTCTAAGTTGACTGAAAAAAAAAAAAACCCTTTTTAATTTCAGTTAATCGGGAAGCTTTGTCCGAGCCCTGCCCATAAGGAGAAGAGACAACAGCTGCCTTTATTCTTTTGTTGTTTTTTAAATCCACTTTTGAAAAAGTCAGCTAACTCTCTCTGTCACGGGCGTCCGGCTGTCCACAGGCTCCTCTCGATTTGGCCTTGGCATGGAGGACGAAACAATGTCCTTTCGGTCTCCCTCTGCTCGGTGTTTGAATTTTTCTGCTGCTGCGGTGGTGGTGGCGGTGGTGGTGGCAGCGGTGGCAGCAGCCGTAGGCTGAGTCTTAGCGGGCTCCTTTGGGCAGCCGTCACTCTCAGGTGGCCCCCCTCTTGGCATCTTCTCTTCTTTGCAAACTTTGCTGCTTAAGTCCTGAGGTTCCGGGGGGCTTTTGCTGTCCTTGGAGCTCTCTGGCTCAGGGTGAGGAGGGGGTGGGGCCTTGGGTGACTCTGAGGAAGGGAAGTAGTGGTGGTGGTGGTACTGCTGCTGCTGCTGCTCCTTTTTCGGGGGGGAAGAGGAGGTGCTCCCGCTTCGCCCTTTGGGGCTGCTCTCTTTGCTTTTCCGACCTGGGCTCTTTCCAGGCTTGAGTCCTTTCCCACTCTTTTCCCCCACAGTGGAGACAAGCAGAGGCTTCACCACTTCCTTCACCTCGATGCTAACCGTTTCCCGGGTCTTCCGCTTTTTGATGGGCAGCACAGTCTCATGAATGGTCCTGATGGAAGACTCTTTGATTGCTTTCTTCTTGGCTTCGACTGCAGCTGCAGCCACCATACTCCCTGGCTTGCGGCCCCGTTTCTTAGGGATGACCTGTGGCTCACTCTCAACTTTCCGCTTCCTGCCAGGGCGTTTGATCACCATGACTTGGGTGGACGTAGTGGCCCCACCCCCTTCAGCTTTCCCCCCAGGTGAAGGCTGAAAAGGCATCTTGACTAGGAGCTTCCCAGGACTTTTCTCAATTACCCTTTTGACCTGGACCCCTTCAGAGGCTGTCGCCCTGGGTTTCACTGTGCCGCTCCCTTTGGGCCGTCCCCTCCCTCGGCCTGTCCCTGGAGCCTTGGGGGATTTGGACTTCTTAGGTGGCTTCTGCTCTCGTCGGGAGGGACTCCCTCTCCCAGTTACCGTGAAGTCAAAATCATTAGGGTCCAGGGAGGTGTCGCCTACCTTTTCGAAGTATGCAATCAACTCTACCTTGGAGCGAAAAGCTTTTCCCTGTGGACTGTGGGAGAGAGACAGAAAGAATGATCATTAAATATTGTCCATGGAAATGTCCTAGGTGGGAGAAGTAGAAGATGGCAATGAATTATTCTTCTATAGAAAGCCAAGATCTCACTTGGCTTTGGAAAACTGCTCCCTTCATGTCAAAGTATGTTAAAAATAGAGGCAGAAGAGCATCATGATGGGAGAACCAGTCTAGTGAAATGAACAGAAAACTGGACGATGAGTCAGAAGTCCTGGTTGCTAACCCTGCCTCCATCCCTACTGAGCTATGTGATCTTGGGCAAGCTACGACCTCTTTTTGCCTTGGTTTCCTCATCTGTCAAATGGAGATGTGTTCATTCATCCCCTCATTTCTTCAGCACTGTGAGCAGAGCACTGTGCTGGGAACTGGAGGAGACACAAAATTTGAAAAAGATACTGTCTTTACGGACAGTAGAGTCTAGGAGAGAAGGCACAGATAATTCTGACACCCAGTATTAAGCGAATCAGTAGGGTACAAAACAAAGTGCTACAAGGGCTAAAGAGAAGGACTCAGGAAGGCAGCGTTTGAACTGGACTTTAAAAGATGGGTGGGAATTCAGTGAGCAAAGAGAGGGAGCCATACTAAGCGTATTTAGGTGGCTGGAGCACATCGAGTATGTGGATGGGAGTAGGGTGAGGCCAGGTTGTAGAGGAGGGATTCGAATGTCAGGACAACTAGTGAGGATTTTACTCAGTAGCAAATAGAAGCAATGGGAAAGTTTTTGAGCAAAGGAGTGACATAAACACCTCTAGGCAGAAGAAATTTTTTTTGCAGCACCAGTGAAAAGAATGGGTTGGAAAGAGGGAGAGAGGGAAGCAGAAAAATCTGAAAGAAATCTCTTGCGATGGTCTAGGTGGGTGGTGATAAAAGCCTATGATGGGGTGGGAACAGAGAAGAGGAAGGACATGACACGTATTGTGAAGGTAGTATCAATGAACCGTGATAACCATCTGGATATGAAAGGTAAGGGAAAGGAAAGAGGCAAAGATAAATAAGATTTTGAATGTGGGAGACTACAGGGTGGATGGAGGGCCAAGACAGAATTAGTGATGCCAGGAAGGGAAGGAGGTACAGGGGGAAGATAAACTCAATTTTAAACATAGTGACTTTCAGTGGCTGGTAGCATATCAAGGTAGAGATAAACTGTTGGCTATGGGGAGATGTAAGTCTGGAACTTGGAGGGTAGACTTGGAGAAACGGACTTGGAAATCATCCTCACAGAGGTAGTAGATGAAACCATGGGAGGGAATGAGACTGCCAAGGGAGAAACTGTAGAGAAAAGAGGGCCAAAGATTGTCTCCTGGAGAACACTCACTTTAAGGGGTTGAGAGAAAAGGATGACGATCTAGCAAAGGAGACAGAGAAGGAGCAGCTGAAGAGGTGATGTGATGCCTCGAGGAGCATGTGGTGTCTCTGACATCAGACAGCAGGCAGAAGTGGGCAGTGTCTAAAGCTGCAGAGAAGTTAAGGAAGAAGAGGAAAAAAGGCCACTGGATTTAGTGATTGGTTGGTCATCAGCGATTAGTAAGAGTGGCAGGGGGAAAGCCAGACTTCAAAGGAGTGAAGGGAGAAGAGGTAATAGAGAAATGGAGGCATTGGCTAGAGAGAATTTTGAAAAAATGCTTAGCGGTAGAAGATAGAAATGAGTTGGTAGCTGGAGAGGAAAGAGAAGGAACAAGGAGAAGCTTTGTAAAGGATCGGGCAACCTGAATATGCTTGGAGACAGGAGCAGGCGGGGGGGGGGGGGGCAGAGATTGTCAACGAAATGGCTTCTAATTATTTGGGGAGGTGGGAGGGAAAGGGATCACAGGGTTAGAGCTAGTGCCATATAATTCCCCAAACATGGCTGCATACATTCTTATTCAATTCTCATAATTACCCTGTGAGTGAGACAGGCTAAGCAGACCTTCTATTTCCTAGACGTTACTGTCTCTCTGAGGCAGGAGAGATCTAGCTCTGAATGTAACACGGGAGGTTTATTAGTTACATAACCATGGACACATCACTTGACCTCCCTGAATTTAAGTTTCCTCATCTGTAAAATGAAGATAAGGGTTGTGAGTTTCAAATGAGAATGTATAAAGCACTTTGTAAACCTTAAGGCAGCACAGAAATGTCAGCCAACTGCATGACCTCTAAGATCCGAGACTTGGAAATTGCCCTCTCTGCCTACAACCTTCTACCTTCCTAGCTCTTTTGGTCTTCCAAGTATAGTGAGAAGAGGAATAAAATAAGTAGTTGGTGTCTCCTGGCTAAGGGTGACCTAGACAGCTATTTAGCAACCCGCCACAAACAATGGCAAGGTCCCTCTGCCTTCCCAGGGCTTGTATCCAGGATATGCCAGAACTGTCAAATCTAACAAGCACTACCCAATTCTGGTGATTCATACGTGTACAAATCATCCCACAGGAAAGAAGTGAGTATGAAGTCCTGGGTAAAAAACCCCAGACCTTGGGGCCCAGGTATGGTTTTTATCACCACTCTTCGGAAATGAAAGGAGGGTTTGGAAGTTAAGAACTGCCCAAAGAGTTGATGTCTAAGAACAGGATTTGGACTTCTGCATCATGGCTTCAAACATAGGAATGATGGTTTTTGGCAAGGGATGGAATGTCCTTCATATCAAACACACCGCAAAATATCTGCCTGGATTCTTGTAAATTCTTTCACAAGAGAACTTTAAATGAAAAAGAGAAAGGGAAAAAAGTCTTCACATAGAGTTGACAGACTTGATACCAAAGAGAATAGGAGGTACAATGCAGAAGGAAGAAGAGCAAAAGAGTGGACCAATAATTCATGGGAGACAATATCCAAGAAGAGAATCAGCAATGAAAGTCATGGCCTCAGATGTCCATACACAAATGTACAAAGTAAAGTTAATGAACAATGAACCAGAGATACTGATGCAAGGATGAAAATTTGACTTCACAGTGAACAGGTATCGCAAAGACTTGGTGGGCTGGGACTCCTGACTCTAATTTAGCTCTGGAAGGGTATATCTTATTCAAAAAGAACAGTATAGACAAAGTGTATGTGTTGGGTGGGGGTGGGGGTGGGGAAGGGTGGCATGCAATAGTAGTGAATATTAACCTGGAACCTTGGGGGAGAAACACAGTAGAAAACATCTGGGTGCAGATCAATAGATCATTTTGACAGAGTGGGGAATTAGCTGAGGAATTTGGGAAATAGATCACAAATGTGGAATGAAAGCACTGATAATGTAACAAGGGGAGCTCAACTATCTGGCTATTTGCTGGCACACTCTCATGGCCAAGAACAGAGCAGCCAGTAAATTGGTGACTTGCCTCAATGACAATTTCATCCTTTAAAAGAAAGAGGAAGTAACAAAGGGAACTACTATTCTGGACTTGATTCTGATCAATGAGTAATTGATAGGGCTGAAGTATTAATGGCAGGAACCACTCCAATACACAATTTGTGATAGCAAAGCCATGATTAATGCGACATGTACCCTAGATTATATTTTACAGGAGAAAACAATATGTACATAGATAAGTAAAAAAAAAATAATAATTCTGAGGGTAGGGAATAGTAACAATTGAGGGGAGCAGGAAAAGTCTTGAACAGAAGACCATGGTATTTTTTCCCCAGTAGAATAAAACTCCTTGAAGGCAGAGACTGGTAGTCTTTTTATCCTCAGTGCCTAGGCCAGTGCTTGATGGGCTGAATGAAGAGCTCTATATATCTACTCTGGTCAAACCACCGGTGGAATAGGGTATTTGGTTTGGGGTACCACACTTTAAGGAAGGCCATAGACAAGCCTAAGCACATCCGGAAGGGGAGCAGCAGGATGATGGTGAGCCTGGAGAACATATCATATCGAGACTTTTACCACTTGTAGAAACTAGGGGTTATTTGGAGAAAAGAGGATTTGGGGGATGGGATGTGTAGGGAGGAGGAAATATGAGCCCTATCTTTATCTATCTGATGAGCTGTCATGGGGAATATGGATTGATCAGACTTATTCTGCTTGGTCCCACAGGGCAGAACTAGGAGAAATGAGTGGATATTGTAGACAAGCAGATTTAGGCTTGATTTAAGGAACAACTTCTTAACAATTAGGGCTGCCTGAATGGGCAATGGACTGCATTGGCAGGCAGCACATTCTCCTTCACTAAAGGGCTCTCAAGTTAGAGGCTGCCTAAATGCTGGGTTATGTTGAAGAGGAAGGGATTACTGGACAAGTATGTATTGCACAAGGTGGCTTCTGAGATCTCCTCTAGCACTTAACATCAGTCCCAGCTCTTATCATGGTCTCCTGAATGGTCTCCCTATTCTCCAGGTCCATCTACCCTACTCTGGTCTTGATGCTACTGTTGGCCACGTAAATGTTTCATTTAACTATTTCTCTTCTATATCATGTAGGTTGAAACACACACGCCTACTGCCTACCGCAAACCTACAGTTTTGCAGGTTACTATCTAGGATTAACTAGCTAACAATCAGATGAACTCTTTTCTGGATTTCCTCAGTCATATGCCCAAAGCTGGCCAAATACACAAGTCTTATTTTAGAGGCTTATTGTCCTCCCAGGTTGGGGTTATCAGTACTCTGTCAATGGATGGCATATTCAGTAACAATTTGTAATGAAGAACAAGATCCCTTACAACCTTGCACAAGTCTATTTTTTTCTTTTTAAAGAATCAAAAGATTTCTTAGGAGAAGACCTTGCTCTCCTTCACTTTGAAGCACTTAAATTCCTGGGAGATCAGTTGGCATGATTGAATTTTACAGATGGGGGAAACAAGAGACAGAGGGATTAATAATTTTGCCCAAAACCAGGTGGTTCCTGCCTTTCCTTTTAAGTTTGAGCTCAAATTATAACACTTTCCTTAGTTTGTTAGGATACTGGTGAGCTATAAATGGGCAGATCTATGGTTTCTTCTGTCTTTAAAATGACAGAACTTAATTTTAAGCAAGTTTTACTATGCTGGACAATGTGTTCTTGAGGATAATATGTCTAGAAGATCCCTTATTTCTTTGTCTTAAAGTACCCTACAACATTTTCTGGACTCTGAACTGAAATAACTTATGTGCACTAAATGTGCTGCTAAAATGCTGTGCCTTTCTTTGGGTTAGGAGGGAATTCTGGCAGTGTATATTCAGCATGGAATAGGGGAAAGAACACGGAATCTAGTCAAGAGAGGCTCAGGTTCAAATTCGGGCTCTACTACTTACTATAATGCTGGGTGGATCATGTTCCCTTTTTAAGCCTCAGTTTTCCCAACTGCAAAATGAGGATACTAACCCTCAGACTACATTTCACAAGGTGGTTGTTAAGAAATTATCTTGTAGATCTTAAAGTACTATAGAAAATGTAAGCTACCATCATCTGACCAACTAAAGTATTTTCCCACTCAATTACTGGGTATCAGGTATAATATTTCCTTTGGAAGAATGAAGGGTTTGCAAGTGAGAGGCTTTCTTCACAGATGGAAACTCAGGAAGAGAGGTTATTGGGAGTACTGAAACTGCTCTAAGCTGTCTCTGATTTCAGTGCTAGCCAGTTAGGGTTTTCCTCATAATGAGCTGGTCTCTGGCAGGACCCAAGACTCAACTCCTTCATAAGTACAAATCTGTACAGGAACAGCTATTTCTACATGTGAACAGTTGATGAGGAAGAAGAAAGAAGAGGATTCCCTGGAGTCTAGGGAGTGGGAATGGAAAAACATAAGGGTGGGCACGAGGCTCCTGAAAAGTCCCCCAAAACGAAGTGAATCCAGAACTGGAAATGAAGAGAGGCTCACAAGCAACACACCCTAGCACCAAGCTTCTCCAACTGCAGTATTCAGCACACTATACAGCCAGCAAGCACATAACTGGAGACACCAGCAAACTGAAAGGACAGAGTTGAGTTAGAAAACTTATGTTTCGGTTTGGCATAAGCTCAAGTGGATAATGACAAAAGAATCTGTTCTATAGATAAGCTTCATCTTTTATGTCAGGATGGATATTTTGAGTAATGTGAAAAGTATAAATGCTAAGGAGAATACTAATGGAGAGTCTGGGAAAGGATAATAAAAGAAGATTTAAAAATGAAAGTTTGAGGAAGAGAATTCTAAGCAAGTTGTGAGAATTTGGAAAGGGAAACAGGCAGTGACCACTAGGACCAGTATGGAATTATTAAAAACAAGTCATGGGGGCAGCCAAGTGGTGCAGTGGATAAAGCCCTGGCCCTGGATTCAGGAGGACCTGAGTTCAAATTCAGCCTCAGATACTTGACACTAGCTGTGTGACCCTGGGTAAGTCACTTAACCCTCATTGCCCTGCAAAAAAAAAAAAAGAAAGAGAAAAACAAGTCATGCTAGACTAAGCATTTTCTTTTTTGACAGGATTACTAGGTTGGTAACCAGGGGAATTCTATAGACATAACACAGCTAAACAAGCTATTTGATAACTCTTATAATAGCCTCATGGACAAGACAGAGAAATAAGGAATGGGTGACAGTATAATTAAGTAGATTGGAAACTTTAGGTTTGATTGAATGGCCAAAGAATGGTCTTGAATGGACTGGTGTTCTGGAAAGAGGGCACCTTCATAGAGAACCTTTGAACCTTTTTACCAATAACTCAGGTGAAGGCATAAATAGTGTGCTTTTCAAATCTCAGAAGAGGAAGATTAACACCTCGAATAACAGAATTGTAATAAATAAAGATTTGTGGGTAGAGATGTGGCTGGGCAATAGTTTATAGGAAAGAATCCTCAGCACTGAAAGTTCAATATGACCCAATAGTGATCTGGCAGCCAAAAAGTTAACATAATCCGAGGCTGCATTAATAGAAGCATAACAACAGAACAAGGGCAGCAAGAGTCCTCCTATACTATTCGTTGGTCAGACACTAGACATCATCTTTCAAGAAGTTATCAAGGAAATCTGCCCTGATATTCTAGAACCAGAGGGTAAAACTGAGGTGGAAAGAATCCACCGATCACCTCCTGAAAGAGATCCCAAAATGAAAATTCCCAGGAATATTATAGCCAAATTCCAGAGCTTTCAAGTCAAGGAGAAAATATTGCAAGCAGCCAGAAAGAAACAATTCAAGTATTGTAGAGCCAGTCAGGATAATACAAGATTTAGCAGCTTCTACGTTAAAGGACCAGAGGACTTGGAATACGTTATTCTGGAGGGCAAAGGAACTGGGATTACAACCAAGAATCACCTACCCAGCAAAACTGAGCATAATCCTTCAGAGGAAAAATGGGCATTCAATGAAAGAGTGGACTTTCAGGCATTTGTGATGAAAAGACCAGAACTGAATAGAAAATTTGACTTTCAAATACAAGAATCAAGAGAAGCATTAAAAGGTAAATAAGGAAAGGAAATCATAAATGATTTTTAAAAGGGTAAACTATTTACATTCCTACATGGGAAGATGATACTTGTAACTACTAAGAACTTTCTCATCAGGGCAGGTGGAAAGAGTATACACACACACACACACACACACACACGGAGAGAGGGCAGAGGTGTGAGTTGAACATGAAGGCATGATATCTAAAAATAAATAAAATTAAGGGGTGAGAGTAATGCACTAGGAAAGAGAAAGGGGGAGGTAGCATGGGGTGAATTATCTCACATAAAAGAAGGAAAAAAAAGCTTATACAGTGGAGGGGAAGATAGAGGATTTGGGGGGAGTGAGAGAACCACACTTTCATCAAAGAGGGAATAACATACACACTCAATTGGGTACAGAAATCTATCTTACCCTGTAGTAGGAGGGGGAAGGGGATAAAGGGTGGGTGATAGAAGGGAAGGCAGACTGGGGAAGAGGGTAGTCAGAAGCAAAACACTTTTGAGGAGGGACAGGGTGAAAGGAGAGAATAGAATAGGATAAATGCGAGGAAGGAATAGGGTGGAGGGAAATACAGTAATCAATAGTAACAATGAAAAAAATTTTTGAGGCAAGTTTCTCTGATAAAAACCCCATTTCTCAAACATATAGAGAACTCAGTCAAATTTATAAAAAGAGTCATTCCCCAATTGATAAATGATCAAATGATATGAACAGTTTTCAGATGAAGTAATCAAAGCTATCTATAGCCATATGCAAAAAATGCTCTAACTCACTACTGATTGGAGAGATGCTAATCAAAACAATTCTGGGGTACTACCCCATATCTATTAGATTGGCTAATAGGACAGAAGAGGAAAATGTTATATACTTGAGGGGATGTGGGAAAAATGAGATGTTAATGTACTGCAGGTAGAGTTGTAAACGGATTCAACCATTCTGTAAAGCAATTTGGAACTATGGCCAAAGGACTATAGAACCATGCCTACTCTTTGGCCTAGGTCTGGATGAATTTCAATGATTTTTTTTTTTTTTTGGTGAGGCAATTGGGGTTAAGTGACTTGCCTAGGGTCACACAGCTAGTAAGTGTTAAGTGTCTGAGGCCAGATTTGAACTCAGGTCCTCCTGACTCCAGGGCTGGTGCTCCATCCATTGCGCCACCTAGCTGCCCCTTCAATGACTTTTCAACTCGGACACTGTTATTTTAGGATTTGAGGCCTGAATGTCAGGATCTTGAAACCGGTCAGGCCTCCTTTCAGCAAAGGAAACACTGCTTCTTGGCTTATTTAACAATTTCACTGGGCCTGTTTCCTTTTGTCCCACAGAGGCCTCTGGCTCATTACATGATCTATTACAAGCCAAAGTATAAGTTGGGATAGTGGCTGCTTGGAGTGTAGCAGATATTTAATAAATGCTTGTTGAATGACTTACTGCAGTGAAGCAGGGGAGGAGAAAAGCCTGACCAAACAGAAGTCCTTTCAAGAGCCAAAAGGGGAAAGGAGGAAGTAGGGAGTGAAGACAGAACTCTCTCTTCTCCTTGCCACTGAAATATCCATCTGACCATGAGCTCTGTGTATCAGCACCCAAGCCTTACTCTTCTGGCTGTTTTAGCATGAGTCTAGTCTGGGGAAAACAACACATGACACCATTATAGCTCCCAGGGAAAGACTATCAGAGATGGTAAGTGGACAAGTAAATTCTTTACTAAGATGAACCGTATCAGGCTTGTGAGAATGCAGAACAGGTTGTAAGACAGTGTTACAAGCGCCTCTGTGTATGAAATAAATCACTTCTGCCATTAAAAGAACTGTTTCCCAAGATGAGAGGATTTGTAGACTATGACCTTCAGCAATCAAAACGAAATTTATTAGGATCTATGAATATGGATTGAATAGAAGGCTGGAATATAGGGGAGCAAATAAAATACTGTGCCCAAAGAATAATCAATAACATAATAAAGGGCATGTTTATTTTCAAATCCGTTTCTGGCATTGGCAATCCTGGACCAGAGAAGACAATACAGAAGACATATGGTCATCTATCTATTTGGGAAATACCACTCTGCCATTACTATAGAATGACTGGCTCCAAAGTGCTGGAAGGAGAGTTCCCAGAGGCCCTGGGTTGAGGCCAGAATGTAAAACACAAGACTTTTGCTTCAGTGTCTTCTGTGTTTTAAGAAGCTAAAAAGGGGTTGGCTGCTATCATAGTGTTTATGGATAACAAAGGTCAAAGCTTTTTTGAGAAACATTTGGATGATTGAAAATGGACAGTTTTATTGTTGTTTGGTTGTTTTTTAGTTGTGCCTGACTCTTTGTAACCCCATTTGGGGTTTTCTTGGCAGAGATACTAGAGTGGTTTGCCATTGTTTTCTCCAGCTCATTTGACAGATGAGGAACTGAGGTAAACGGGTGAAGTGACTTGCCTAGGGTCACACATCTAGTCAGTGTCTGAGGGCAGATTTGAATTCAAGAAGATGAGTCTTCCTGATGCCAGGCCTGGTGCTCTATCCACTGCAGTGCCCTACAATTTCACTAGGGAATAGCAATTTTTTTTTTTAATTTCAGTGAGGCAATTGGGGTTAAGTGACTTGCCCAGGGTCACACAGCTAGTAAATGTTAAGTGTCTGAGGCCGGATTTGAACTCAGGTACTCCTGACTCCAGGGCTGGTGCTCTATCCACTGCGCCACCTAGCTGCCCAGGAATAGCAATTTTTTGAAAAGTATAGTTCTCCAATGGAGCTTAGGTCTTGGGGTCCATCTGGGCAGATCCAGTCATTGGAGAACGGTGTCAGTTAGAATTCTTTGTTAGGAGCACCAAGGAATACTTATTTTCTATTCTCTGGATGGGGAGAAAAATGCTCAGGACAAACAATAACAACAATCAGGTCGAAGGACAGCAGGGTTCACGTGAGCTATCATAGCACTGAAACCACGGACTACAAGGGGGGGATTTCTTAGATGTAGGACAGACACCAGTGAAAAAGAACGAAACGTTAATGGTCAAGGCCTCCTTCCTCTTCACAATCTGTTATCCTTGGTTGTCCACAATCATGCAACTAACCAGGACAAATGGTACTATCTAAATTAAACTGAGTATCAGCATTGTGAGAACTTCGGCTACATTAAAGCAGTGTGGGTCACACCAGCCAGAGACCAGGGAAAACATGTATCTCTGGAGGAAAAACAATCGCACCATTTCCAACTGGAAAATAAATTTGGCCTTTATACCTTAGATACTTTAATGAGGATAACCATGTAGAGTTTAAAGGGACTAAATGTCTAAGAAACATTTTTTAAGCTTTCAATCTATTAGGACTAGATCTGACAATGACCAGAGAAGCTTCAGCATTTGAAGTCACATCTGATGAAGTGCTACAGCTGGCTGTAACCCTATTCTGACCCTTGCCAAAAGTCCTTTCAAGCATTAAATGGCATGGCTCCATGGGAGGTAGGTGAGGTGTGGTGAGCTTCTGGCCAGGAGCCTTCTGAAGAATTCTCACACTAAGCATCATTTTCCATAAGCTTTTCTAAGGCTCACCCCATGTCATGGGACATTTGTCCTTTCCATTTGTCACAGGTAGAAGGACAATCTGGCTGGCCAGCCAGGTACTTGGGTGTTCCTGGAATGCTCATAATAGGAAGACTCATAGCTCTCCCTCCAAACACAAGCCCTTCTAAGGTAGTTTGGGTCACTCTGCCACAGCTCCTTCCTACTTGTATGAATGGTTAGTTTGTTTTCAGCTTCTGTTAGGCAAGTAGCTTGAATACGGGATCCCATCTTAAGACTAATCAACAATGAAAATTTCTGTCTAGTTAAAAAACAAACTCTTATTTTTTCCTTCATATTATTGTTCTCTTTTTGTAGTCACCCACATATCACCTATGGGAAATGACATACGGTTTATGAGAGAGGTGACTCCCTTGGTGGCCTACTGGGTGCTCATGGAGATAAAGCCTAGACTCCTTGGAGTAAAATGAATGGGGGCCACTGGGTCACATGCAAGTAGCAACTGTTACTTCAAAGGATGCAAAGTAGAAAATACTCCAAATACAAAGAGAGGGTCAAAAAAGGCAGGCCACTCAAATGCCATTCCCATCAGCTTCTGTGAATATGTTTCTAATCCCCCCCACCCAGTTGTCCCCTTCTCCTCATTCTTGTTCTTACTCACTTGATCAAATAGACATCGTACTTCCCAGCGGAGCGGCCTGATTTTCTCTGCTTGAGTTTTCTTGTCCAGCCCTCTGGCAGTGTGGGATCATCATACATGGGGCCCCGGTCTCGGATGATAGAACGTCGTTGTTTAGGGGAAGCTGAAGCTTCAGGTGCAGCAGGGGCTGACCCAGCCTCTTCTGATGTTTCTGCTTTTCCTGCCTCTGCTGGCTCAGCAGACTGGTGGGATGATGGCTGTGGGAATTCATGTTTTCCTTCCTTCTCCTCCTTTTTATCCCTCTTCAACTTTCTGAACTTCAGGGGTTTATCTCTGAGGCCCTGGAGGTCTTGGTCTTCAGACTGTTCTTCCCTGAAGTATTAAATAATCATGTAAGTATCACAAAGAACATCATGATCTGCAGAATGTTAAACACTGGGGAGCCCAAGGAACTCTGCAACTGGAACTGAAATTCAAGGTAAACTTCTCCCCATCTACTATTTCTGCTTTTCCCTGATGGCTAAGCAGAGTCCACCAAAATGAAAGCGCCGCAGTCGTAGGGCAGTTTCCTACCATGCTGCAGCAACGATTACAGCCATTACTTGAAGAATCTGTGATTTCATCATTGTGGAGAACTCCCAATATGGGAACACCACCCCCACCTCAGTAATGTGGATCACAATCCATAACTCAGTAGATACAAGTCTGGGGAAGTTGCTCGAGGCATGGAAAAGGTAAGTGCCTTGTCTGGTAAGGTTAGAGGCACTTACCAGAAAGTACCAGGGGTGGAATTTGAACCTGTCTTTTTCCGGATTCCAAGTTATGCACTCTATTCACTATGTTACCTTGCCACTTACTCAACAATCCATTGGTTCCTATTATAATAAGAGTTTGGAGGAAGTAGGAGACCAAGGTAGGTTGGCTGGCTTCCAAAACCATTCAAAGGTTGGTCTGAGGCAGATGGCATTTAGCTTATTGGGAAGCCCTGGGGAGCCAGATAGGGAGATGGCCCCAAATGAAGAGTCAAGGAGGTGGTCAGCTTCACGTTGCAGGTTTGGATCGGAGATGGCTCTGGTCTCTAAGTGTGAAGACACACCCATAGAGACTGTGTCCAATTCAAAATGGACTCAACTTTTCATCTCTGAGTATAACATCTCTGGCAGGAATTAAGTTCTGCCCTGTGGTATCTTTGGTACCAGCAAATGGAGAAGTTCAACATTCAACATTCAAAAAAAGGTTGCCCAATATCCTGGATACAGGTTGGAAGGAAATGATCCTGGGTTCTGGCTGCCTAAATGACAATACTCTAATGGGAGAGAGCTTGCCGTTGGTATGGTTTCATTTTTCTGAATTAGTCAATATGTAGACATATGACATGATGTCACATTCTGCTGGAATGAAATCCCAATATTTCTGTACTAAGCAAATAGCAAATCTTTTTCCTGCTGTACAAAAGCAGTCACTTCCATAAATATGGGGAATTGCAAAGTTCTTTCTTTTCTTAGGGTAGGACTTTACCCTGTGGATGCTGACCCTTGGGTCAGGCCACACCAGTGAAGTCCCAACCCACTGGATAGAACTTTGATTCAACTGAAGAAAGAATGGTGACATGATTCTAAAGTAGCAGTGGGATTAAGGAAAAATTGGTGGCATTTCTATGTCTCACCACTGGTAAGCCTGGTGTTGCTTTGCTAGGCCAAAAGGGCAAGAACATAATTTGGGCCAAGAGAAGCTTAGAGAAGAAACAAAAAATTGGATCTCCTTCTAAAATCTGATGCCTCATAGCTCTATGCCAACTGTCTCAAGGTAAAACAGAAGACCATTCTTTTTTCCCATATTTTCTTTTTTTTTTTTGAGAGGCAATGGCGGTTAAGTGACTTGCCCAAGGTCACACAGCTAGTAAGTGTTAAGTGTCTAAGGCCGGCTTTGAACTCGGGTCCTCCTAAATCCAGAGCTGGTGCTTTATCCACTGTGCCACCTAGCAGCCCCCTTTCCCATATTTTCTAGGGACCAGAGAAATAGCCTATTCTACTACAGCTTAGCACATTAGGTGCTACCATTTCTCCCTGCCCTCTTGGTTTGGCTCAGAAACAAGTGGTTTCTGTCTTTCGGTACTGTTTAAAGGTAGCTTTGGCCCCAAATTGCTAGGTATAGAGTTCTTAGTAGTGGGCAGACCATAGTCACCATTTCCTCACAATTCAGAACAAAATCTAGTCCGAGTACCTGCTCTATAGTTGGGAGAACTCTTTGGTATCTGTCAAAGCAACACTGATATTAAGATGTTATATTTCACTTCTTTAGAATTGCCTTTTATATACATGAATATTAAGAAACTAATGCTCATTAGCATGACTACCTTGTTAAATGTGAGCACCTAGTAAATATACCATAGGACATTGATAACATATTAAAGGTCTGAAGGCTGGCAGGGTTGGACTTTTAAGAATGAATAGGTAGACACTTAGAGATATGCCATGAGGGGGATTTTCAACCAAATGGAACCATTTGACAAAAACCAAACCTGTTAAATCTTTTTTTTTTCTTGGGGGGGGGCAGGGCAAGGAGGGTTAAGTGACTTGCCCAAGGTCACACAGCTAGTAAGTGTCAAGTGTCTGAGGCTGGATTTGAACTCAGGTCCTCCTGAATCCAGGGCTGGTGCTTTATCCATTGTGCCACCTAGCTGCCCCTAAACCTGCTAAATCTTGACCCTACAGGAAAGCTTTAATTATAAGTACATGTATGTAGAAAATAGCAATAAAGCAAGGTATTTGTTCTTGGCCTAGACTTGAACAGCAGGAAGAGAGCAGGCAAGATCACATTTGGGAAACTGTATAGTGCCCTGAACAATTGCAAGCTCAACTTGCTGCAAAAACCCATCTTTCCTTCTTTTCTTTGAGGCAATCAAGGTTAAGTGACTTGCCCAGGGTCATACAGCTCCTAAGTCAAGTTTATGATGATAGATTTGAACTCAGGTCCTCCAGGGCTTAGTATTCTAGCCACTACACCATCTAGTTGCCCCTAAACCCCATCTTTAAAAAGAAACAAAGCAGAAACAAACAAAACTAGAAGGCATTCAGTGCATTATAATTATACCATTTAGTTGCCTCATATGCTGATATTTTTAATACACATGTATATATACTCTAAACATACACACACACACACACACACACACACACACACACACACATGTACATATAGATTTATTTTGGAAGGTCCTTACTAAATATTTTTGGAATTTGTTACTGTCACTATTAGTTAATTCAACTGAGATGCTTCCATTACTAGGACATTTAGAAAACCAATAAAATCATGTCTGGTGCCTGGGTTGAGCTCCTTGAAAGACATTGAACTCAACTGAAATAGCTGGAAGAATATTCAGTGTTCATGACTGAGCCATGCCAATAATAAAAATGACAATGCTACCAAAGTTAATTTATAATTTTAATGCTCTACCAATCAAATTATCAAAGGGATACTTTACAGAACTCAATGATAACAAAATTAATTTAGAAAAAACTGTAGAATATCAAGGGAAATGATGAAAAGAAGTAGGAATGAAAGGAGAATCACATTTCCAGACCTCAAACTATATTATAAAGCAGCAGCCAACAAAACCACCTGATATGGTTCAAGAATAGAGAGATAGATCTACAGAACAGACTAGATAAGGAGAATCAGAAACAAGAGAAATCAATGATCCAATAAATTACTTAGGAAAGAACTCCCTATTTGAGAAAAACCGAAAAGCAGTTTGGCATAAGTTAGGTTTTGACCAACACCTTACACTATATTCCACAATACATTCTATATCGATATACAACCTTAATACTAAAGATAATACTATAAAAAATTAGAAGAAAAACAGATTATATACTTCTCATGGCAATGGGTAGGAGATGTAACCAAACAAGGGATAGAGTCAATTACAAAAGATAAAATATATAACTTTGATTACAGAAATGCTTTGGCACAAATAAAAGCAATACACCTAGAATAATAAGCAAAGCAGTCAAATGGGGGGAAAATTGTATCAAATTTGTCTGATAAGGGTTTGGGGATATGTAAACAATACATACATACACATATGTATGTACATGTGTATATAGTTCTTAAATGCAGAACTGCACACTATTAACAACCATATGAAAGAATGCTTCAAATCATTAATAATAAGAGTAATATAAATTAAAACAAGCCTGAGGTTTCATCTCACACCCTGAAAATTGGCAAAGATGACAAAATATAGGATTAATCAATGTTGGAAGGGCTGTGGGAAGATAGACACACTAGTGCATTGTTAGTAGAGCTGTGAATCAGAACAACCATTTTGGAAAGCAATTTGGAATCATGCAAATAAAGTGACTAAAATTTCTGTACTCTTTGACCTAACATACTGGAATCATTGTTGTTCAGTTTTTTCAGTCATGTTTGACTCTCCGTGACCCCATTTTTCTTAGTTTTCTTGGCAGAGATACTGGGGGTTTATCATTTCCTTCTCCAGCTCATTTTACAGATGAGGAATTGAGGCAAACAAGGTTAAGTGACTTGCCCAGGATCACACAGCTAGTAATTGTCTGAGGCCAGACTGTAATACATGAAGATGAGTCTTTCTGATTTCAGGCCCAGTGCTCTCTCCTCTGTCCCACCTAGCTGCTCCAATACCACAAAAAAACCGCCCTATAGTAGCATTTTTTTTAAAGCAAAGAACTGGAAATAAAGTAGATTCTCATAGGTGAAGGGATGGCTGAACAAATTGTGGTATATAATATAATGGAATATTAAAGTGTAGCAAGAAATGTCAAAGGTGATGAATATAGAAAAGCACAGAAAGATCTACATGAAATGATGCAGAGTAAAGTAACCAGAGACTATACACACATACTCAATGACTATAACTGTGGACATAGAAAGAACAACCATACACAGAATTAAAAAGAAGAAGCCTGGCTTGAAGGAAATGGTATCAGGAGACACTTGCAGAGGTGGAAGGTCCTCAGGTGGTGTACGTGGGACATATTTTCAAACTTTTTGGATCTACTGATGTTATGCAGGTTTTTTCATCCTTTTTCTTTTCTTTGTTATCTTTGAAAATGCTATTTGTCATATGGGATGGCTTTCAGGGAGGAAGAGGGGAAAGGATACTGGGGAAATCTATAGTAATGGAAAAAGACATCAATTAAAAACTTTTTTTTTTTAAAGACATTGAGCCCATGAAATGTATAGTCAAATGCAATTAACTCCCATGACTCCCTATCATCTCCAAAATCTTCTACTTAGCATTCAAAGCCCTTCTTTTGAAACCTAGCTTCCTCCTGTCTTTCCAGTTTTCTTATACCTCACTCTTTGGTTCAGTGACATTGGCTTCCTGGATGTTCCACGGACAAGAACTTTTGCCTCTTTTTGTATCCCCAGTTCTTAGCATAGTGCCTGGCACACAGTAGGCATTTAAGAAATGCTTACTGATTGAGTAATTTTCTTTTCTTTTTTTGTGAGGCAATTGGGGTTAAGTGACTTGCCCAGGGTCACACAGCTAGTAAGTGTTAAGTGTCTGAGGCCAGATTTGAACTCAGGTCCTCCTGACTCCAGGGCCGGTGCTCTATCCACTGTGCCATCTAGCTGCCCCAATTTTATTTTCTTTTAAAAATTTTTTTGATTGAGTAATTTTCTTCATCATAATCACCCCCACCACTACCACCATCATTCAAAACTTCCTGTTCAGCAGCTCTAAATTAAAGAGCTAACTCCCAAACTCCCAAAGCAAGAATAGCAGTTATTTGTTAGTTCCAAGTCAATCCATGGTCAGGGAGATAACTTCCTTCTAGGTTAAGGGCAATTATTTCTTTAGGAGAATACAGAAGGAGGGGGGTGGTGGTGGTCAACAAGTTGAAGTAAATAAAGGTTAATACTTGTAACATTGATTTTATGCAGGCAGAAGTCACAGCAGCATTTGGGATTCAACACACAGGCTGCAGACATCTTATATACTTTCCCTCTTCATTAGAATATAGTCTGTAGGATTTTGTGTATCTGGGCTGTTGAGCTAACAAATCTGGCTATGGCAACCCTTAGCCACTGTGTCCCCATTTTCATACATACATATACATACACACACACACACACGCATATACACACACAGAGTACTCTAGAGTGAGTTGAGTATAAGCACATTAACTCAGGCAAGGGAGAGCAGCAAAAAAGCAATGGATTTCATCCCCAGCCCACTAGGCTCTATATAACACGAATACAATATCTATTTTCTAGGAGCTTGAAATCCAGCAAACCTCATTGTGTGTATTCTCTAATTCTCAACTGAAGTCCTCTGCTGATGCCTCAACTCTGTAACCTGGAGGTAAATCAAACTGAGTCTCAAAGGTTAAACCAACAAAGAACAAGCATGGCAGGTCTTACCAACCTCAAAAGGCTTTGGGTACTGTGTCTGTTATCCAAGGAAGAGCCTAGTGAAATGTGGAGAGTGCCATTATCAATGTGGCCAGAGTGATAACATTTCTGGTTATAGCAAATTATGAAAAACATCTCCTGAGGGGTTTGATCTGCCCTGGTGCTCACAGACCAGCCCCAAATCATAAATCATTGAAATACTGTCATTTTTATCAAAGTTAGAGGTTAGGGGATGGGCCACATCCCTAGCTCAGAAAGGGTGGGTTTTCTTTACCAGAACAACAACAACAACAAAAAAGAGGGCAAAGAGAAGGTCTAGAAATCAAGAAAAAAATCCTATTACCTGGTCCCTTTATTAACCAAAAAAAAATTTAAAAGGAAAACACGGATGCACCCTGCCGCCTCAGTAGTCTTGAGTTCATGAAAATAAAATTCCCTAACTACTGGTTGGAAGAGATGGGTGCTCCCACTTTGACCTGGGGGAAAAATCTCTTATGAACTCCAATTAAAAAAAAAAAATCTGCAAAAGGGAAATGCAGTTCTCTCTTTTGTAAAAGTCCTTTTCAGTCCCAATAAAAGGAAATTATATAAATAATGAACGAAATGAAAGGTATTTCCTAAAATCATATGCCTCTTCTGGAATTGTCAGATAAAAGTGCTCTACTGCTAAGAAACTCTATCTCCTTAATTTGCACAGTACAACAGAAGATAAGCTGGAATTGGAATTAAGCCTGGAAAACCCCAGCAGGCTCAAGTGAACCCGGGCAAAAAGCAAAGAACATGCTAATTAAGAGTTACAGTGGTGTCTTTTTCTGCTGTAAAGTCAATTTGTTTATTCCAGGGATGAAGGAGAGAAATCAACAAAGCAGCCATTTATTAAATGAGATATACAAAGCACTAGGCTAGATTCTGGGTGAGATACAAAGCTTCATTAATTAGTAAAACAGAATTTTTGCCCATAAGGTACTTATAAATTAGCTGGAGGAAGGGGAGATAAAACTCTGGACACAAATCATCATAATGCAAAATAAGAGCATGGTTAAGTCCCTAGGAGATAAAAAGAGTTAAAAGTCCTAGGGGAGAGAGAACTTCTGACTTTAGACAATAGAGAGGGTGTCATTTCATCTAGGTGCTGAAGAACTTCATACTAAGGGGGCAGTATGATTTGGCATTGGAGAACCTGGGTTTGAGTTCTCATCTCTGGGACTGCTAGATCAGATACTCCACTGGAGGTGGTAAGCAATGAATGGAAGGCTATTGGAGATGAAAAAATCTGAGTTGTGGGAAAATCACTATCTAGAATGCCCATTACACAATCCAGGGATTTGACATTTGATTCTTTTTTTTTTTTTTTTAATATTTTTACTTTATTCATTTGTTTGTTTATTTTTTGGGGGGCTGGGCAATGAGGATTAAGTGACTTGCCCGAGGTCACACAGCTAGGAAGTGTCAAGTGTCTGAGGATTTGAACTCAGGCCCTCCTGAATCCAGGGCCAGAGCTTCATCCACTGTGCCACCTCGCTGCCCCACTCAAATTCTTTAAATGGAAGACACAAGGATTCAGCTCCTTTACGTCCAGTAAAATGAAATATCTCTAACAGCTCTTACCGCAGGGAATTCTAGGATTTTATAGCACCCCAAAGATAAGGAATAGCGTGAACAAAGCCACAGAGGTAAAGAAGTCTGGGGTGCAGTTGTGAAAGAGAATAGTATGCTTTGATCGAAATGAGAAGGGTAGTAGTATGAGATAAGTTAGAAAAGAAGGTTGTAGACAGACCAAGGAGGGCCTGGAGTTTTGGCTTTATTCAGTGACTGACAGGGAACTACTGAGGGTCTTGGCAGCAGTGTAAAGGTGGGGGGTTGGATGAGAGGAAATAGTCTTGACAAGAGGCAATAAAGCCCTGGCCAAGGTGATGGCTGTGGGAAAGGAAAGGAGGGAATGGATTTAAAAGTTAATGGAGATATAATCAGCAAATTTGGTAAGTAACAGGATGTAAGGGAAGAGGGATGAAAACAAGGTTTCCAGACTAAATGGCTGAAAAGATGGTGCTATTATTTGCAAAAAATAAGTTAGTCAGGAAGAGTAGCAGGTTTCAGAACACACTTAGAGAGTTCCATTTTAGATGTGGTAAATATGAGGTGCCGGAAGGATAGCCAGGCGAAGCTATCCATTAGGCATTAGAAATGTGGGACTGGAACTCAGGAGATCAGTCAGGGCTTCACTGAATAAAGGGTTTTGGAAGGCAATGAGACATAGTCGGAAGAACACTGCATTTGTTTTTCAAAGGGCCTGGGTTCTAACGCTGATTCTGCTGGGAAAAATCACTTCCTTTTTCTGGGCTTCAGTTTCTTCATTTGCACAATGCCAGGCTTGGTCCCTTCCAATTCTAAAACCTATGCTCTTAGATGATGTCCTTTTCCAGTTTCAAGTCCTTTGATCCCAAGTGACAGCTGAAACCATGGGAACAGATGGGCAGACAAAGGGGGAGAACACAGAATAGAAAGGCTGAGGTCAAGACCATAAAGGGCACATTCGTTGAGGGCCCGGGAGGAAGAGAATTGAAATAGGAATGCCTAGAGAGAATCCAGTCACAAAAGCCATGGGAAGAGAGGTGAAACATGACTGAAGCAGAGAAGAATAAAGATGGAGAAAAGACAGCTGAATCTGGCCCTCTGGGATGACAGTTTCAGCAGGGTGACCAGCAGTGAGGAGAGGGGATGGCTTTTCAGTAGCCAGTGCTGCTTTAAGCTGAGCCATAATGGAACAGTGGAGAGGGGAGGGATTTGGTCTCATTCCCACTGCAGTCCTATACCTGAAGGATTCTTGGGGGCTGACCCACCAGATCCAAATCCAGGATTCCAGTTACCTGATGATAGCTACTCTTCTGACTCCATAGGAAGCAAGGCTAACTCCCCGAAGTACTGATTACCCATTCCATTTCTCCAACTAAATTAAAGGTCAGAAGCGTAACTTTTAACCACCTCTGGCTTTCCAATTTATTTCTTGTCTCCTCTTTTTTCATGTTTAGTGCTGCCTGACCTACCTCTCTTGGTGTTTAAAAAATCCTCCCCAGTCAGCCAGCCAGCCAGCCAGCTTCTGACAGGCTGCCCTGCAGAGCCACCAGTCCTTACTGCTGCTACCTCAGCAGCTCTTGCAATTTGCAACCTTCCTGGCCGGAGCTAGGAAGAGAGCATAGTTTAATTAATTCAGGGGACTGAAGTCCTAATATATGCCAAACAATATAAATTGGGCTTTCAAGTGATTAAAACTCAACTTTCATCAACAAAACAAATTCAAGCTAGATCAGACACTCCACTGGAGATGGTCAGCAATGAATGGAAGGCTATTGGAGATGAAAAAATCTGAGTGGGAAAATCACTATCTAGAATGCCCAATACATAATCCAGGGGTTTGACATTCGATGGGGGGTGGGGGGGGTGAGTTGCTACCCAAATTCTTTAAATGGAAGACACAAGGAATATATTCAGCTCCTTTACATCCAGTAAAATAAATAGCCTGGTAGATTGGGAAAAAGCAGACAATCAATATCTAGAATTCAGTGACACTGGTCAATAATTGAACAACTCAGGGGATGAGCTGCTGAGAAGCTATAGGCAAAGGCAACCATGTCCTTGTTAGTAAGAAAAGTAAGAAGATGAGGCTTTTGGCTATAACCCTTTCTTTAGTAGGTTGGGATGGCCACTTTTCAACTTGGCAGGATTGGAATTTCAGTAGCAAATGAGGGGTTGGGAAAGGAAAAAAGGGAATCACAATTTTAATCCCTTATCAAAAGGTTAGCCAGAAGCCACAGTGATAGAGGGAAGCCATCAACTATGGCAAACAAGATCAATTAAAGGGGAGCTAGTAGTAGGCAGGATGTAACTGGTCCCAGAATGTCAGTTCTTTCTTTTACCCTCCCTTTTAAAAAATAAGTCATTTCCTAATCCCTGGCCCCCAGGGTCCCCCAACCCCCAAGAGAACTGACCCTTGTAACAAAGAAGAACAGTAAAATCTAGCAGCATACCCAACTGGTCTACTTCTGTCATGGCTAATCTAAGAAGGGAAGGGACCCAGAGGTCAAGAATGCTCCAGGGTATGTAACAGAATATAATGTGCTCATTCTATTGGTTTTTTCCACATCAGACTGAAATGTCATCATGGCTTAGCATTCAGGAAACCATTCACCATTAAAAGGCAAATTCCAAATATTTCCCCCAAATGTCAAACAGATCACTTCAATATAGCTTTCATTATAGCAAAAGATAAAACAGGTCAAATGAGTTCTATGTTACTAGGCATCTAAAAGCCTTTTTTTTTTTGCATATAATTTTATGAAAGCATCCAAAGCCTAGAAAATGAAATTTCAAACGGAAATGCTCCTTTGGCTCAATTTCATGCCACTGTGATGTAGTAGATTTTGGGCATAAAACAAAGCCAAGGTACAGAAACATCCATCTGCACAGCAACATTCTAATGAAAGCAAAAACCCTGTAACCTCAGTACTCTTACAGTACATAACGCTTGTCAAAGACGACACAGATGAAAAGAGCAATGATGCAGTTAGCACAATACTGGATCCCCAAGGCCCAGGGCAGAAATCCAAGGGGATATATCCAAGGAATCCCTGAGATAGACAGAGAGCACTACAGCTCTACAGCTGAGAAGGGATTGGTTCCTCTAGGTTTTAGACAGGCTTTCCCCTAAAGCAAATTCCAAACTGAAATCTCAATCCAGCCACCCCCTCCCCCCAAAAAAGAGGACTGGTCACAGAGAATTCCAGGAGGCTTTAGTGTCTGCTGAATCCTGCACTTTATAGTTTGTAAATAACATGGGTAGGAAGTAATTAAAGAATAGGAACCTTAACCCCAATTGCCTCCCTTAAAAAAAAAGAATAGGAACAAGGCTTCCACACTCTGGATTGTACCATACTCCTCTCAATGGTTCATTTGTTCATCGAATACCTGATAGGATTCACTAGTAAATCCATCTAGTCCTGGGATTTTTTCCTTTGGTAGTTCCTTATTCAACTTCTATTTCTTTTCTTTCTTTCTTTTTTTTGATGGGGCAATGAAGCTTAAATGACTTACCCAGTGTCACACAGCTAGTAAGTGTCAAGTGTCTGGATTTGAACTCAGGTTCTTCTGAATCCAAGGCCAGTGCCACTGTGCCACCTAGCCACCCCTCAATGGTTCATTTGTAGGCTCAGAGTAGGGCAACTCTAACAAACACAGGTAGACTATTTAGACCACCTAGACCTGGCATTTGATGAGCAAGCAGAAAATAAAATTAAAAGCTGCTAGGTCCATATTCTAAGTCGTTCTGTCTACTCCAGATCTGATGGCCCTTTTCTCAGTCCTTAGCCTTCTGGACCACTGCAGCATTTGATACTGTTGATCACTCTTTCTTCTTTGTTTTCTTCCTTCCTTTTATTTTTTTTTTAATGAAGATAACGTTTTTCCCAATCAACAAAGAAAAAAAAAATTTAAAAACCACACTACCTTCTCATCTTTCCTCCTCCAAACTGAAACAAAAACCTGAAACCCCTGTTACAAACATGTCAAGCAAAATAAAGTTCTGCATTGGCTATGTTAAAAAAAAAAGTTTCAATCTGAACTCAGAGTCTTTCATCTCTCTATTAGGAGGTATAGCACGTTACCTAAGTCTTCCAAAGTTAGTTGTTTGTTTTTAAAATGTTATTATATAAATTGTTCTCCTGGTTCTACTCAATTCACTCTGCATCAGTTCCTACAAGTCTTCCCAGGTTTCTCTGAGACCAACCCCTTCATCATTTTACTGCATAATTCCATCACCTTCATAAAGCATAATTTATTCAGTCATTCCCTAATTGATGGGCACCCTCTATTTCCAATTCTTTGCCATCACAAAAAGAGGTACTAGAAGTATTTTTGCATAACCCTTGGAGTGTGTCTTGTTTAGGACAAATTCCTCCCTTAATCTACTCTCTAATTCCCCATTTTCTTCATTTTCTTCATTCCTTCCTATTTCTCTGTTGAGTAAAATGTGTTTCTGTAGCTGTGTGTATGGATACTCTTCTCTCCTTTGCCCAGTTCAGATTAACAGTGAGGTTCAAGTGTCAGCAACTGTCCTCACCCCTTCCTCCTTGTTTATATAGATTTTTACTTGGACACTTTGAGTATGTGAGAAAATTTCCCCATACCTATCTCAAAGATCTATATTTTTGGTTCTAGTCTTTCTTCATTTCAAACACTTCATCACCAACTGCAAATGGACATTTCCACATAGATATTCTGTAGACATTTCAAACTCAACATGTGCAAAACAGAATTCATTATCTTTCTCTTCCAAACCTTCCCTTCTTCCAAACTATATTTGTGACCATTGCATCGGATTCAACGTCTCATTCTTATTCACTCCACAATCCAATTAGTTGCCAAATCTTGTCATTTCTACTTTCACACACCACCTTTATTCCCTATCTTCTTCCCTCCACTCAGTCTAAACCCTGGTTTAGGTTCTTACAGGCTCTTATTCTGACATTTTTAACTTAAAAATTTTTTTTCTTCAATTAATAAAAATCTGCCTTCTCTGCCTCTTCCCTCCCTCATTGAAAAAGAAAGAAAACAAAATCCTTATAAATATATTCAAGCAAATTTCATAATAAAATATTTTTAAAATTCAAGTAAGACAAATTCCTACATTGTTTATGTCCCAAAATGCATGCCTCATTTTGAGTGTCAGGAGGTGGGCAGCATGTTTCATCATGAGTTCTCTGGAATTCTGGTTGGTCCTTGCATTGATCAGAATTCTTAAGTGTGACTGATTAACAAATACAAATTTAATTATATTACTAAATTTAAAATAATAATACTTTCTGAATGAAGCATACATTTCAAAGCAGCACAGATATGAGTCATAAGTCACAATTGATATTTATATAGCACTTTAAGGCTGGCAAACTTATCTCATGTGATTCTTACAATTACTTCTAGGTTATAGGTACTATAAAATTCTCATTTGACAAATGAAAAAACTGGGGCTGAGAAAGGTTGTGATCTCTGATCCATGCTCACAGAGCTAGATGACCAAAAAGGGGAACAACCAATATTGAAGGAACTGTGGGAAGACAGGCATACTACTACACTGTTACTGGGGCTGTGAACTAGTCTAATCTTCTGGAAATCAATTAGGAATTATGCAACTAAAGGAACTAAACTGTCCATACCCTTTGATCCAGTGATTACACTTCTGGGCACATAGCCCAAGGAAGTCAAAGATAGAAACAAAGGTCTAAAATATGCCCAAATATTCATAGTAGAATTTTGTGGTAGAAAAGAACTAGAAAAGAAAGTGGGTATCCATCAGTTGGAGAATGGTTGAAAAAACTATGGCATGTTAATAAAACAATGGAATATTATTAACAATATTATGAACAAATTATTAACAGATATAAGGAATTGAGAAAACATGGAAAAATTTGTAAAAGCTCATACCGAAGGAAATCAACAGAAATCAAAAGATCAGCATATATGACAACAATGAAAATTTGAAATTCACTAAAAAGAATTAAATTCTAAGTAAAAAAAAACAACAAAAGAATTAGAAAAAAGATAAAACCTTCTCTCCTCATGGCAAAGAGGTAGGGGCCTGCTAGGACAGATTGTTTTATACATGGTCAGGTGTGGTCACTCACTACTGGATTTTTTTTCCAATTGTTTTTCTTTGTCATAAGGGAGGGAAGGTGTTGTTGTTGTTTTGAGTCTCCTTTCTCTAAAAGGATGGTGCTTGCAAAGACAAAAGGCATCCAAAAATGTAATTTAAAAAAATTCCTCCTAAGGATCTGTCCTTGTGTCTCATCTCCTCTCTCCCTTCCTCTCTTCATGATCTCATCACTTCCCATGGATTCAATTATCATCTCTATGCAGATAATTTCCAGATCCATTTATCCATCCCTAACCTCACTGACCTCAGCTTCATGTTGCCAACTGCTACCTCAAAGCAGATGACACAACCAAATCGGAGCTCGTTATCTTTCCCCCTCAAATCCTCCCCTCTCCCAAACTTCCCTATTATTGTTAAGGATGCCACTATCCTCCCAATCACCCATGCTCATGACATGACTTCTGGGTCACCTCCAACTCTTCATTCATACTCACCTTGTACATCAAATAAGTTGACAAGCATGTCATTTCTACCTTTACATATCTCTGATATATCTTCTCTCCATTCACACTGCCAGATCCACTATCACTTCCTACCTGGAATACTGAAAATAGATTTCTGGTTGGTTTCCCTGCCTTAAGTGTCTTGCCACTTCAATCCATCTTTTACTTATTTCTTTTCCATTTTTTTTTTTTTGGCGGGGCAATGAGGGTTAAGTGACTTGCCCAGGGTCACACAGCCAGTAAGTGTCAAGTGTTTGAGGCCGGATTTGAACTCAGGTCCTCCTGACTCCAGGGCTAGTGCTTTATCCACTGCCCCACCTAGGTGCCCCTATCTTCTACTTATTTCTAAAGTGATTTACCTAAAGCACAAGTCTGAATGTTATCCTCAGTAAACTCCAGTGTCCTTCTATTACCTTCAGGATCCAATGTTTGCTTTTTAAAGCCTTTCACAACCTGGACCCTTCTTACCTTTTCGGTCTTCTTACATGTGACTCCTCTCCATGCATGCTATGGTCCAAAGACACTGGTCTCTTCTTGCTGCTCCTTTTTTTTTTTTTTTTGGTTTTGTTTTTTGTTGTTTTTTCAGGGCACTTGGGGTTAAGTGACTTGCCCAGGGTCACACAGCTAGTAAGTGTTAAGTGTCTGAGGTCAAATTTGAACTCAGGTCCTCCTGAATCTAGGGCCAGTGCTTTACCCACTGTGCCACCTAGCTGCCCCCTTGCTGCTCCTTTAACACGACACTATCTCCCAGCTTCATGACTTTTCACTGGCTGTTCCCTATGCTTCCCTCCTCATCTTTTTCTCTTCGATTTCCTGGCTTCACTTAAGACTCAATGCAAATCCCACTTTCTGCCAAAGGTCTTTCCTGGTCCCCCAATGACTTCCTTCTCCAATGACCTTCCATTTACACTACATACACATAGCTTATATGCATATTTTCTTCCATGTTAGACAGTAAGCTCTTCAGAGGCAGGGTCTGGTTTGTTCTTTTGGGGGGGATCTTTCTTTGTATCCCGTATTGCTTAGCACAGTGCCAGTCACATAGGTGCTTAAACAAATGCCTGTTGTTGATGTTAATGATAATATGTAATGAAGAGAAAAGGAAAGGCTGCTAAAAAAGGATGATTAATGTTGTTGTTTGTCCTTCATTCTTGAAGAGGACCATGACATCAGGGATGATGTCATGACTTGCAGTGAATTGAATTTAAGGGAGGGAGGGCTGTGCAAGGTCACCAGCCTCACTTTCTCCTCCAGAGCCCTCTGGGTCCAGTGGCGAGATATAGATCAGGATGACTGGAGATGGCCCCGGATGTTTAAGACAATTGGGGTTAAGTGACTTGCCCAGGGTCACACAGCTAGTAAGTGTCTGAGATGAGTCCTTCTGACTCCAGGGACAGTGATCTATCCACTGTGCCACCTCACTGCCTCCCACTATGCTACCTACCTGCCCACTCCAGTCGTCCTGATCTATATCTTGCCACTAGACCCAGATGGCTCTGGAGGAAAGAGAGTGAGGCTGGTGACCTTGCATAGCCCTTCCTTACTTAAATTCAATTAACTGCAAGTCATGACATCACCTGGATGTCATGGTCCTCTTTGAGAAGGAACAACAATCCCACATGAACCCTCATCTTCTGGTATTCTTAGCATCTGCTATGCGAAACTTCAAGTTATAACTCCTCTGCCCTGATTAAATGATGATTATATGAGAATGGAAGAATGTTACAAGAACAATGTGAGAGGTACCAATGCTCAGAATGACCTGAGGCTTGCAAAAAAAAGCCAAGGTCAACAGTAAGGGATTTTTTCTGCTGATTAGGGTGGATGGAAGAAGAAAACTAATGGGAGGGCAGAGTTGTTCAATTCAGAACAGTCTGCACTGGCATTGAAATATGGCCAGCAGGGAATTAAAGCCTAGTAAGTAAAAGATAAAGTAAAGAGAGTACCTGGTTGGCCCTGTGAAATTCAAGTCTCTTGGCCCTGATTATCCCTTTATATAAGGAAAATCACTTTGACAGCAGTTTGGAGGATGAACTGAAGTAGAGAGAGACTTAAGGCAGGAAGGAACAGAAACAACTGAACTCAAACTGTGATCATTAGAACAGAGAATAGAAATTACTTGGGGAAGAACTTCAGAAATGTTAAGAACTGCTAATCTGCTAATTAATCTGTGAATCTAAACTTGCTTAAGAAGAGTGTTCCCTGAAAGGCCAGAGGAGACTGAATCTGGTCCAGTGGTCCTTAACATTGTCCCAAAAAACCAGAGACGGCCTTGAAAAGCCACTTCTGTGAACCTCAGAGATCAAGGGGGGACTTAACTTTAGGAGAAAGAAATTTATGCAGGAACCCAGGCTGAGATCAAAAAGGGCCGAAAACGCCACCAGAAAGCACAGCAGGGAGTGGAGCCTGGTCTTGGCATGAAGGCCCAATTCAGGATCTAAATCTGGAGAAATTAAAATCAAAACAAAATGCAAACCACGACAAAGTTTTTGCAAATGTATAGACCTCTCCAAAAGGAGCAAGTAACTTTATAATGACTACAAAGCTGAGCGATGGAGACTCAAAGGGAAAAACAGACTGTCCGCAAGGACCACATGAATTCTTAGACGAAATGAAGCTTGAGATAAAAAACGAAATGAAAGCGGTGGAGGAAAAATACTAAGGAGAACAAGTATCTTAGAAAGTGTTAATAAGCCTTATCTAAGAAATGAATATGAAGAAAAATAAGAAACTAGAATATGCCAAACAGAAAGCAGTAACTCCGTAAGACAGCAAGAAATATTAGGACAAAATCAAAAGATTGAAAAAATAGAAGGAAAGGTAAGATATATCATGTCAGATATAAAAAACAACTGATCTGGAAAACAGGTTAAGGAAGTATAACTTAAAACTCATTGAGTGTGTACATTATTCCCTCCTTGAGCCAATTCTAATGAGATTGAGGTCTTTGAGCCAATTTTGATGAGTGCCCAGATTAAATAGATTACTCCACCCAGTTGGGTGTGTCTGTTAGTCTCTCCGGGAGGCAGCTCTGATGAGTTTAAGATCTTTGAGCCTTTTCTGATGAGTGTAAAATTCATTTACTGCCCTACTCCTCTCCCATCTCTTCCCCCACTCTATAAGCCTTTTCCTGTTACTTTCATGTAGGATTTCGCTTCTGCCCTTCCCCCTCCACCAGTGAATTCCCTTCACCCATCAATTTAACCCTAAAGATGTTATCATCTAGCTAAGTGACACAGTGGACAAAGCATCACCCCTGGACCCAGCCTCAGCCAAAACCCGGCCTCAGACACAATGGTCTGAGACACAATGTTTGTTGCTAAAAAAATTAATTTTATTTATTTTTTGATGACATTTTAAGTTTCGAACTGTCACCCTCCCTCCCCACCCATCATTTCTCCCCCCCCTTTGCATACTTCTATTTATCAGTTCTTTCTCTGCATCTTCCTTCTTAGGTTCTTCATAGTTGATTCGAATACTTTTTTTTAATATATATTTTTTTGGGGTGGGGGCAAGGCAATTAGGGTTAAGTGACTTGCCCAGGGTCACACAGCTAGTAAGTGTCAAGTGTCTGAGGCTGGATTTGAACCCTGACTCCAGGGCTGGTGCTTTATCCACTGCGCCACCTAGCTGCCCATATTCGAATACTTATGATACTTAGAATAGCTATATATACTTATATACTATATACTATACTTATGATACTTAGAATAGTTATATATAACATTCTCTTGGTTCTGCTCATTTCACTCTTCATTATTTCATGCAAGTCTTTTCATGTTTTTCTTTGTTTAAACTATTTTATTTTTTCCCAATTATATGTAAAATCATGTTTTAAAATTTATTTATATTTATTTAAAAAAAAATTGAGTTCCAAGTCCTTTCCCTACCTCCTTTCCCCCTCTGAGATGGTTAGAAAGAAAACTATAATGTAAAAAGGGTTAAACATAAACACACACACAGAGTTTCATGTAGAAATTTATGAAACTCATTAGGCAACCAAGTGGGGAGGGGGTGGGGAGTGGGGAAGAGTTAAGAGGGAAGATAATACTAGGGAATAGTCACAAGCAAAATAAACCCCTTAAGGAGTTAAAAAAAAAAGGAGGGAAAAGCAAAGCAAAAACCTAGAAATATAAGGGAGGATTTTGAGTGCCTCTCAGATAATTGGGGGATGGCTAAACATGAATGTAGTGAAATATTACTGTGCCACAAGAAATGATGAAAGAGGCAATTTTAAGAAAATCCTGGATTATATGAACTAATGCAGAGTGAAGTAAGCAGGACCAGGGCAATTTACTGTAAAGAAAAACACTTTTGAAAGATTAAAAAACTCTGATCAAGGCACTGAGTAACCATGTCTCCTAAGGAGGATCTATAACAAGGCATATTATCCACCTTCTGACAGACTTAGACACACACTTTTGGACATGACCACCGTAGAGATTCCTTTTGCTCCACCATGTCTGTTACAAGGGTGTTTTTCCTCTTTCTCTTAATGTTTAATGTAGGTGGTGAGATGGCAATAATCATGCCCTAAAAAGATGGCTAAGGGCAGCTAGGTGGTACAGTGGATAGAGTCAGACCTGGAGTCAGGAAGTCTCATCTTTCTGAATTCAAATGTGGTCTCAAACACTTACTGTGTGACTCTGGGAAAGTTCCTTAACTCTGTTTGCCTTGTTTTCCTCATTTGTAAAATGAGTTGTAGAAGGAAATGGCAAAGCATTCCAGTGTCTTTGCCAAGAAAATTCCAAATGGAGTCAACGAAGAGTCAGACATGACTGAAACGACTGAACAAAAACGACAAAAAGAAGGCCATTGCAACATTATAAAAAGGAGAGAACAGAAGGAAGTTGTGAAGGAAGCACAGGGAAGCAGAACGATTTTGAAAATGATGAGAAATTTGACTTATACATTATGTATATATATATATACATATATATGTATGCATGTATATATATATATGTATGAATGAAAATTTTCACATAGAAAAATGGTGCCTAGAAATGCCTCTGTCAAATTTCTAGGGACGTTTTGGGGTTCTAGGAAGAAAGGCATATACAATGGTAGGCCAAAAGTCACAAAGGGATTTCAGTATTTAATATCTCTTTTATTTTTTGTTTTTAATTTATAATAACATAGCATCATATACAATATATATGGAGATAAATAAAAATAATTTTCAAAGTTATTCAAACTTATGACTTTTGGCCCACTAGAAATGTACCACGAAGGCAAGACAGTACAGTGGAAAGAGCGTTGGATGGGGAGTCTGATGACTTGGGACTGAATCTAAAACCCGCTAGTCATGTGACCATAGACAAGTCACTTAGCCTCTCTAAGCCTCAGTCTCATCTGTAAAAATGAAAGGTTTGACTTCTCAGATCCCTTCCAGCTTTAAATTCTTTATCATCAACATTATTAAATCAATTTTTTTCTTTGACAAAGTTTCTTGATACAAGCATTTATCATTTCTCCCATCACCCATGGGAAAACCTTCATCAGAAATGTGCACAGTCTAGCCAAACAAAAGCCTGTCTCGTTATTCATTTTAAGTCTAATACCTCTCTGGTGGGGAGCTGGGTAGGGTATTTCATCTGCAGTTGTCTGGTTTCAAATGTTCAAATGGTCAAAGTTCAATTGTTCTCATTCTGCTTACTTCACTCTCAACCAGTTCATAGAGATCGTTTTAGTTTCATCTGATACTGTCAACTATCATATATGGTGCAATAATATTTCAATTCATGCATATCTCACAATTCATTTAGCTATTCCCCAACAGATGGGTATCCCCCTAGTTTCCAGTTTGGAGATATACTAAATCAAGTGTGATATGAAATGAGCACATATATGAACTGCTACAAACGAAGTCAGTAGAACAAGGAATATGAGATACACTATGATTACAACAATGTAAATGGAAAGAACCACTACCACATAATTATAGTGACCAAGCTTGGCTCCAAGAGATAGGAGAAGTCACCTCTAATCCCACACTTTTTCTTTTCTTTTTTTTTTTTTGGCAAGGCAATGGGGGTTAAGTGACTTGCCCAGGGTCACACAGCTAGTAAATGTCAAGTGTCTGAGGCCAGATCCGAACCCAGGTACTCCTGAATCCAGGGCCGGTGCTTTAACCACTACGCCATCTAGCTGCCCCCTCCCACACTTTTTCAATGAGTTGGTTGCTTATGCTAAATTGTTTTCTTCCCTTTTTTCTCTTTTGTGATAAAATGAGGCAAAAAGGTAGGTGAAATAAAAACTAAAAGGGAAACTATGTGGTACAGTGGATGGAGTGCCAGGCTCTGGCCTCAGACACTGACCAGCTATATGACCAGTCACCAAAGTCCTTTAACCTTGTTTGCCTCAGTTTCTTCATCAAAAATAAAATGAACTGGAGAAGGAAATGGCAAACTACTCCAGTATCTCTGCCAAGAAAACACCAAATGGGGTCAGGAAGAGTCAGACATGACTGAAATGAATGAAAAAGCAACTACAAAAAAGCAAAATATAGCAATAAAAATTTATTTTAAAAGAAATTATATAAGGAAGTAAAGAATATGCAGCCCCAACAACGGAAAATCCCCTACCTGTACAACATATGGGCCATTTCAAGCTGCTTGGTTTATTTTCACTGTGTATCCTTTATATTTATAAATTTGCAAGTGGCTGTCAAAAAACCATCTTCTCCCTTCTTAGATAAGAAAAAAAGAGACCAAAATGAAAAAGGAAAACCCGATGGGGCAATGACCTTGTAAAAGACATACCACAGGGGCAGCTAGGAGGTTCAGTGGATAAAGCCTGGCCCTGGATCCAGAAGGACCTGAGTTCAAATGTGACCTCAAACACTTGGCACTTACTAGCTGTGTGACCCTGGGCAAGTCACTTAACCCTCAATGCGCAAAAAAAAAAAAAAAAAAAAAGACACATCCACCATATATACTATCAGTTTCCAAATCTTGTCATTCCTTTCTCTACATGTTTAGCTCACAGAGCTATCAGCCTAGATTAGGCTCTTATCACCTCTCACCTGGACTACTAGAATAGCCTCTAAACTGGTCTCCCTGTTACACAACTGCCAAAATGATTTTCCTAAAACACAAATCTGACCATGTCGTACCATCCTTCACCCCTACTCAATATACTCAATGGCTCCCTATTACTTATAGGATAAAACAGAAATTCCTGAGTTTGGAATTTAAAGCCTTCCCGTCTTTGCAGGCTTTCTTGCTGTTCTTTGCACACTTCCTGTCTCTAACTTTGCACTGGCTTCCCCTATGCCCAAAATGCCCTCAATCCTTACCTCTACCTCTGAGAATCCCTGGCTTCCTTCAAGACTCGGTTCAAACAGGAGCCTTGACTTCTGGTCTGGACTATGAGGGGAGGAGGGGTCAAAGAAATGAAATTAAAAGCAGGCCATCCTTTCCTTTCCAGGGGAAGAGACTGTTTGGAAGAGAAAGAATAAAAGAAAACAGTAACTAGCTGGTTATATGTGAAATCATATTTTCACAGGAGCTACTCATCCTCTGATCCAGCTCTGGGGCTCAGGTGGAACTGCCCTGGAACACAGGGGGAATCAGTCCTTGACCAATACTCTAAGACTAGCTGGCCCCAGATACTGTTCAGGCATCTTGACATCTGCCCTGCTGCTGTACTCACACCCACACCTCTCCCAGATTTTCACTTCTTCCTCAAACAACAATAATCAAAACATCTAAAACAATAATTCTTCTCGGGGTGTGTGTGTGTGTGTGTGTGTGTGAGTCAGATGGAGGTGGCACACTAAAGACAAAGTCGTTGCCCCCCCTCCCAAGCTATTCCTTTCCAGGGGTGGCTCTCTCCCCTCTCTGCCACCAGAAAGTAGCTCTAATCTCCACTGGCTTAATATTTATGGACAACCCACAGCTAGGGACCAAGTTTTCTCAACCAATCGGAAGAAAACTCCGGCTGGACCTAGATGAAATGTCTACTGCTGTTGAAAAGGGCGTGAGTTCTCCCCTCAACCTTCCAAAGGCTCTCCTTTCTTCCATGTACTTCTTTTTCTGGGGCAATTCTTTCTTCTTTTTGTCACCAGACACTAGCTTGGATCTCCACTGGTTTATTATTTAATGGACAACCCACAGAGCATGACCAGTCAGAACAGACCGGTTCTATACCCCCTAGAGCCAAGACTCCTGAAAGTATCACTGCTTCAATTAAGTGAGTACTCCATGAACTGCACTATAGAGTACACTGAACCTTTAATAAACAGAACAGAGGCCACAAGAGGAATTTAAAAGCCTTACTTGGGACAACTTTGAAATTATTTTTACCATTAACCAATCTTGCAGAAGGGGAAGGATATGAATACAATGGAAAAATCCAATTATCAAAAAACATTAACTCCATTCCACTTAATGTAAGTGAAAAGATGCTAAACCCTCCAATCATCTGACTCATATCAAAGACATTTCATGTAGGTCCAGCAGGAGGGCCGTTCTGATTGGGCAAGGAGACTTGGTCCCTAACTGTGGGTTGTCCATAAATATCAAGCCAGTGGAGATTAGAGCTACTTTCTGATGGCAGAGGGAAAAGAGAGGCACCCCTGAGAGAGAATAGCTTGGGTGGGGGAGTGCACCCTGGCCATAGCATTATCACTCACACCTTCCATCAGAGGACCATATGAACTTCTGGGGGTTGGAGTTGGACTTTTTTCATCTGGGTTCTGGCAGTGTACCTGGGACAGAATGCCTGGTGGCAGACACTGGCAGTATATGCATTCAGAGCTGAAAGGAAGGAAGCAAACATTTATTGAACACCTACTCTGGGCCAAGCACTTTGCCAATATCTCATTTGATCCTCACAGCAACCCCGCGTGATAGATAGGTGCTATTACACTTCTCATTTATAGGTGGTGAAGTGACTTGCCCACAGTCACACAGCTAGTAAGTGTCTGAGGCCAGACTGACAACAGGCCCAATTGTACAAGATGAGGAAAGGCAGATTTCAATGTTTTACAAGCTCGGTTGAAAAGTACACCACAACTAAGGGAACTATCTCTATAACTCCAACAAAAGGATTTTAAGAAGCTGTGAGTTACTTCTGCCACATATGCTCTCTATGCTTGAGCCCACTTTCCCCTGAACTTGTTAAGGAAGTACTGTTGAAAAGCACAGACTTTGAGGAGGACTACACCATTAGAGTAAACAGCCCTGGCTAAAAGCTAATTAAGCGGGGCAGCTAGGTGGCTCAGTGGATAGAGCACCTGCCCTGGAGTCAGGAGTACCTGAGTTCAAATCCGGCTTCAGACACTTAACACTTACTAGCTGTGTGACCCTGGGCAAGTTACTTAACCCCAATTGCCTCACTAAAAAAAACCCCAAAAAACAAAAAGCTAATTCAGCCTGGCTAAGTAACTGAGATCAACTGAGAAGCATGGTGAGTAGTAGTATCACAGCAGTAGGAGTTTATGAGCTATAGCATTAGAAAGACACTCCCCAACCTCTGTGTTGTGCTAGTAAATGTTTAACAACCAGCTCTCCAAGAAAAAAAAAGTATATAAAACACAATCTGAAGTTTAATATGCATTATTAACATTTTTTCCATCACTTTCTTTGGTCTAGGAAAGAAACAAAACAAGTAATCAAGCCCTGATTTGTAGTGTTTGTCAATTCTTGAGGTGTAAATTTTCACAGTGAAAATTGAAAAATCAACTCCCAGAGCTGTTTCAAGCTGAGCTCTAAGAAACAAAAGGGGTGATTAACCTATATCAGATTGATTGCTGTCTTGGGGAGGGGGAGGGAAGGGAGAAAAATTTGGAACTAGAAATCTTATAAATAAAGTAAAAAAACCAACAACAAAGAAACAAAAGGGATGGAGCCAATCCCTTTTAAGTCCCCTTCCATTTGTGCCCTGTGGCATTCCATTTTATAATTAACAAACTTCCCTTCTCCTCTAGTGCCACTTCCATCTTCTGGCACACAGAGGCCTGGTACCTCCCAGAGAACACGGCATCTTTGGTCATCCTCTCTAGGACTCCGGGTACCTTCTTTCATGCTCTAACGACACAATGGTTCTGGAGGAGTCATGGGAGTTTTTCCTTGTTCCCCAGTCCCTCCATCACTCAGCAACCTCGCCATCTTTGAGGTTCCCTTTTTCTTCAATCCAGAGCCTGGTAGCAGTGATCTAAGGTTGAGTACCTGCAGAATATTCCAAACCAGGAAGCTGAAGAAGGTAAATACTACTGTTTTTAGAAATGTAAAGTGAGAGCTAGAAAGGACACCAGAGGGTGAAGGGTCACAGAATCAGAATCCTAGCTCTACCACTTTGCTGGGCCTCAGCTTCCCCCTCTGTTAAAAATCAGTGAGTTAACCTAGATGACCTTTAAGGATCCCTCTGAGGGGCAGCTAGGTGGCGCAGTAGATAAAGCACTGGCCCTGGAGTCAGGAGTACCTGGGTTCAAATCCGGCCTCAGACACTTAACACTTACTAGCTGTGTGACCCTGGGCAAGTCACTTGACCCCAATTGCCTCACTTAAAAAAAAAAAAAAAAAAAAAAAAGGATCCCTCTGGCTCTAGATCTAGGAGCCTATAATCTAGTGTAACATCTTTCTGAAGTATTCGTTGTCCTCTGTAAACAACACTGTGGTATAGTGGAAAAAGCACTGAATTTGGAGTCAGAGGTTGTGGGTTCAAATCCCTCCTCTGTGACTCCCTACATGACTTTGGGCAACTCACTTCCCCTCCCTGGGCCTCAATTTTTTTCAACTAAAAAAAAAAATGATGAGGTTGTACCAGACAACCTTTGAAGTCTTTTCCTGCTCTAAATCTAGGATCCTATGCCATCAAATCGTTACTTGAAAATTTCCAGTGTAGAGGAAATATACTACCTTCCAAGGCAGCCTACCCATTACTCCATTTGTGGACAGGTGTAATTATTCAGAAGTTCTTCCTTATACTGAGCCAAATCAGCTTCCCCGTAGCTTCTCCCTATCAGTGCTTGTCCTGTCCTCTGGGGCTAAGCAAAATAACTGATCTTTCTTCTACACGACAACCCTTCAAAGATTTGTCTGCCCTAAGCCTTTTCTTCTCGTGGCTAAATACCCTCAGTTCTTTCATCTGATCTTACTGTAATGGTTTCAAATTTCAAATTCCCTTTCTAGCTGGCTCGCCTTCTTAGATGTGTTCCAGCTTGTCAATATCCTGGTGCCACGACCACAAACTTCAAAATGTCTTTCTCAAGAGTATTCAAGAACAAGCACAGGGTTGTTCTCTATGCACTCACTCATCTCTCTGGCAGAAAGCTGTGTAAGAGTCTGGCAGATTTTAGCCACTTACAGAGCTACACATATTTACAGACTTGAATATATAACAAACGTGTATGTGTGTGTGAATGTGAATAATTGAGCACTAGAAGGCCAATAGCTAGTCTCCAAATCTTTCATAAAGTAAGATTTCCCTTGTTGATGCAACTAAAATAGATGTACATTCCACAATCCTTTCTATAGGCGGCAAATAACAGATGTTATCTGAAGTCAAATTTAGTTTCTTCCTTACTTTCAATGTTCTCTGTCTCCACCTTCTGGGGTAAAAGGCAAAACTGGACAAGCACAAGATTAGCGTCAGACATAACAATGGCAAGTGGTACAATGCCACTAGGTCATATGAAATCCAAAGTAAGCAGCTCTGATTTTACCACAAAGATTTTATGGGTTACTCATGGGAAAGACTTGGTAAAAAAAAGACTTGGTAAAGCCTTTAAGAAGCTGAAGTCAACCAATCTATTTATCCCTTACTATGAAAGGGCTACCTTACAGGCAGGTAAGCATCTACCCCAATTACTTCCTTGTGTTTCTTGGTTGCCTTGCTAAATTATTGGATGCTGAAGAAACCATGAGTAGTCTTTCACCAAATCCACTGGCAACAGGACAAGAATTTTGATTGTACACTGCTGGACTAGGCATGGTAAACTAAGTTTCTAGTACTTAACTTTCAACAACTGAGAAGAACATATTCAGTTTATGACCTCAGAAACCCAAAACATGAAGTAGGTACAAAGCTTAGGATCAAGACAGAAAAATAGTGAATCTGAAAATACCTCTTCTGTAACTCTTGGAAGTTTTTCCAATTATTTCCAAGGAATCTTAAAAGATAAGGATTAAGACTAGACCTATAATTTCCAAAGAAACTTCCAGGCGAGAAAATTCCCTCTAACTATGCAGGTCCCCCCACCCTTTTTCCAATTTAAAGTAATGGCAATGTACATCCCTACAGTAGGAGGGATGTGAGCTGAGTCATGAAGGAAGCTGAACAAGTCAGGACTCGAAAAGGTAGAGAATTCCAGGCATGAAGGAAAGCTACGGCAAATGCACTGGGTAGAGAAATGGAATGTTGTATGTAAGGAATAATAGAGGCCAGTGTACATAGATCAGATAGGGTATGGAAGGGAGTAAGGCTATAAAGAAGACTGGAGAAGTAGGAAAGGACCAGGTTGTGAATATCTTTAACCAGATAATTTTATATTTGATTCTGGAGGCAATAGAGAACTACTGTGTGTGTGTGAGTGTGAGAAGGGGGGGGAGGGAGGGAGAGACACATTGTTGAACCTGAGTCTGTCTCACTTATTTGTTTGTTTATTCATTCATCCATCCATCTATCCATCCATCCATCCATCCATCCATCCATCCATCCATCCATCCATCCATCCATCCATCCATCCATCCATCCATCCATCTATCTATTTTTGCAGGGCAATGAGGGTTAAGTGACTTGCCCAGGGTCACATAGCTAGTAAGTGTCTGAGGCCGGATTTGAACTCAGGCACTCCTGAATCCAGGGCCAGTGTTTTATCCACTGCGCCATCTAGCTGCCCCTCTGAACCTGAGTTTTAGGAAAATCACTTTGGCATCTGAGTGGAGGATGGCTTGGAGTGGGGAGAACCTTGAGGCACAGAGATCAATTAGAAGGCTAATTCAAGGTAAGAGGTGATGAGAGCCTGTACCAAGGTGGTGGCTGTGGAAATGGAAAGAAGGATGTATACAAGGACGTTGTGAAGGTAAAAACTACAAGATTTGATAGCAGATTGGCTGTATGGGGCTAGGGAGAATGAGGAGTAGAGGGTGACACTGAGGTTGTGAGCTCTGGGAAACTGTGAGAATGGTAGCGCTCTGGACAGTAACAAGAAATTGGGAAGAAGGGAGGGTTTTGGGGAAAAGATTAACACTTGATCCTGTGCAATTCTCATTTATATCCTTCCACAAATCCTTTATAGAGGATTTAGTCAATATATTGGAGTCCTTTTAAGTCTTTTAATATTTCATGGATATCAGTACAGCACTCAGACTGAATGACCTACCCACCTCCTCTTCATACCATTTATGTCTTTGATACTGTTTCCTGTAATTTCTCAGGATCAAATCATCAAAGGATTTATGCTGCTGCCTACTTACACCCACCATGTATCTTGGTGTACCTTTGTACATGCTGTCCTTCCCCGCTTGGAACATTCTTTACTCACTTCCATCTCTTGGTGCCCCGATTTTTAAGATTAAACTCAAGCACCACCTTCTGCAAGAGATCTTTCCAGGGCCTTGCGGTTGCTAGTTTCTTCTAAATCATGGTTACCTGTGGCTTCTATGAACATACAGATGTATAACACTGTCTCCACTGCTAAGAGGAAGCACCTTGAGGGAGAAGATCATTTCACCTTTGTCTCTCCATCCTCAGAGTCTAGCACAGCCCTGAGCATGTCAGTAGGCACTTAATACAGTTTTTCAGATTGATTTTCATTTGCCCTTGCAAGGGCCATCTTGTAATCTTTATTCCTGAGACTGTGGTATTCCATAATTCACCAACCACATGGCACAATCACATAATTTCGGAGTTGGAAAAGACCTCAGAAGCCATTTAATTCAACCAAAGGATTTTAAAAAAACCAATTTTACTGATCCCTGATCATCTAGTATCTGCTTAACAGCCTTTTTAGTAAGGGGGCTGCACCAGATCTCAAAGCAGTACATTTCACTTTTGGTTAGCTCAATCAAATATAACATCATTGAGAGGATATGGGTTAAAAAGATAGGCTATTGGAACAAGGAGTCTAGGCTCACTGAAAGAACTGTGCAGTCTCACCAGTGGTCTCTAAATGCACCTGCCTCCTTTTATTCATCAGTGGGTCCAGCTAGCTGTCTAACTGTAGGACCTAACATCTGCAAACTGATGGACTAACTCAAGGGTCAGCTTAGCCAACTGCTTAACTCATCAATAGGGGTAATATGAATCTTTGATATGTTTGGTTTTTTTTTTGTTTTGTTTTGTTTATGCGGGGCAATGAGGGTTAAGTGACTTGCCCAGGGTCACACAGCTAGTAAGTGTCAAGTGTCTGAGGCTGGATTTGAACTCAGGTACTCCTGAATCCAGGGCCAGTGCTTTATCCACTGCACCACCTAGCTGCCCCCTCTCATAGTACATTTAAAACTGTCTAAATGTACAAATTTTTTCTGATAAAAGCTTCATTTAAATACACAGAGAACTGAGTCAAATTCATAAGAATACAGGTCATTCCCTAGCTGATAAATGGTCAAAAGATATGAATAGGCAGTTTTCAAAAGAAGAAATCAAAGCTCTCTATGGTCATATGAAAAAATGCTCTAACTCACTATTGATTAGAGAAATGCATATTAAAACAACTCTGAGATATCACCTCACACCTATCAATTTGACTAATATGACAAAAAAGGAAAATGCCAAATGTTGGAGGGGATGTGGGAAAATAGGGACACTAATGCACTGTTGGTTGAGCTGTGTGAACTGATCCAACCATTCTGGAAAGCAATTTGGAACTATGCCTAAAGAGCTATCAAACTGTGCATACCCTTTTACCCAGCAATCCCACTAGTAGGTCTGTATCCCAAAGAGATCAAAGAAAAGGAAAAGGACATATTTGTACAAAAATATTTATAGTGGCTTTTTTTTGTGGTGACAAAGAATTGAAAATTGAGAGGATGCCTATCAATTGGGGAATGGCTGAACAAGTTGTGGTATATGACTGTGATGGAATACTACTGTGATCAGAAATGATGAGAAGGATGGTTTCAGAAAAAACTTGACTTACATGAATTGATGCTCAATGAAGTGAGCAGAACCAGGAGAACATTGTAGACTAACAACAATATTATATAATGATCAACTGTGAATGACAGCTCTTCTCAGTAGTACAATGATCCAAGACAAGTCTGAAGGACTTACTATGAAAAAATGCTATCTACTTCCAGTGAAAGAAATGATAGAGTCTGAATGCAGATTGAAGCATACTTTTTTTAAACTTTATTTTTCTTGTTTTTTGTTTCTGGTCTGTTTTCTTTTGCAACACGGGTAATAGAGAAATGTTTTGCATGACTGATCATGTATAAATCTACATCAAATTGCTTGTCTCTTAAAGGGAGGTAGGGAGAGAATTTAGAACTCAAAATTTAAAAAAATGAACGTTAAAAGTTGTTTACATGTAATTGAAAAAATAATTTTAAAATGTCTAAATGTCTAATTAAAATTGCATCTAAAGCAACCATATTACAAAAAAAGCATCTCCAGTGCTCTGGTTAAAAAAGTCATAAAAACAAAATAAATATCACAGGTGGGTTTTGGGAACAGCCAATGGATCCTTGGGGAAAAAAACCAAACAAAACATAAAAACCTCCAACCTATTATTTTAAAAAGAACAGCACATCACCCAAAGAACGAGTTGGCTAACCATCTATACTCAAAGCTTTTTCACACAATTATAAGCTCTGAATGTGGAGGTCCTGAAAACCATCCAGCAATGAAGTTCATGGAGCTAAGCAATTTGCTAATTGGAAAAGGGCCATGTATCTGATAGGGTGCTAAACACTGATAGAAAAAAGGAGAAGAGACCCAGTGCCATACTATCTGTATTCTAGCACACAAGCCTTCATAGAGAACAAAATAGCAAAACTAGATTGCTAAATTCTTTTTTTTCCTCCCTCCCTCCCTTCCCTCGCTCCTCCCCAAGATAGCAAGCAATCTGATATGTTATATACGTACAATCACATTAAACCTATTTCTGCATTAGTTATGTTGTGAAAGAATCAGAAAGGAGAAAACCTCAAAAAAGAAAAGAAACAAAAAAGTAGAGACAGTATGGCTCGGGGGGGCAGCTAGGTGACTCAGTGGATAAAGCACCAGGAGGTGCTGAGGAGGACCTGAGTTCAAATCTGGCCTCAGACACTTGACACTTACTAGCTGTGTGACCTCGGGCAAGTCACTTAACCCTCATTGCCCAGCAAAAAAAAAAAAAAAAAAGAGACAGTATGGCTCAATCTGCATTCAGAATCCACAGTTCTTTTTCTGGATGTAGAGATCATTTTCCATCATGAGTTCTTTGGAATTATCTGGGATCAATGTATTGCTGAGAAGAACCAAGTCTATCATAGTTGAACATCACACAAAGTCGTTGATACTATGTACAATGTTCTCCTGGTTCTGCTCAGCTAAATTCTTTAACTGCATTGTTTCTATAAGCTAAAACAACTCAAAGCAAGCTTTAACATTCAGAATTGGCCATTTCAGAATTTTGTGAGAGAGTACATTCTGAGAAAATTGCAGAAGTAACATATGGTTCCTTCACCAGGATGGCACTAATTTGGCAGTGAAAAGGGGTCAGGCCATTTACTATTGATCACTACCACATAAAAGAATCAGTCAGTAAACCATTAATCACTTAAAGGACTGTGACTCATCTGATTTGGGTTAACTCTACGAACCTATGATCAAATTGTAGTTCCATCCACCCCGCCACTATACATGCCTTTGCTTGAAGACCTCTGAGAGGGAACCTAGAGTGGTGTGATGAAAACAGAGGTTCAGATTCAAGTCCTGCTACTTACTACCAGTAGCAGGAAGGCTTCAATTTTAAATACTCTCAATCTAGGAACTCATTAACCTCCTGAGGCAATTCACTTCACTTTTTGTTAGTAAATTCCTCAGCATTTTGCCCCTGGGGCCAAGGAAAAGAAATCTAAAATCTGTAGTTTCCAAATTGGAGGCTAAAACCCCTGGGTTTATCACCTGACCTCAAGAGACATAATTCCACTCCACCCACAACAGCCCATTAGTGGGGTTTGTCTATAACACAACCATCTCTCTGCTTATATCCTAACTCTGCTCCCACCTGGGTACCCTCCCCCTTCCACCCTAGATCACCTGGTGGATGTGGAAGGCAAACTTCAGAAGGTGGGCTCTGAGTATTGGAGTTCTGAGTATTAGAAAGTGACTGAATAAAAGCCCACACCATCTTTTTCATTTTGGGTGGGGCAGGATGAACGTACAGGGACAGGTTTTGATCGTCATTTCATTATCAGCTCCTCCCGCCCCCTCAATTACCCCTCTTCTGAATTTCCATTCCTATCCTGAACACTACCATTCTTCCAGTCACCCAGGTCCACAGCTTGAGTGGCATCTTTCACTCCTCACCCACCCCAAAGAGCCAAACAGTTTTCAAATCTTGGTTTTCTAACTCCAAAACATCTCCCATATCTGTCCTCTCCTCTCTACCCACAAAGGCATCCTTGTTCAGGCCTTCATCATCTCTTAGCTGGACTACTGCAACAGTCTCCTTGCCTTACATCTCTCTCTGCCCACTCTATCCTCCATTCAACGGTATAACTTTCCTAAGTGCAGGTCTGACCCCGTGACTCCTCTACTTAGTAAACTCCAGTGGCTCTTACTGACTCTAAGACCAAATGTTATTTCAACTTCATCTTAACTTTTTATAATATCCGTGATAACTAGCATAGTGGTACATATTCTGTATAAAACAGGACATACGCACGTTTGAGATGTGTGCCCCCAAATTTTCCATTGAAAGGTATGGCCAATCCAACTACATGATGGCCCTCCAAATACTTGAAGAAAGCTATCGTGTCAACCTAATGTTAGCATTTTCTAACACCAGATGTTATTTTCAAAAATATTTCATTATTATCTTGCTTTCATATCACTTTCATTTCCAAATATACCCCTCCCCCTTCCTACCCATCTAACCATCCTTCGTAACAAAGAATAAAGAGAAAAAGAGCAGTTTAGCAAAATCAACCACATCTGAAAGCAAATTCAAGATCCCACCCCCTAGGTCCTCCGTCTCTGCAAAGAGAGGAGAGATGTATATTTTTTGAATTCTTCTCTTGGCCCAAGCTCAGTCATGATATAATTATAAATAATTATAAACTATAACTATAGTTTAATTTCAGCTTTTTTCCTTTCCATTTACAGTGGTGTGTGAATGTTGTGGAACAAGCAATAACTGAAGGGTTTATTTTGTGTTTGGGAGTCAGAACATGTTACCTTAACCAGGAAAGACTGTACTGTGCTGATGTCCCCATCTTTAGGTTTTTGTCAGCTGAGTGCTGGATTTCATGCCATACACATGCTTCATTGCTCTTTTGTTCTGCTATTCTTAAGAATGGATGCTTCTCTAAGGAAACACACAACATTTGTAGCTCTCACACAGCATACTCCAATGACTGTTAAGAGACACTGCAGCTGCTGGGGGTGTGGAGAAGTCAAGCATTTCAAGGATTATTCAAGGTTATAAAGAAAAAGGATCAGTTGCACTGAAGTGCAAAGAAAAAGTGTGGTCAAACCTGAAAAATGTCAAGAACCAACAAAATATTGTTAAAAAAACAGCCTAATTAAACCTCAAAAAACAAGCAAAGACTTTCAGAGGGACCTGACAGCTGGAGAAATTGTTATTAATTCCTCTATAGTGCAACATAAGCTTTAAGTCGGTAAAACAGTAAGAATATTAGTTTAAAAAAACAAGCAAACAGCTGCTGACCATTGTTATGAAGAAAAAATACTTGACATGGGCAGGACAATATGAAGATGGGGTTATTAAAGATTTGAATAAAAGCAGTTTTCATGAACAAAATTCACTTTTTCATTCAAGGCTATATGAAAACCACTGGCAGAAGGGTCCAGGTAAGCTGTTAAGAGACAGACATCTTCAGACCATAAAACACCTATCCAAAAAATGTTCTGGGGATTGTTTTTACTTCCAAAAGGCCTGGAAATCTTAACCCTATCGAGGCAATGATGAACATGAATAGATTGAGGAGCAAAATTCTTCTGGAATTAGAGAAATTCCCAAAAGGAACACAATTTTTTGCCATGCCACACAACAATAAAGGTTAACAAATGTATTCAAGAGATAGAGATAAACATGTTTCAATGGCCTGGGAATTCACCTAATTTAAACTGCATTGAAAAATCTATGGACTAGGGGCAGCTACGTGGCGCAGTGGATAGAGCACCAGCCCTGGAGTCAGGAGTACCTGAGTTCAAATCCGGCCTCAGACACTTAACACTTTCTAGCTGTGTGACCCTGGGCAAGTCACTCAACCCAATTGCCTCACTAAAATAAAAAAATTAATTAAAAAAAGAAAAAAGAAAATCTATGGACTATAATTAAGGTTAAACTTGAAAAAAAAATGGATTGTTCAAAGATATGTTTAATATCCAATGTGATAAAAGTTGGCTTTTTGCAGTCCATCTACAGAGAGAGAACTGTTGGTGTCTGAATAAAGGAAATATCTGAAGGTTAATGTGGAAATGTTTTGCATGACTGCTCATGTATAGCTTATATTGAATTGCTTGAGCTCTTTGCGGGGGGGGGGGGGGGAGGAGAAGAGAATTTGGAACATAAAAGTCTTAAAAAAATTTGATGTCAAAATTTGTATTTACATGTAATTTGGGAAAATAAAATTCTAAAATGAAAATGAAAAGAGAAAAAAGTGTGGCTTCATGATTAAAAACAAAAGAATACATGTGAAAATCTTATAAATTCAATGCTAAATTGTATAGAAATAATTGCAGCAAAGGAGGATATTGCACACAAAGTTTTTTAAAGATGCAAAAAGTTATAAAATGTATTGTAAAAATCAATACTTTTAATTACTTTACTATGTTCCAGTTCATTTGAACACAACTATCCACTACTATAGTCCATATGCAAACTGTTTTCCTGGTTCAGCTTACTTCACTCTGTCAGTTCACACAAGTCGCCCTATGTTTTTCAGAATTCTTCTCTGAATTCTAGTTATCATTTTTTCTTAGATCACAGTAATATTCCATTACATTCTTATACCATTTGTTTGGTCATCCCTGAATCAATCAACAAGTATTAATTTAAAATGCTTATCATGTGCCAGGCACTGTGCTGGGTACGTAAGTACAAAGAATGAAACAATCCTTATCCACAATAAGCTTACATTCTAATGGTAGAGGCAACAAGTAAATATAAAAATATATGCAGCAGAAAAATAAAGTTAATGAATACATTGGTATACACCTATACAAAGTAGTTAAATACAAGGCAATTTGGGAGGAAGATTACGAGTAGTTGAAGAGATTGGGAAAGGCTTCATCCAGAAGATGGTGTCTGACATGTATTTTAAAGGAAGAGAAAGATACTATGAGGCAGAGGAAAGGAGGGAGTGTGTGCCAAGCAAGGGGGCAGTCAGTAAAAAGGCATGGAGAGGGGCAGCTAGGTGGTGCAGTGGTTAAAGCACCGGCCCTGGATTCAGGAGAACCTGAGTTCAAAGCTGACCTCAGACACTTGACACTTACTAGCTGTGTGAGCCTGGGCAAGTCACTTAACCCTCATTGCCCCACAAACAAAAAAAGGCATGGAGATAAGAGATGGAATATCAGGCATGAGGAACAGAGACATGTGGGGGTAGGAGGGTAGTAATGCCTAACAGGGCTGGAAAGGTAGGTTAGGGCTAGAGTGTAGAGGGCTTTAAAAGCTAATGAAAAGCCTTTATACTTGATCTAGAGGCAATAGAGAGCCACTAGAGTTGGTTGAATGGGGGTAGTGATGAGATGAAATGTGGGTTTAAGGAAAAATACTTTGGCAGCAGTGTGCAAAATAGACTGGAGTGGTGAAAGTCAAGGCAAAGGAGACCAATTAGAAAGCTGTTGCAATCATTCTAGGAGGTGAGGAAGGCCTGAATCAAGGTGGTAGGTGTGCGGGTAGAAATGGGGTCAAATGGAAGAGATGTTAAGAAGGTAGAAATGGCGAGATCTGCCAACTGACTGGATATGTGGGGTGAGGCAAAGTGAAGAGCTGCCAAGATTAAGAGTCTGAGACACCAGAAGGATAGCTGTGCCTTTGCCAGAAATAGGTAAGTTTGGCATCTACTTTGTTTCCAGGTCTTTGCTCCTGCTATCTATATTTGGTACCTTCACTTCTGCTCCTCTCACTCTCTTCTTAATCCTCTGCAATCTGGCTTCCAAATTTATCACTCAAACGAAATTGCCCTTTGCAAAGTTACCAACTGTATCTTAAATGCCAAATCGAATAGTCTCTTCTCAATCTTCATCCTCCTTGAATTCTGCAGCATTTGGCACTATTGACCACCCTCTCTGAATATTCTTTTCTCCTTGAATTTTCTTGACACTGCTTTCTCTTGTTACTCCTCCTGTCTTCCCAGTTTCCTTTGCTGATTTAACATCGCAATTCTGCCTCACAACGTGGGATGTAGCCACTCCATCTCGTCTCTGCGTCTCTGAACTGGCTGCTCCCCAAGCCTCTCTCCTGGGCTCTCTTATTTCTCTACCTTCTCCCTTTGGGTGACCACATAAACTCTCATGGGTTCAATGATCTCTATACAGATGACCCTGAGATCTATGGATCTAGCCTAAATCTTTCCTGAGTTGCAGCTCTACTTCACTAGCTCCTTGTTGGAAGCTACACTTCTAAGTAGATGCCCCAAGGACATTGAGATCTCAATCTTGGGGGGCATCTAGGCTTCGAAGTGGATAAAGCACTGGCCCTGGAGTCAGGAGGACCTGGGGTTCAAATCCGGCCTCAGACACTTAACACTTACTAGCTGTGTGACCCTGGGCAAGTCACTTAACCCCAATTGTCTCAAAAACAAACAAACAAAAGTGAAGAGATATCTCAATCTTGTCTCATTATCTTTTTCCCCAAACTCACTCCCTCTTCTGAACTTGCTTATTATTCTTGAGGGTTCCACAGTCCTTCTAGTCATCCAGGTTTGAAAGCAAGGAATCATGCCTGACTTCTCCTTTTGGCCCCCAAAATCCAATCCGCTGCCAAACCCATCCTTTCTACTTTGACAAACAATCCCCTTTTCTCCAGCTACACAGCCAAAACCCGAATTCAGGCCCTCATCATATACCTGGCCTACTGCAATAGCCCTAATTCATCTCCTGCCTCAAGGCTCTGTTCCTCACTCTGATCCACCTTCCACTCTGTTGCCAAAATGATTTTCCTCAAGTGCAAGTCAAGTGCATGTCTCCACTGGTGTTATTACCTCCCGGATCAAATAGAAAATCCTTCATTTGGCACTTAAAGTTCAACACTTGGCCACTGCCACTTCTTGCCTCTCTCGTCTTCTTACTCTATTTGCACCCTTCTCCACATACTCTACAATTGTGCTAAGCTGGCTTCCTTGCTGCTGTTCCTTTAACAGGACACTCTACTGGAAGCCAATCCTAGCTCCCCCCCAACCCTCCCCATGCTCGTGCTTTCTCCTTGGAAAGTACCTTCCATCTAACTCTGTCCTCTTAGAATGAGAACTCCTAGAGGGCAGACCATAGTTGTGCTTTGCTTTGTATCCCTAGTGCCTAGCACCTAAGGCTTTGCGTCCCCTTCTTCTGGACTCAAACAGCCATTTTCCTAGTTCAGGTTCTCATTACATATGACTCGGTGGACTCTGGCAGTGGCCTCCTAAGTAGCCTCTTGGCCTCCAGTTTCTCTCCCCACTACAATCAGTCCTCCACATAGCCCCCAAAGCAGCTTTCCTAACGTATTACCCTCCTGCAGCTCTCTAATAATCCCAGGATCACAGAAATTCTGCGACGCCTGAAACTCTTCAAGGCCTGTTACTTTCCTGTTTTTCCACATTCCTGCTTTCCTCACATTCTATGATTCAGCTATCTCATTGATATAGCCACGTGTGCACAAGTGTACACAAACATGACATTCAGTCTCTCATCTTTGGACTGGCTGTCTCCCATGCCTGGAATGTACTTCCTCTTCTTCATTTCCTGGAATCACTGGTTTCCTTCAAGACTCAGCTCAAATGCCACATTCAACGGGGGCCTTGCCTGATCCCCAGAGCTGCTATTGGACTCTTCTAGAACTACCCTAATTTTGTATATATTATGTATATCCCTGTTTATATTCATGCCGTGTCCTCCACTAAAATATAAGCTCTGGAAGGGCCAAGACTTCATCTTCAGGGGAGGGGCCATTTTTGCCTTCCTTTGTGTCCCTAGTGCTTAGCACTAGCATATTGTAGGTACTTAATAAATGCCTGTTTATTGACTGACAGGCACTGTTCTGGTGCTGGGGATACAAAGACAGTATTTTTTTAAGTGAGGCAATTGGGGTTAAGTGACTTGCCCAGGGTCACACAGCTAGTAAGTGTTAAGTGTCCGAGGCTGGATTTGAACTCAGGTACTCCTGACTCCAGGGATGGTGCTCTATCCACTGCGCCACCTAGCTGCCCCAAAGACAGTATTTTTAAAAGTCCCTGCCCTGAAGGAACTCATATTCTACCTTAAACAGGATTCACAGACCAGGATCTGGAGTCCCTCATATCCATCCCTTCCCTATTATTAACTATATTACTTATTAATGAGTACCCACAGTGAAGCCTGTTCTCTAGGATCTTCTGCCCACAACCCAAGGGCCCTAGTCACCTTATCCTGGGCTTCCTAGGGGCCAATCCCCACAAGATTTGAGGTCTACAACCCAGGGCTCCTCCTTGATAAGTCACCACTTATCTAAGTCCCAATGGTCATGACTTGGAGTCTTTTCTGGACGTACTTGAGGGCCCCCCTAAGATCAAAGTCTGAGACCTCTTTCTCCCTCAGAGTTACAAACTTGTTGCTGCTGCACATTAGACAAGCCACTGGTTAGGAAATCAATTTCCTTTTTGTTTTTGTTTTTGCGGGGCAATGAGGGTTAAGTGACTTGCCCAGGGTCACACGGCTAGTTAAGTGTCAAGTGTCTGAGGCCGGATTTGAAATCAGGTCCTCCTGAATCCAAGGCAAGTGCTTTATCCACTGTGCCACCTAGCTGCCCCCAGGAAATCAATTTCTTTCAATGTCTTAAATCATATCTGTATTTCCCAAACTTCTTTGTATATCCTGTTTCTCACTGATTCTTTTCCTTTTGTTAAGTGTTGGGGGCAAAAAGTTAAAAGTACTAAGGACAAAAACTTTTCATTGATGGAACTGCAGTTACAGTGAACTACAATTTTAAGAGCAAATTTCGCTGAACTTACTGGAACTTATAAACTACCTAGCATAAAACACACTGAATCTTTCTATACTATAGAAAAAGATTCCACATAGGTAATTTTAAAATTAAATTATGAAAGTATTTTATTATTTTCCAGTTACATGTAGAGATAGTTTTCAACATTTGTTTCTACAAGATTTCTGGTTTCAAATTTTTTTCTCTCCCTAAGACAGCAAGTAATCCAATATAGGCTATATATGTACAATCACACCAAACATATTTCTGCATGAATCACCACATAGGTAATTTTAAGAACAATCAATGAACAAGCAGCTACCATCTAGCAGGCACTGTACTTGATGTTAGGAATGCTTCATTTTATCTAGGGAGACGGGTAGAAGGTGATATTTGGGCTGAGATTTGAAGGAGGAACTCTGACAGGTAGAAATGAGAAGAGGCTGCATTCCAGAGATGGAGGTGAGAGATGCAGTATTATGTGTGAGGAAGAGCAAGAAGTCCAGGTGAGCAATTCAGAGATCATTGGTAACTCGAGAGAGAGCAGCTTCAAGTGAATAATTGAATGATGATGTCAGAAGGCAAAGTGGAAAGATTTAAGAGAGAAAGAGAAGTGGAGACACCAATTGGAGAAGGCCTTCTCAAGATGAGTCACAAAAGAGAGTTATAGGAAGCTGACTGGTTTTTGTTTTGTGATGAGTGGGGAGACAGAAGTATGCTAGTAGGTAGCATAGAAGGGGGGGCTGGGGGTCGGAAGAGAGGTGAAAGAGAGATTGAAGAGTAGTGAGAATGTAGATGATAGCTAGGAGATAATTTTCTGGAAAAGAGGGGATGAAATAGAACCACTTGCGCATATAGAGGGGATGGCCTTGGCAAGGAGATGAGCCACCTCTTCATGTGAAGGGTGAAGGAAGAGATAGTGGTGGAAAGCATATGAGTGATGTAAGATAAGGACAGGAGAAAGGGGATCATCAGCAAATGGTCTCAACTTTTTCAGTGAAATAGGAGGCAAGATTCTCACCAGAAAAGATGGGAGTGCCATGGGAAGCTTGAGGAGGGATGAAAAAGTTTAGAAAAGATGTTGTGGTGAGTGATATAATGAATCAATTAGGGAGGTGCCTTGCTACAGTGAGGGCCCAGTTGAGATTATGTAACCAATTTGGAGTGGTCTCAGTCGGCAGGATCTGATGATTTTCTCCAGCTTTGTTCTGTAACATAACTAGGAACAAAGGCTGTGGGACAGCGGGAATGATTCAAGGCTGAGGCTTGGATAACCACAGACAGGATAAGGGGCAATGAACTCAAAAGATGATAATGTAGACTTGAACTAGTTTATCCATGGGTCAAGATGAGGGAAGGCAAATGCAGGGGCAATGGGCCCAGTTGTCAGTGCGCTCCAAAAATTCTTATTTATTTTACATGATTTATCTGTGTGCATGTTGAATTGTTTTAGTAAAGTGTATCCTCTTTGAGGGCATTTTCTGTGTGCCAGGGCATTTTATTAAGCATAATAGATACTTAATGTATCTGTACTGTGAGCCTATGTAAGTCCTGGGTTAAATTACAAAGGCTTGGGGCAGCTAGGTGGTGCAGTGGATAAAGCACTGCTCCTGGAGTTTAAATCCAGCCTCAGACACTTGACACGTACTAGCTGTGTGACCCTGGGCAAGTCACTTAACCCTCACTGCCCCACCCCCATTTTTTTTTTTTTTTTACAAATTATCATAGTGCCTGGCACAAAGTAAGTACCATATAAATGTTGGCCATTAAAGCAGGAGGAGTAAGCACTATTGACAGGTAGATATAAAGCATTTAGTAAAGACCCACTATACATGAGGCACTGTGCTCAGCACTGGGGATATATATAAAAGCAAGCAAGATAGTCCTTGCCTTCAAGGAGCTGACATTCAAGTGGAGGAAGACAATACTTTTATAAAAAGGAAAGGGAGGGGCAGCTAGGTGGCACAGTGGATAACGCACCTGTCCTAGATTCAGGAGGACCTGAGTTCAAATCTGGCCTCAGACATTTGCTAGTTGTGTGACCCTGGGAAAGTCACTTAACCCCAATTGCCTCACCCCCCCCCCCCCCCAATAAAAAGGAGCAAGGCACAGTGGAAAGGATGCTGGATGCAATGTTAGTGAGATGGGTTCATGTCCTATCTCTAGCCTTGTTTCCTCCTCTGTAAAATGAGGGAGTTGGATTTGACAGCTTCTAAGATTTTTTTCCAACTCAAAATCTATGATCCCATGATTTGCAGCTCACACATAGTTCTGGTTATTTGAGCATTTTAAACCTACTGCTGTTCAATGGAGCAAAATATATCAAGGTCAGAGGCCCGAGCATTAACAATTAGGTCCAGAATCTCTCCCAGCTCTTGTCAGGGACATATTTTTATATCCATAGCTCAGTTTTCCCAAGTATTGGTTATGCTTACTTCTAAGTAGTGGCTAACGGTTACTGTGTATATTTTCAAAACCACTTAGGTTCCAGGACTGACGCAAGAGCAGACATTTACATAGTGTTTTAAGGTTTTCAGAGCCCTTTATGTACATCATCTTACTTGATACATATAACAACCCTGGCTGGAAAACAGGTCCTACTGCTATCAACTTCAACTGTGTAGGTGAGGAAACCCGGGCTTCTCCTGACTAAATAAAACAATGTGCCTCTGGATTGTTATACCATGGAGACTGCTCTAGTCCCAGTTTTCCACTAACTTTCTATGAGACTTTGGACAAGTTGCTTTATCTGTCTTTAATTTTGCTCCTCGGAGAAATGATTGGTGGTTAGATATGATCTCTCAGGTCTTTTTCAATTAGTCTCAATGATTCTACGATTTCAGAGTTAAAATGCATTAAGTCCAAAAGACCAAGGAAATCTCTAAGTGAAATGTCACTGGCAGTGCTATTTGTCATTCTGTTTTGTTCAGGAGCTAGTCAAGTCTCATCTTTGAGGTACAAGCAATGATTTGTGACTATTGGAATTACCACTGACTGACATCGACATATAAAGTCTAAGGGTCATCTTTTTTCCAACTGCACCCTTTAACCAAATGCAAACATCAGGGAACTTACTGAGGTACCTTCTCTTTTCTTGTGCCCAGCTACACACCCACTGGAAGTCATTTTCCTGGACCCAAACAAGTGGAGGACAAATCATAGTAAGCAAGGGTGAAATCAGAATTCTCACTTCTGACAAAGGAGGTCACATGTGGCATATATTAAAATAGAACTCAGGATTCATTTTCTCATAGAGAGCATTAGACAATGGTTGGGTACAGTGAAAAAAATACTGGATTTGGAGTCAGAAAACGGGTTCAAATGCTGGCTCTGGTATTAACTCCTCTTGTGAACTTGGACAACCTAACTGTCTGGGTGTCAGCTTCTTCATCTGCAAAAGAAGGGAAGTGGAGCAGGTGGCATCTAGGATCTCTGTAACATGGGGGGCAAAAGTCACAAAAGGATTTCAATATTTAGTAACTCCCTCATTTTCTGTTTTTAATTTACAATACCGTAACATCGTATACAGTACATCTAGGAAATGGCATTACATTATGTGTGAACAATCAGATTTTGGAAATGGTGAAAAATACAGAAAAAATAATTTTCAAGAGGCTCTTAAAACATTCCAGATCCCTTTGTGACTTTTGGCCCACCCTGGACTTTTAGCACTGTAATTCAGGCATATTATCAAATAAGCTATTGTAGGCTGCTTGGAAAGCTAATCACTGTGTACAAAATTGTTCCAATAGTTTCTCCCTCTAAACAAGAGCTCACACACTTTGGGAACAAAACCAGCCCAAGCCCGTATTTAGTTCTGTCAGAAGAACTGTAAGAAATTCACTGAATGCATACACTAATTTGCTTGCTTTTTCCATCCAAAATTTCTGTTCTCCCAATATGTATCTATGTATCTATCCGGTGAGGCAATTGGGGTTAAGTGACTTGCACAGGGGCACACAGCTAGTAAGTGTCGAGTGTCTGAGGCTGGATTTGAACTCAGGTCTTCCTGACTCTAGGGCCAGTGCTTTATCCACTGCACCACTTTGCTGTCCCTTCTCCCAATATTTAAAAAATATCCTTCCTGTGTTGCAAGCTCAACTATAAAACAAGAGATGGGGTCAATGTGACTCTGGAAACAGCAAATTAAAAAAAGTTCCAATAATGACAGGTTGGCCAAACATGGAAGGAATTTCTAGGTTAAGAGAACGAAAGCAAAGTGTCACTCTCAAAGGTTAAGGACATATCAAAGAAAATAAACAAAATGAATAAACTTTTGATTTTGATTCCATCTCTTTTTCTTTTTGTGAGGCAATGAGGGTTAAGTGACTTGCCCAGGGTCACACACCTAGTAAGTGTCAAGTGTCTGAGTTCAGATTTGAACTCAGGTCCTTCTGAATCCAGGGCTAGTGCTTTATCCACTGCACCACCTAGCTGTCCCTGATTCCATTTCATTTTAAGATGCCTATAATACAAATAGAAACTGGTTTTATATTTTTGCTTATACCTTATAAGGTAAACCTTTTCTTTCTACATTAAGACCACAGCTCATATTGCCCTATGGGTCTACCATGACAAATGAAAGTCATTTATAATAGCTACTCCTATTACCCATGCTCACTTCCTGTTATATGGTTCCAGAATTGGAATTGCCTTCTTGCTATGTGCTGGCATTATTTTCATCTCCCTGTTGTTCTTTTCTCCTTTCCCATTCACTCCTTTCTGGCTGATTTTGTTTAGATTTCCTTTAGTATTCTTACCCTTTGGACTGAACTGTGGGCAAAAAACCACACACACACACACACACACACACACACACACACACACACAGTAAAAAACAAATTTTGGATTGGTAGCAGCAAAGGAGAAGAGATACTTGAGCATGGGGGGTTCCCAAAAGGCAGGCCTGTCCTGTAAAGAAGTTTGTCTCTAGCTCTCTTCAATAGTTACTACTTTTCAGGTTATTTCCTTTTCTCCAATTCAACAAACATTTACTGAGTGCTTCTATGTGCAAAGCATTTTGTTAGGTGCTATGAGAGCTTAAAGACCTGCATCCTGCTCTCAAGGAGTTTACAACCTAGTAGGGGATTTAAGATATGAACACATATAATCATAGTTGAAACTAATATAAAGGCAAGTATATCAGAGAGGTACAAAGTGCAGAGAAGGAAAACCATTTCTGGGGAGGGGGAAAAATCAGGTAAGGCTTCCTGGAGGAGGTAGCATTTGAGTCAGGCCTTGAAGAATAGATAGGATTTTAAATTGGGGGAGGAGGGGAGAATGGCATTAGCAAATATATGGAGGTGAGAGCACAGAACAGACATATTTGGTTGACAGTCCCATCTGGTTGGGGAACAGCAGGAGATGAGTAGTTTTACAGTTACAAAGTACTTTATATTTAACAGCAGGTAGTATTACAGGAGGTAGTAGAAATAGCAGGGGATTTGGAGGTAGAGGATCTAAGTTTTTATCCTTGGCTTGTGTGTCCTCAGGCAATTTACTTAACCTCTCTAAGGCGGAAGGGGTGAACTCTCTAAATCTATGACTCAGTGATCCTAAGAACCATATAAATGGTTCTATGATCTTATTTGAGCCTCAGGACAAACCTGTGAGGTAGGTAAGTATATTATCAACCATATATGCCAGATAAAGAAAATAAGTTTCAGAGAGCTTAAGTCACTTACTTGATCTCACTCTGCTGGTAAGTAGGGGCGCTGGGACTTAGGGACCTAAAGACACAAAGGTGCCACAAATCCTTAAAAACTTTCATCATTATTTGGGCAAGAAAAGTGACTTAAATTTGTATATAGTAGTTTACATCTTATGTTTTCCTTGCAACAGCCTTGTGGTGTAAGTTGCTGTTGAGTCGTTTCAGTTGTGCCTGACTCTTTCTTCATGACCCCAGTTGAGGTTTTCCTGGCAAAGATACTGGGGGCAGCTAGGTGGCACAGTGGATAAAGCACTGGCCCTGGATTCAGAAGGACCTGAGTTCAAATCTAGCCTCAGAACTTGACACTTACTTAACCCTCATTGCGCCCCCCCCCCCCCCAAAGATACTGGAGGGGTTTGTCATTTCCTTCTCCAGCTCATTTTACAGATCAGAAAACAGAGGCAAACAGGGTAAAGTGACTTGCCTAGGATCACACAGCTAGTAAGTGTATGAAGCCGTACTGGAACTCAAGAAGATGAGTCTTCCTGACTCCAGGCCCAGCACTCTATCCACTATAATGCCACCTAGGTGCTGTGGTATATATAAATAGTACAAACACAGTGACCCTGACAGCAAACCCAAGAGCTGGGATACCAGCCCTTCTACCTTTAAGTCCAACGTTCTTCCCATTATATTACAATGGTGAATTCCTTCCACCCGCATGATCTTTCACTTCCTCATCTGTAAAACATGGACTGAATTATCTGTCCTGTCATATTGGGCTGTCAGGAGGATGGAATGAGACAGGTATGAAAGCGCTTTTTCTTTTGGTGAGGCAATTGGGGTTAAGTGACTTGCCCAGGGTCACACAGCTAGTAAGTGTTAAGTGTCTGAGGCCAGATTTGAACTCAGGTCCTCCTGAATCCAGGGCTGATGCTCTATCCACTGTACCACCTAGCTGCCCCAAATGAAAGCACTTTTTAAAACCATAGTTTTATATGAAGTTGTTGTTATTAACAATCAGTCATCACCACCATCATTTCCCCCCATACTCACAGGGGAATCTGAAGGACTAAATATGGGAAGGCACTTTGCAAACCATCAAGTGTACACTATTATTAATTATAGCAAAATAACAAATTTCTCCCTCTCTTTTGGTTTATACAAAATAGCCGATGGCTCCCAAATAAGCCCCTAAAACAAATTTTGGGTTACACAATTTAAGATAAAAGAATAGGGGCGGCTAGGTGGCGCAGTGGATAAAGCACCCGCCCTGGATTCAGGAGTACCTGAGTTCAAATCCGACCTCAGACACTTGACACTTACTAGCTGTGTGACCCTGGGCAAGTCACTTAACCCCCATTGCCCCGCCCCCCCCCCAAAAAATAAAAGAATAAAGCCAAACTAAAGGGATTAAGTTCTACTGACTTTGAGTAAGTACCTTTTGAGCTAGAATTCAAGCCCAAATCCGGAGCTCCTCAAGGGGCCCTCAAAGTGCTGAGATTCCTCAGAAAGAAGAGGATCATCCTCTTTACCTTGCTGGCTCAAAGCCGAGAACAGAAGTGGCCAGCATTCACACAAACCAAAGGCAAATGCTGGCCTACCAGCTTCAGTGGGACTGCCCTATGTTAACTGACTGACTCAATGATGTTGGGTTTTCTTTTTTCATTAAATACGATTTATTTATTTTTTAAAAAAAGAAAGTCTGCTTTCTCTCCTTCCCACCTCCTTTTTCCCCAGTGAGGAAGCAAGCAAAACAAAACCTCTGTTACAAACATGTACAGTTGGGCAAAACAAATTCCCACAGACTCGATGATGTTGCAAAGATAAACTAATAAGCTATGCCGCTGCACGACCTGAAAATGCCAACACAGCCAAGATTTCAATGGTGTGAAGAATCCCATCACAGAGCATCCATCACCTTTCCATGTTTTAGTAGATGGTACCTTAATGACTCTACCCCAAACAGTCCTTAGGCTGATCGAGTCTCTCTGTACTTATTGAGGCTGGTCCCTGGACAACAGAGGCACAAGGCCATCAAGAGAACATTAGGAGCTGTTCTCACTTGAGAAGACCTACATGTTGGAACTTCCATCCTGCTGGCAGAGAAAGCCTAGTGTCACAACATGCAATACCACATGTAAGTACAGAGCACTGGGGGAATCTCCAACCTGAAATGCTACAGAAATCTAAAAATGCAATAACCGTTCTTTTTTTCTTCTTCATTTGTTTCCCTTTATTTTTCCTTCCTGATTTATTTAGCCAAATTCTTTTTTAAACTGGTAAATCTAATTTGATTCCAGTTTTTAACTTTCAACTGCAGAGCTTTCAGTTCACAAAAGGCAGTACCAGTTTGTGCCTGTTTATAAACTCGTGTATTTAGCCAAAGTCTAAAAGCTGGGATGCTACGTCAATATCTTTCCTTAAGTTAGCAATGAAAGTATTTTGATTGTTTTTTTTTTCCCCAATAAAAGGCTTTGATTTTCCAGACAGATCTCCTGAAGGTAGAGTTGTATTGTCGAGATTTTTAGTGGGCTTAGACCACCTTCAGTTGGTACTTGGCTAATGTTAACACAAACCATGTCACAAGAGTCACATGTTCCATTGAGACCACTTTCTATTTTTACTTTCTTGAGAACAGAGTCTTCTTAAGGCTCCTAGCCGTGTTTGCTGGACCAGAAAGGTATACGCAACAGAGAATACCTAGTCAATGCATTAAAATTTGGCTAAAAAACTACTAATCTGTAGTCTCAAACAGACAATTAAGGAATGAGTAATCCAACTACTTAAAATGTTGTCTCTATACATCTTTTTAATGACCAGATCAAATTGAATTTTGTCTTCTTAACCTTTGGCCACAACATTACCCGGAGCCAAAGAAGAATGATGATGAAGAGCAAGTACTTCATTTTTTATTAAAGAAAAATATGCCATGCTTACAGACACCAATTAGAATGGATGTGCACCACTGCCATTAAACCTCTGGCCACATGATGGAGCTCTAGTCCTGCACAGAATCTGAGGGGGTTTTAACCTGGGGGTGGGGGGGTGGTCCGTTACCTTTTTTCCTTTAATATTTTGATAACTGTATTTCGATATAATTGGTTTTCTTTGTAATCCTTTATGTTTTATGCCCTTAAAAATACTGTTCTGAAAAGGGGTGCAGAGGCTTTACCAGACTACCAAAAGAGTCCATGATGACACAAAAAAGCTAGGAACCCTAGCATTCTAAAGACAATAAAAAACCCATCTTTTGTAACACTCATAAGGCAATGATAGCAAACATTTGGCAATGTTCATCTTCCCATTTAAACAGAATTTCAAAATCAATGGACCAAATGTGAATCTTTGATGCTATATCCACTGTTTTGTTTTGAGCAAGTCTGGTCCTCCAATATTGTGAGGTTTTGGGGTGATGCAGCTCCAGGGAGAAGGGGGTTGTCTTTCTATCAGTCCCAAGTGCAAAATGCCCTATCAGGAGAGTCTTCAAACCCTTTCGGGTGGTACGAGAAGTCTGGAAGATTTTATTTGGTTCTTAAAGAATCCTTTCCTTCCTTCGAGATTCAACCTGAAGGAAACAGCTCCCTACCATTTCCCATGGGAAACTTTTCCTGATTGATCCCTTGTGGTAGTTAATGGTCTTTCCCACCTCAGGTCATATTATTATTGACTTACCTGTGTAACTGTTGTCTCTCCATTGTAAAATGTAAATTCCTGGAGGGGTGTAGACAGTTGTTCATTTTAGTTTTTGTTTCCTCAGGCCTAGCACACAGGGACTATTATTAATAAAGGCTTGATGAACGAAACAATAATATGACTCATGCTTTGTTCCAATGGATTTGAGAATCTGTTTAGGACCTTAAACCATATGTGTAACAGTTATCCTGGTGGGGAAAAAGAATCCCACTTTGTATTCTTCCACTGCCTCTGTAAATGACACCATTTTTCCCACTCAGCTTGACCAGCCCTAGGTCCCATCCCCTTTTCCTTCCCTAATTCCAGAGCAGCAGATGGATACATCAAGACTAAGGTCTGTTAACCCACAACAGGTCCTACAATGAGGCAGGATGTTCCGGGCCAGCTGAGACAATTTTTCCATGTAAATAAAAATGAGTGACTTAGGAACCTGGCGAAACACTAAAAGCCATATCGCCCCCAAATCCTGAGCTCCCACTCTTCTCTCCTAATCCTTGCAGCCATTCCATACTTGTGTGGTTGAGGTACTGCAAGAGAGGAATTCTCTGATGCAGTATCTTAATGAATTAAAAAATTTCTACTTTGAAAAAAAAAAAGACTCCACTAAAATTCAAGGAAATAAAAATGTAGTTTTCAGATTTCTTAGTTGTGGAGCAAAGATTAAAAACAAACAAACAAACTAACAAACAACCCCAAACCCAAAACTTCAGAAGAGAGTAAAATTCATTATCTAAAAGAATATGGTGCACCTGGCATCCGAGCCCCGCCAGCCTCTGCTGCTGCGGGCTAAGCTGATGAAGGCTTGCCCTGAAGACTGCTCCAGGATGCCTTCACTGAGCTGAGTTGGCCAGGCTGACCATGAATAGCTGTGTGAAGACAAAACACCACCTAGAGGCGCAATGCCACACTTCCAGGGCACAGGAGCTTTCTGTTGAGATGCTGTCTCCCTGTGTACGTGGGTCTGCACTCAGTTTCTAGGCTGGCTCCTCCTTTTTCCACAGCACTCTCATTTAACATGTGAAGTTCAGCAGAGTCAATGGGAACTGCTCGGCTTTGGCAGCCAGGCACTAACACAACTAGCAGGATAGGGATAGGGACAAGGCATGCCTCGATTAGGCAATTCCTCCTACCAATACAAGTCAACACCTTCTCTACAATCTATAATCTTAACAGTTGCCTAGGGTACTAAGAGGTAAAGTAAGACTTGTCCAGGGTCACACAGCCAGGATGAGTCAGAGGCAGGATTCAAAGGTGGGTCAGGGCTTCTTGGCTTGTAGTGCAGTTCCCTAGACACTACACCAGGCCACTACTCTCCTTAGACAGTGTATGTTTCAAACTGTCCAATATCGTCATTAAAACATTTGCTATAGATAAACCCAAAGACCCCAGCTTCTGGGATAGGAATTCAGTATTTGACAAAAATTGCTGGGAAAACTTGAAGATAATATGGCAGAAATTAGGCATAGACCAACATGTGACACCTTATACTAAAATAAGGTCAAAATGGGTACATGATTTAGACATAAGAGGTGATACCATAGGTAAATTAGGAGAGGAAGGAATAGTCTACCTTTCAGATCTTTGGAAAGGAGAGCAGTTTATGACCAAACAAGAGATAGAGAATATTATGAAATGCAAAATGAATGACTTTGATTACATTAAATTAAAAAGTTTTTGTACAAACAGAAGCAATGCATCCAAAATTAGAAGGGAGGCAGAAAGCTGGGAAGCAATTTTTATGGCCAGTACCTCTGATAAAGGCCTCATTTCTAAAATATATTGGGAACTAAATCGAATTTATAAGAATCCAAGTCATTCCCCAATTGAGAAATGGTCAAAGGATATGGACAGGCAGTTTTCTGATGAAGAAATCAAAGCTATCTATTCCCATATAAAAAAATGCTCTAAATCACTATTGATTAGAGAGATGCAAATTAAAACAACTCTAAGGTACCACCTGACACCTATCAGATTGGCTACTATGACAAAAAAGGAAAATAATAAATGTTGGAGAAGCTGTGGAAAAATTGGAACACTAATGCATTGCTGGTGGAGCTGTGAACTGATCCAACCATTCTGGAGAGCAATTTGAAATTATGCCCAAAGGGCTAAAAAGGTGTGCATACCCTTTGACCCAGCAATACCACACTTGGGTCTTTTTCCCAAAGAGATCATAAAAAAGGGAAAAGGACCCACATGTACAAAAATATTTATAGCTGCTCTTTTTGTGTTGGCAAGGAACTGGAAATTGAGGGGACGTCCATCAATTGGAGAATGGCTGAACAAGTTGTGGTATATGAATGTAATGGAATTCTATTGTGCTGTAAGAAATGATGAGCAGGTGGAGTTCAGAGAAACCTGGAAGGACTTGCATGAACTGATGATGAGTGAGATGAGCAGAACCAGAAGAACATTATACACAATATCATCAACATTATGTGTTGATCAACTGTGATAGACTAGATTCTTCTCACCAATCCAATGGAACAAGAAAGTTCCAAAGGACTCATGATGGAAAAGGCTCTCCAAATCCAGAAAAAAAAAAGGAACTCTGGAATATAGATGTTGATTGGACCATACTATTTCTTTTGTTTTTGGTGGTGGTGTTTTTCTGATTTGAGGTTTTTCCTGTGTGCTCTGATCCTACTCGTATAACATGACTAATGCAGAAATATGTTTAATGTTATTATGTATATATAACCTATATCAGATTGCCTGCTGTCAAGGGGAGGGGGGAAGGGAGGGAGAAAAATTTGAAATTGGAAATCTTATACAAACAAATGTTGAAAATTATTTCTACATGTAACTGGAAAATAATAAAAAAGATCTCAAAAAACAAACAAAAAATCCCATTTGCTATAAATATCTTGGTGTATCTTTTTGATATACACTGGACATTTTATTCTAATCCCTTTCTTGGAAAAGCAGATGCTCATCCATTGGGGGATAACTAAACAAACTGGGGTATGTGAATGTACTGGACTAATTACTAGGTTGTAGAAAACAATGAATATGAGAAATACAGAGAAGCATGACTTATATGAACTGATTCAGAGTAAAGGAAGCAGGACCAGGAAAACAATATACATGACTACAAGAATAGAAATGAAAAGAAACACCAAACCATCAAAAGTGAATGCCATAACAATGCAATGATCAATCTTGGCCCCCTAAGAGCTCTGAAAACACCCTTCCCTCCTCCCTCCTCTGTAGAGCTGGAGAAGGGTGGATCATTGCATATAACATAAGACTCGGTTAATGTGTTAGTTAATTTTCCTGAATAATTTTTTTCCCTTTTCTGTTCTTTTGTTATAAGGAAAGGATGAGGGGAATCAACTTATGGAAATCAAATGATGGAAAAACAAAAGACAGTAAACAACAACAACAAAACCAAGTTATGTGTCCTCTAGGTTTCTTTTGCAGGACCTGAACTTAGTTTCCCTGACTCTAAGGCCAGCCCTCTATAGACTCTGAAATATTGCCCATTTTAATTTACTGGGCTCGTCAGGTTTCTGTCACCTATACCCTGTGTGACCCTGGGAAGATCACTTAACCTCCCAGTGCCCCAGGCAACTAAAATTATGAATTGGCACATTTTACAGATGGGGAAACTGAGGCTCAGAGGTTAAGTTGACCAGAAACCTGACCACGTTTATACTACCAATAAGTGTCAGAGGAAGGATCTGAACCCAAGTTTCCTACCTCCAGGTCCAAAATCTATTCTACCATGCTGGCTCTAATTATTGAAATATTTATCATATTAGTCTGAATATAGACTGTACTCCACCACTCCCAAATCTGACTTATCTAAAACCTGAATGGGGTTCATAGTCAATATGATGTATATTCATATATGTATATTTTATATTCATACACACACATCTATATATACATATAGTAGGCTTTTTTTGGGAGGCAATTGGGGTTAAGTGACTTGCCCAGGGTCACAGAGCTAGTAAGTGTTAAGTGTCTGAGGCTGGATTTGAACTCAGGTCCTCCTGACTTCAGGGCCGGTGCTCTATCCACTGCGCCACCTAGCTGCCCCTCCTATACATACATATAAAGACATATTGATATACCTATATATTATGTATATGAACTATATTAAAATATACATTTTTCCTTTCAAAGAGATCTCACTTTAGGCGTTATAACCTACATTCAGACTCACATATTACATACTTGTTATGCAAATACTATATATTTCAAAATATTAGCTGCTTCAAGTGAATGGTAATAAACCTTATACTGTAGTCTATTTCACAGTCTTGCATGTCAATACTCCCCAGCCTAAATTGAGGGCGTGAAAAGTAGCTGTGCTTCCTGAAAACCAAAGATGTGCTGCCCACCACAGCTTGTTTCCAAATCCTGGGCTTGGCCCATAGGGCCAATCAGGGTGTTCCTTACCTAGGAAAAAGATTATTTTTTCTTGTTCTTGCTGTAGGAAGTCAGACTCCGAGTCTTTTGGGCCAAGTACCAGAGCAGTAGCTTTGATGGCTAACAAAAGAGACCTGTTCTCACCTACTCTTGATGAAGTAACACATTATGACATTTAAACCTGGACTACAGTCATATCTCATTCCTTGACAAGAAACTCAATTCCATTCACAGAATTCTGAGAAATACCAAATAACACATTAAATCAGTTTGAGACCATTTCTCCTTTCCCTCTTTACAGCTGTTTCATACATCACATGTCTTCACTGGTTTTTCTTCTTAATGGTATCCTCTCCATCTACCTCTGAAAAATCATAGTGCTTGGTGGCCACTTACGGCTTTTGGAATAACTGACTGACTTGTAGTGTCCATTTCATGGGCGAATTCTATGGACTCCTCGTAGTAACTTTTAGTACTGGTACTATTTACTTGTTGCTCTGCTCCAATTTTTGTTGTCTAGAACCAACTAGTATTTAGGTTCTTCCTCGGCTGGTTGCCTCTGTCCTTGACCTATTCTGTCAAGAGCAGCTATTTCATTGGAGAATCATCACTTGCTCCAATTCCTAATGGCCTGCTGATCTCAGCCAAATCACTTGATAACTCTTAGCCACAGTGTTCACATCTATAAAATGGGTATACTATGTTCCCTATCAATCTCATAGAATTGTTGTAAGAAAAGTGCTTTATAAACCTCAAAGAACTACAGAAAAAAGTCACTCATTTCCTGATGAATTCTTTCACATTTGTGCCTAGAAACCATAATCCAAATGAAGAGAAATCTGACACTATCTTCTGAGTAGGGAATTACCAGTTTTCCCTGGAGGTAGTCAAATGGGCGACCACTTTGTTGGGTGCGGAAGTGGCTTATTCTTCAGGTAGAAGAGGAGCCAGCTGATTTTTTTAAAATTTCACAAATATTAGAAAAGAGCTAAACTTATACAATTAATTAAAATCTGGAGAGAACAGAAGATCCCACAGTGTGTTTAGCATTTGATTTAGTAGATATGTGTATAACACTTTAAAGGTTTTCCCCTTTAACAAGGCATCTCTCAGGCATATATTAAGATAATATAAAAATGAAATTTTAAAAAAAGATAATACCCAAATCTCTGCTACAACTGTGAATCATAAAGAGTAGATTATTGGGCAAAGAATTACCAGGAAATACACAAAAAGGAAGATGAATGTTCACCAAAATACTATGTAAATGTGAGCTGTTACTTTTGCTCAAAAAATATTTACTCTATAAATTGAATCCATTCTGGTTTTTACTGTGTTGAAAGTATTTTTAAAATGTACTGGTCTGTCTTTCCTGCTTTCCCAAGAGCAATGATAGAACGAAATATTTCTTGATGACTGAAAATCTTAAAGTGTCTCAGGGTTATTATTCTGAATGTCAATGATCATTTTATAATAGAGAATGTAAAAGATTCAAGGATTTCAACTTCAACATGCATCAAACTCAGGAATCATAGGATCACAGATTTAGAGGTCATTTAGTTTAACACCTTCATTTTACAGGTGAGAAAACTGAAGTCTAGAGAAGTTAAGTGACTTGTCCAACGTCACATAGGAAAGTAAACATCAGATTTAGGATCTGAGCCTAGGTCCTATGATTGCAAATTGAACATTCTTTCCACTAAATCAAAAACAAAATACATCTGTAAGAAAGTTGTTTGGAATGCAGAAGTAGTATTCCCATGGAAAGAATATTATAAATATGGATTGGGTTTCTAGGGAAATCCACCAAAGCCTATTTAGCATTAATTTAGTTGAACTATAATATTAATAACACTATAAAAACCAGTATCTTTTTTTTAACGTGTCTCTGAGAAAACCGTAACTTAGAACACCAAGAACATCTCTCCTGACTTATCTCTGAAAGTAAGAATACTATTTGCTCTTTCTTCCTTATACCAATTCTAACAGTAGGTACTGGACTTCAGTAGTTCCAGTGACATTAGAAAGGGAAAGGAAGGGGGCAGCTAGGTGGCACAGTGGATAGAGAACTGGCCCCGGATTCAGGAGGACCCGAGTTCAAATCTGACCTCAGACACTTAACACTTACTGGCTGTGTGACCCTGGGCAAGTCACTTAACCCCAACTGCCTCACTCCACGCCCCTCAAAAAAAAAAAAAAGAAAGGGAAAGGAAGAGTGAAAAGCACGGGAAAGAAGAGAGTACAAGGATCACCAGTAGCTATGCTGCTGGGCAGGATAAAGTTAGATTAGGAAAAAATTTCAAAGTAGAAAAAGGCAAGGAAGTTGGAATGGAAATCAGTAGTTCTAGAAGATAATATAAGGTCCCCAGAGGCAATGGTAATAGGATATGGAGGAAAAGAGTAGGAAATTTCTGGAGAAGTTTCTAGCAACTGTGGTAGTGGAGAGGGGAAGAAAAATAAGGAAAAAGAGAAGGAAATCCCTAGTGAGGGCAGTAGGGAGTGGGGAGTAAGTATGGAAGTAGAGATAGGCTACCCTAGCTAGGTAGCAATGGTTGGAAGTCACTTCTTAAAAGGGGCCAGAATTCATAGCGGTAATAATGGCTGTGAGGAAAAGGTAGCAAGGTGTCCCTGGCTGCAACATATGAGGGGCGTTGTAAGTCCCAGCTGACTTTTTTGTTTTGTTTTTTAGTGAGGCAATTGGGGTTAAGTGACTTGCCCAGGGTCACACAGCTAGTAAATGTTGAGTGTCTGAGGCCGGATTTGAACTCAGGTACTCCTGACTCCAGGGCCAGTGCTTTATCCACTGGGTCACCTAGCTGCCCCTCCCAGCTGACTTTTAAAAAGCCTCTTGCAAATCTATGTTTTTTGGTGAACCTCTCAATCCTCCAATTTCTAAGATTGCAGTTAGCTAGTTCCATTTACTACTATTTTCCCCATTTCTTAAAATTCTTTGGAAACTGTGCTCTAGTTAGTGTGGTTTTGTTGTTTTGAAATGAACTCGGTAAACTTGGGGATTCCTTTCTGAATTCTCTCCACTTGCCATTTCCTATCTTTTCAGCACTTGAGAGCGTGTGGAATTTATTCGTTCCATCTTCACTAAAAGAATTCAAATGATCATCTGCTGAGAGTACTTACCTGATCCTCAGATTCTGTTTTTAAAGGATTTAATACAGCATAGGACTAAGGTAATCTATTTTCATTTATCTTTTGAAAAGATTTCATAAGAATAAAACCTCTATATCCTACTATGTCTGATACAAATCTCTTCAAGCCTGCCAATCTTTAATACCATCTGAACTTACATTATTAAAAGTCTGACTCAAAGATGCCTGAAAAAAAAACAAATGCAACTTAATTTGCATAAAGACAGATGTTCATAACATATGAAAATAAACCAAGAGGATTATCATGGAGGCATATGTCAAAGAACCAAGAATAACTAAACCAGGAGAGAAAAAGCAGAAATTACATAAGACAAAAACCATTAGACAAACTAGTTTCATTCTACCTGATTGTTTCCACTGCTACCTGCTAGAGGGTGGGGGTAGAGTACTTGAGAGTTGACTCAGCAACAGTGGAGTCTAAATCTATTTGCCTGTTAATCGAGTTCAAGTTTTCCTAACTGTAGACAATTCCTCTCCCCATCTGAGATGTCCCAGCACAAAGCAATGGCCAAAATCATTGGATATTTTTGAGTATAACTCCCATATAAATTTATTTACTTTTTTTCCACGGAAAACAAAGTTCAAATCAAAGCCAACAAAAATGAGACTAACAGTTTTCTTGGGCTGTGTAGCAATTATTTAATATGGTTTGAATTGGTGTATGTCAAAGCTCCATGCTAGTATCGACTACCACCATCACCATGAGATTGAGTAGGCCATGACCCAGATAAGTGGAGTCAGCATACTGCCTGCTCTATTTGAACATGAAGTACACACAAACTCAAAATTTAAAAATCTTTGTATAGAAGTCACAAGTACCACAAGATGTTACATTTCTCAACATAACTCATTATGGTAAATTACAACACAATAATCTAGTTTCCAAAAAATCCCTGCAACTTTAGAAAAATGAAATAAAGTAAAATAATATTCTTATATGATAAAGACATAACCAGTTTAAAGAGAAAATTCACTGATGCAGGTAAAACTAATACAAGCAAAGATGAGAGTTTAGGTAGTAGAAGTACAGATATGAAAAAGCCCAAATCCAAGAGATGCTATTCACTGTGTTTATCATTGAGGTTCACAAGTACTATTAATGACAATGAGGGTAGATGACTATATTTCCTTTATATGACTGCTTTTAATTGTAACTGGCATGAAAGATGTATAGCTTGAAAGTGTAATGCAGGATAGGCTGGCAAGACAATGTTTCCAGGGAAAATTAGATGCTTTTAGAGGTAGCTATCTGGTTCAGTAGATAGAGAGCTGAGTCTGAAGTCAGAAACACCTGAATTCAAATCCAGCCTCAGATTGGGCAAGTCACTTAACCTGTCTTCCCCAGTTTCCTCAACTGTAAAATGGGCGCAACAGCCCCTATCCCCCAGGGTTGTTGTGAGGATCAAATGGGTTAATTTTTAAAGTGCTTTGCAAACCTGAAAGGACTATATTAATTTTAGCTATCATTATGATGGTGATCCTTTTTTACTTTTTTTTTGCGGGGGCAATGAGGGTGAAGTGACTTGCCCAGGGTCACACAGCTAGTGTCAAGGATCTGAGGCTGGATTTGAACTCAGGTCCTTCTGAATCCAGGGGCGGTGCTTTATCTACTGAGCCACCTAGTCAAAACAAACTTTTTTAAAAAACCGGCGCTCTGATCTAGAAAGGATCACCTATAACATAAAAAGGTGTTTACAGAATTTCTCAGTGTAAAAAGACAGATTCCATTCAGTGCCCCGGATGTGGTCCATAGCGCCTGGCAAATTCTGTGCAAAAGCAGCTTGGCATGGTTTCACTTACGCGTAATATGGTAGAGCAGAATAAAGTGAAGCATCCACACAGCTTAGGACCTCTGCAATCAATTAAATGAGAAACAAAAATCTTCCTATCTTGTACTGCAATCAGATGAAGTAACAGATGGAGTTTAAGATGCTTGTTTGATTACATACGTATATTAAGTTGTTGAAACTGCTGTTGGGGAATTTGTTACTGTGTAAAAACCATGAACGGAAATACCATATTAAGAGAAAATTTCAATATAATTGATGATTTTTCATGAAAATGACATAACACTGAAGAATTATATTGGATTCTGCAGTGACAGACAGCACTCAATCAGTGTTAGGACTGACTGCCAATCTCCAAGCACTGGTTAAGAATGTGGCCTGCCCTTCATGCAATGTGTATGCACTGCATGCTTGAAAGAAGTTCATTTCTATTGGAGTGAGAAGCTACATAGTTTTCAAGTTGTTACAAGAGTAAACAATTCTATGAAAAACAGTCTATTAAAAGGAAGATACTTTGTAAAGTTGCATCATGAGATGTGAGATGGGGCAGAACACAGGACACCTATATTATTGAGAAATATGGCTGGCTTGGCTTTTTTGTCATGGGTGTTTGTGCCATTTTCCTTAGTGGTAATAAAGAGGAGGCAAATTCATTATATAACAAGAACTTCTTCTTGAGACTTGAATATCTGGTGGATATTTTTGAAAAACTAAGCGTACTGAATAAAGCATTGCAGGGTCTGCAAACTGATCCAGAAAGACAAAGTGACCACATTCATGAACAAGTCCCAACCATCAAGGACACATTTTCAAATTGCTTTTGACATTTCCCAATTTTAAAAGTACTGGCTCTACAAATGAAATCCAAGCAAAGCCAGCCCTGCTTAATCAACTGACCAGCAGTCTACAGAAGCAACTCTAATTTTAAAGACTTAAATATTTTATTTATTTATTTTTGGGGGTGGGGCAATGAGGGTTAAGTGACTTGCCCAGGGTCACATAGCTAGGAAGCATCAAGTGTCTGAGGCCACATTTGAACTCAGGTCCTCCTGAATCCAGGGCTGGTGCTTTATCCACTGCACTACCTAACTGCCCCCAAGACTTAGAGATTTTAAAAGATGAACTAAGAGCCCATTCATTTGCCATGTACAGACACAATGTATTTTACTTGGTCTTACTCCAGCTGAACAAGAACACAGAAGAGACTCACCCTATAACACTGCACTGAAATAAGCATTTGACTGTGAAAATCTTAGTAAGGTTTTTTTTTTTTTTTGGTGGGGGGGGCGGTGTCAGAAAAGGTTTTCTGCTGTAGATATTCTAAAGACAAAATATCTAGATCAGTGGTTGAAAAAGAATTACAAGTAGCAATACCATCAATGACACCAAGTATAAAGAATTTTTGCCCTAATAAAGTCAAACTATTACAAAAATGTTATTTTTATAATTTATAAATGTGAGTATTATAAAGGTTATCAAATAACTACATGCTATTAACAATAAAAATATGTTCAAGATTTCAGTGTAATAACAATTGTGATAGATACTTAATTTGACTTGAATAGGATCTAAAATGATTTAGTAGAGGGCAATGAAACATAAAGGTTGGAAACCATTAGCTTAGAAAATGCCCAAACCACTCTACACATGGATTTCAAATATGACCTCTGAATAACAAAATCTATGTTTCTGTTTTAGGTCACTAAAAATGTGATTTTAAAATGGGAACAATCTTCTGTCCCCTCCACAGTACAGAAAACACCATGTTCACAAATTGCCAACAGATTTAAAAGCATGGATCATTTTATTTCACATTATAGAAAGTGGAGGCTGAAGAAAGGTTCCATGTTTTAAATTTATGGGCACCATTATCTGATAGTAGATCAGAAAGGCTTGCTGTTTCCAAGGAACATACAACTTCAGTAACAACTTGGCAAAATCTCTACCTGCTCAATGTGTTTACAATACAGAATAAATGCTATTTTTATCAACTAAGTTAGTATGACATGTGTCCTACTTAACATAAGGATGTAGAAACAGTTCTCTGTTAATTCTAACACCAACTGCTAGACTATGATCAATTCCCAAAATAAGAGTGGTGCTCAGATATAATCTGTGTGGTTATTTAGCTGGAGATACAATCTAGGGACAAACAAGAACTATAGTAGGCCCCTATTTGAGCACCTGAGTAAGAAAGCAATCTCTAACTCGAATACATCTACTCATCAGGCAAAGTAACCTCCTTGGGACCCATTCAAGAACTCAAAAGAAAGCAGAAAAGGCCACTGAACAGTCACCATTAGTGCCACAATAGCCATGCCATCAGCTTGACAGTGAACCTGACTTGTAGGACGGCCCTTCTGAGGCTCTGGGCTCATCCCACAGATTAGAAAGAAAATCCAGAAGGAAGGCAACAAGCATTTATTAAGTACCTACTATGTGCCGGGCAGGGTAGCTAGGTGGTATAGTGCAAAGCAACTTCAACTGTGGGTTGTGACCCCATATGGGGTCATGTAACTGAATGTGGGGGTTGCAAAAAATTTGGCAGTAAATGTTTGATCTGTGTACCTATTTAATATACCTATATATCCAGAGTCTAATAAACATTTCTCAGGAGAAAACGGGTCCTGAGTGGAAAGTTTAAGAAGCTCTGGTATACTGGATGGAGTGTGGGGCCTGGAGCTAGGAAGGCTCATCTTCCTGGGTTCAAATCTGGCCTTACTAGCTGTGTGACCCTGGGCAAGTCACTCAACTCTGTCTGCCTCAGTTCCTCATCTGTAAAATGAGCTGGGGAAGGAAGTGGCAAAATGCTTCAGTATCTTTGCAAAGAAAACCCCGAATGGGGTCACTGAGTCGGACACAACTGAAATGACTGAACATGTGCCAGGCACTGTGCTAAGTGCTTTACAAATATGATTTTATTTAATCCTCACAACAACCCTTGGAGGGAGATGCTACTATGATCCTCATTTTATAAATGGGGAAGAAATAAAGAGTTTAAGTGACTTGCCCACAGATATTAAGTGTCGGAAGCTGGATTGGAATTTCCTGACTCCAGGTCCAATGCTCTATTTCCTGGCTTCTTAAACTGTGGGTCAGGTCCCATAACTGAATGTGGGGGTCACAAAAAATTGGCAACAGTAAAAGGTTATGTACATATATATATACCTGGGGTCTCATAAAAATTTCTTGGGCAAAAAGAGGTAGTGTGGAAAAAGTTTAAGAAGCCCTGATTTTGGGGGGGGGGAGGGGAGCTAGGTGGCACAGTGGATAAAGCACTGGCCCTGGATTCAGGAGGACCTGAGACACTTGACACTTACTACCTGTGTGACCCTGGGCAAGTCACTTAACCCTCATTGCCCCACCAAAAAAAGAAAGAAGAAGAAGAAGAAGGAGGAGAAGAAAGCAGAAGAAAGAAGAAGCCCTGATCTACTGGACACCCCTCCCCACCCCCCAGGGTACAACTAGAGACAGGCATATCAACAATAGCAAGAAATGACAGCTACTCCTGAGGGCGGGGTCAGAAAAATGAAAAAAGCAAATATAAGAACTCATAAAGCTCATTAATCTGGGGGCTTAGAGATCATTCAAGCCCAAACCTCTTCATTTTAAAGAGGGGAAAGCTTAGGACCAGAGAGGTGGAAATGGTCAGGATTTGAACTCAGGTGCTTTGACTCCAGATCCAGTGTTCTTCTCACTGTACCACACTACTTCCCAATAACCTCCCAGATAACTAAAGCTAATGTACTAAATGGGTAGGCTCAAAGTTATTTCACAGATGTGAAAAAAAAAAAAGCATGACTCTTTTGAAGGTTTAAGCATCCAGGTCTATGGAATTCTAATATATTCATTTTCTAAAAAATAATCTTCTCTTGCCAAAGATACTAAAGCAGAAATAATTACTCAGACTTTTTTTATTTGCTGGTGAGATTTTTGAAACTGTAAAACTGATGCTAGTGGATAAGTAAACACAGCAAACACCAAACAAAGTAAATGGTATCTAATTTTGGGTCAAGAAATGAAAAGGTCCTTAAGAAAATGACTAGACTAGGGGCAGCTAGGTGGCGCAGTGGATAGAGCACCAGCCCTGGAGTCAGGAGGACCTGAGTTCAAATCCGACCTCAGACACTTAACCTTACTAGCTGTGTGACCCTGGGCAAGTCACAACCCCAAGTGCCTCACTAAAAAAGAAAGAAAGAAAATGACTAGATTAAACCTTAAAGACTCTACTGATCTGCACGCAGTAACAGAAAGGATAGAGAATGAACTGGACAGCTTCTCACTGTGGCCTTCTCTGCTTCTGGTCTCAGCAATTAATTTTTTTTTTTTAAAGTGAGGCAATTGGGGTTAAGTGACTTGCCCAGGGTCACACAGCTGGTAAGTGTTAAGTGTCTGAGGCCGGATTTGAACTCAGGTACTCCTGACTCCAGGGCCGGTGCTCTATCCACTGCACCACCTAGCTGCCCCATAGCAATTCATTTTAAAGTAATAATTTGAGTAATTTATCTTAAAGAAATCAATTTAGGTAAAGATCTTAAAATCATGATCCAATGCCATTTGTCTACTTCAAGATGCACCCAGGCCACCCCAAACTTCAAGTCTAAAACTCGCCTGAAATCATGTGAAGTCCCACCCCCTCCATTTCAAACCTAATCAAAGGCCCTGATAACCCATGGAAAGTTGGGAACTCCAAGAACAAGTTATTTTGACAACCCCTACGGAGACAACAGCTAGCCGCTGTTCTCCAGGTGCAGCAGTTCTGCATCCTCAGCAGCCACAGCTCCAGAAGACCAGGAAAAGAAAGTTTTCACCACTTAAGCCAAATGGTTCAACACAAGAAATAGCTATGATTTTATGAATAGAAATGACATGAAAGAACATGTATTACCATCTGCCTTGCCACTGTGTTCTAAGGACTATGATATCTTTCCATCTGACTTGTAGCTGAAGCTACCCCAGTGGGATCAAACTCAAACAGAGAGAGATCCCGGGGGGGCTTCAGCTTGACTTAGAAAACCAGAAATTAACATTATCGATAGTATTATTATTTCTTTTGTTAAACATTTCCCAATTACATTTTAATATGTTTGACACTAGCCAGTTTGATACCATTAGTCTATTTATTTCATTAGAATGTGAACTCCTAGAGAGCAGGGTCTGCCTTGCTTGTAAGCACTCAACAAATGAATTTTCAACAAGTCATTCCCCAACTGAGAAATGGACAAAGGGATATGAACAAGCAGTTTTCAGATGAAGAAATCAAAGCTATCTACTGCCACATGAAAAAATGCTCTAAATCACTATTGATTAGAGAAATACAAATTAAAACTCTGAGGTACCACCTCACAACTATCAGATTGGCTAATATAACAAAAAAATAGAAAATAATCAATGTTGGAGAAGCTGTGGAAAAATTGGAACACTAATGCATTGTTGGTGGAGTTGTAAGCTGATCCGATCATTCTGGAGAGCAATTTGGAACTATGCCCAAAAGGCTATGGGACTGTGCATAGCCTTTGACCCAGTAATACCACTACTAGGTCTGTATCCCAAAGAGATCATAAAAAATGGGAAAGGACCCACATGTACAAAAATATTTATAGCAACTTTCATTGTGGTGGCAAAGAATTGGAAATTGAGAGAATGCCCATCAACTGGGGAATGGAAGAACAAGTTGCAGTATATGAATGTCATGGAATACTACTATTGTGCTGTAAGAAATGATGAGCAGGCAGATTTCAGAAAAACCTGGAAAGATTCAAGTGGACTGATACTGAATGAAGTGAGCAGAACCAGGAGAACATTGTACACAGTAATGGCAACATTGTGTGATGATCAACTGTGACAGACTTAGCTCTTCTCAGCAATATAACGATCCAAGAGAATGCCAAAGAACTCATGATGGAAAATGTTCTCCACATACAGAAAAAAGAACTGTGGATTCTGAATGCAGATTGGACCATACTGTTTCTACTTTTTGGCTGTTTTTTTTTTCTTTTTTGAGGTTTTCCCCTTTTGTTCTTTCACAACATGACTCATGCAGAAATATGTTTAATGCGATGGTACATTGTAACCTATATCAGATTGCTTTCTGTCTTGGGGAAGGGGGAGGGAGGGAGAAAAATTTGGAACTAAAAATCTTATGAAAACAAATGTTGAAAACTATCTTTACATGTAACTGGAAAATAATAAAACAATTTTATGATAAAAAATGCATTTTCATTCACTGACACCAACCAAAAAGCTAAGGGGTTGGAGAAGGAATTATCCAAAATAGGGGATACCTGACACCAAACATTGAACATTTCTGTCCCATTATGATCAAGTGCCTGGCACTGAATAGAGGCTAAACAGATGCCTGATGGTTAGGAGAGGATAGATAAGTATTTGCAAACTCAAAGATTATCCCTGAAATAGAAAGTTAGTTCTACTAAACATATCAAGCTTCTGAAAGTGACTAAGAAGCCTGTTTAGAGTCTTGAATTAAAAAGAAAAATCCACAAAATAAGCCAGAAGTGGAGAAGTCACAGGACTCTGCACCTCACAATCAATCCCTAATGGGAATCCTCACATTTTCTTAGCTCATTTCGGTTAATAATGTTTTCATTCTACTGAACATAGCATTTGATTTAGCCCCCAATCATGCTTGTGAGCTAGCCATCTTTTCCTTGTTGTTTTGCCCTTATTAATTAACCCCTTTTTCTTTTGCTACCTTCACTCTACTTCACCCCCAAAACATAAAACTAACTTTAGACTAACTTTGGCACTCCCTCATCTCTAGAGTTTTCTAATGAGAAAGCTGATCCTTTCAGGCTCAGTGTGAATCAAAAGCTAGAGCCCCTGCTGCAAGCACTCATTACAACAGCCTTATTGAAGGAGCCTCATTCACTGGGTGGAAAAAACAACATTGGGGATTTCTGAAAACTCCTCTCTTAATATCCTCTTATTTAATTAATAACAGACTATTCATGTTTCTATGGGGTTCTACCAAGAAATTCTTCCTTCCAGTTCTGGTTGCTTAGAAAGCCTGCAGAAGCAAACTAAATACGATACTGAAACAGCATGAAGTGAACCCCAAACAAAAATGCATCAAGATCTAGCAAAACATGTGATCCTGGGCAAGTCACTTAACCCTCATTGCCCCCCCCAAAACAAACAAACAAACAACAACCCCAAAACAAAGAACTCTATAGATGACATCAGGGAGCTCAAGGCAAAGTCTATTATCTAGGTGTGGTTTGATCCCTTCAGTCCTTTTCACTGAGCTAGACAAAAGATCTAGCAAAACATAGTATATACCCATGGAAACACACAGGAAATAAAAGTTAAGAATTTGTGTGACAAGGCCCATCATTTTCGAGATTTAATCTTCAAGAGGATTATTTATCCACTTGGTAAAACTCCACTTACCTGTACACTTAAGGACAAATAATCTCATTTTGAAAGTTTCCCTTTAATACACTATTTTCTCAGAAAGTTAAGTTCCTACCTAAAAAAAAAAATTTTTTTTTCAGTAACAAAGTTTATGGCCAGTCAGAAACAAATCAACTTCTAAAAAGAGAAATGTTATTAAGATAACTTCTCAGGAGAGCAGTTTTATAAATCCCCTATGGCAAAATGAAGACCAACATAGGACCACAGCTAGGAGAAAACAGAAGGAGTACATCAGAAGTTGTAGGACTTTCTCTCTGTGATGCCAGCGGTATTAAAGAGAGTACATTATCATCAATACAGAAGGAAGACACTGCCACTCAACATTTATTTGGTTCAGTCCACTACCATCTCCTGCAGCTTTCAAATTTCAATTTTCTTGTTAAGTATTAAGTGAAGAGAAAAACACCTTAAGTACTAATCACACTATTATCTTGGCCTGAGAATTACCGGGCCCTATAGTTTAAATAAGAGATAACAGGACATAGGGGAGAAGAAATACAGGTCATTTTCCCCCCAATCTGGTGCTCTCTCCTAAAAGAATCCCATGTCCAAGGAATTCAGGAGCGAATTGCTTACTTATCAGCCTGGAAGTCTGATAGACTTGAACACAGTCATCCCCATCCAATCTCCCTGAAAAAGGTCCAAGCAAAGCTGAAACACCTCTTTCGACAGTAATTCCACAAGTAGATAATGAGCTTCTGGAACATGCATTGGCAACAAGTCACGATAAGAATAAAGCCACTAAGCCCCTTTGTACCTCTAAGCCCCTGTCACAGCAGGGTCAGGTGCCTCAGTACTCTTGTGGCAGAGCCTGGAGTCTGTGACTTTGTCATTAGCACTGAAGTGTTCCTTAAACCTGGCTAATGTAAAAGTAGAGGCCTAGGGTTTTGGGGGGTGAGCAGTCTAAAAATCATTGGGGGTGGGGAGTATAGATTTGTGATTTTATTGGGGGTGTAGAGAACTCCTGATGTGGAAAGCTTCCTCCACTGATACAGATGCGAACAATAATGATCACTAATATTTAAATAGAACTTTATGGTTTACAAAGGGCTTTACATATACCATCCCATCTGATTTTTACAACAACCTTGTGAGCTAGATGGTATTTTGTCTGTCACTTAAGAGTTTTCCACAGTTCCAAGGGCACTTGGGGGTTAAGTGATTTGTCCAAGGGCACCTACCTACTATGTGTCAGAGGCAGGACTTTACCTTCCTGACCTGACCTATCATCACATCAGTCATGGCTTCTCACAAAACAGAGGTCTACCTTCAATTAACTACTACTGACAACTGCCACAAATAAGCTTTGCTTTCTCTCTGCTTATGATTAACCCTAACCGAGCCCCTAAATATGCAATAAAGCAACTGGAAAAATTTTGACAACAGCTACTCATTAGCTATAGGATTCTTCTTAAATTGAGTTGGTTTTTTTTTCCCCTCCCAAGATTCACGTGCTAATTTTCTCTACTTCTTAGTACATAGAAGAAATAAAATAAGTTTACAACTGGTGAAAGCTTCCTGTTGACACTTTCAGAAAGGGAAACTTTTTAAGTTACAGAACAGATAAAATTCAGGGAACAGCAAAGTTAAAAGCCTCCATACTGTCTTCCACCCAACATGCTTCACTTTCTTTAAAGACTTCTCAGAGTGGAAGAGGAAAACCAACCTGGGCCTTCTCTGTTGAAGCTTCCTAGAAAATGACAACTTTGAGGTCAACAGATGGGCACCTACTCTTTGGCATTCTCAGAGACAGGACTAAATCACATGTGGGTGACCTCTGAGATTTCAAATATTCATCTCCAGACTTTAATTTTTTAAAAAAAATTTTTAGTGAGGCAATTGGGGTTAAGTGACTTGCCCAGGGTCACACAACTAGTAAGTGTTAAGTATCTGAGGCCAGATTTGAACTCAGGTACTCCTGACTCCAGAGCCAGTGCTCTATCCACTGCGCCACCTAGCTGCCCCTCATCTCCTGACTTTAAATCTTTTACTATAGAGATAGAGGAACAAGGGGCAATTATTCCTCAACCTTAGAAAGACAGTGTCATTGACTTGAGTATTAATTATGAGAAGTCTGTAATAATCATAATCATAATAATGAGGAAAAATTATGGCTGGATCAGTAAGAAACATACAAAACTGGGTTTGTTTGATTCATTCTGCTTACACAGGCAGAAATATCAATAAACCTGTAAAATGGTGAAACTACTACTTGCAATACCTACCTCACAAAGGTGCATGGGAAGAAAGCATGCTGTAAACCTTCAAGCACTACACAAATGTGAACACTGGTATTACCAAGTGCAGAACAATTCCATCTACAGGCATTTTAGTCTCCCATGGAAGAAGAGCTAACCGTGAAACTAATGCATCAGGTAAAGATTTAGCTATGTCAGGTTAGTGTTTTAAGGCTTCATGTCTAATGGGCTTTGTTAGCTTTTGTTATACTTTTTTAAAATAAAAGTCTCAAGATAAGGACTCAACAAGACAGGCAGTCAGTCAATGAACATTAAGTGTCTATTATGAGTAAAGCACTATGCTAAGCTCTGGAGATACAAAAGGCAAAGGACAGTTCCTTACCTCAAGGAGTTCAAGGGGACCTCAAGGGGAAACAACAGGCGAATCAGTAGGTACAAGCAATCTATATACAGGCCATATAGGAAATAATTGAGAGGAAAAGGCACTAGAAGTAAGGAGTTAGGAAGGACTTCCTAGAGAAGATGGGGTTTTAACTGGCACTTAAAGGAAGCCAGGAGGCAGAGATAAGGTGGGAGAACATTCCAGGCATGGGGAACAGCCAAAAAACACCCACTAACTGGACATGGAACAGCAAGGAGGCCAGTGAGTAATAGGGATAGTAGAGGAGAAAGGGTTTAGGGGAAAAGATACTGAGTTCTGTATTGGACACATGGAGTTTAACATGTCTACTGAAAGGGAGTTGGAGATACAAGATTGGAGGTCAACAGAGAGGTAGATTTTGAGCAACATCAGCAGAGATGATAATTAAATACATGGGAGCTGATGAGATCACCAAGTATGGATTGAGAAATTTGGTTAGTGAAAGATGAAATGAAGAGAAGAGGCCTAGTTCAGAACCCTGAGGTTATGGTTAGAGGGAATGGCCTAGAAGATCCAGCCAAGGAGACAGAGAAATAGTGGTCAGTTAGGAGGAGAACCAGGAGAGAGGGGTGACCAGAAAACCTAGAGAGAAGGCAGTATCAGGGAGGAGAGGGTGATCAACAGTATCAAAGGCTGCAGAGAGGTCAAGAAGAATGGAGAATGAGGTTGAGGAAAAAGGTGAATGGCCTCGATTTTTTTTTTGACAAAAAGGTTCTTGGCTGAGAGGGTGGGGGGGTAGGAGACCTTTGGGAGAGTGAGTTGATCAGGAAGGTGCAGAAGGATTGCCTAGCAGCAATGAGGGGCCAATTGAGGGCCTCCATGTCCCTTAACAGTTCCATCACAGCACCTGGTTCCGGTGCATCTTGCTTGAAACTACCTAAGTGTGGTTTACTGTCATAGTGAGAGCAGACAACAAATACCATTCAGTGTTGGTGGCACTTGGGACTCACTCGAGAGCTCTGGGCTTTTCAGTTACCGCCATAGCTGTTCCAACTCAGGTTCAGCTCCCTACCCACGCATGAGAGAAGGGTAGGGAAAAGGAACTGATTTGGGGACAGAATGGGGCTGGCCAGCATATAGCTCAGCTCCTCTCTGCCTCCTCTCTGATCCTCAATGTCAGAGCTGGATGGGCCTAAAGCTATCATCTGGTCTGATTCCTTCAACAAATGACACAAATGAAGCCTACAGAGGGGAAATGACTTGCCTAGACCTAGAACCAAGTTCTTTTGAATTGAAGCCTTTTGCTCTTTCTACTATACTACACTTCCTCTCCATCCTCTCTGAATCTTTCCCGTCTCATCTCACATTCATTTCCTTTCTGTATATTATGTTCCAGCCACAGTAGCTGTTCCCACATCTCAAATGGCGTGCATTCTCACAAGCCTGGGATGTGCTCCCCCCTCCTTAGCTCCATCAGTTGGAAACCTCTTCATTCAGGGCTCAAATCAGCAGCCACCTCCTCAAGGAAGCCTTCCCTGATGTCTCCCAACCCAAAGTGTTTCCTTCTTCCTCAATTTTTTTTTATAAAAGAAATTGTTTAGCTCTTTCCTTTGCCCCTTACTTTGTAAACCATTTGTGTATCTGCTGTGTATAAACCCCTTCAAAGGGAGAGCTCTGTTGTTTTTCATCTTTGTCCTTCCATGCACGTAATAGGCATTCAATAAATAACTGCTGAAATGGAATCTTTTGGCTTCTGTAGCCCTGTGTGGTGCTAATTTGTGAGTCTCTCTGAAATTGAAAAGAAATATCCTGTGGTAACATGTTTCCTTTTCTCCCCTTCACCTTCTTTTGTTCTAAATGGTGAAAAAAATTCATCTGGCTCTAATATTTGGGGTTTAAATTCCAAGTTCGAAGGAACTTTGTCAAACCCTGTCTTAAGATCTTCTGAATGAGAAATCAGCTCTTTTCAATTAATATCAAGTTGTAGAGAAGATAGAAATCAGAATTTTCATTTGGGGGGTTAATTTTGAATCATCTTATAATAGTATTTACAATATTGATCACATCAACTATAAAAATTCACTTAGTAGTTTGCTAACTCCATTTGTTAAATGTTTGTCTTGAGCAGGTGAGAAATTCAAATAAGTAATACTTTCTTGGGTTATACCTTCACATTCTGGTCCAATGGAGCTCACTACTTCATTATTAAGTTATCATGACCACTATAATCCAAGTTGCTGAAAAACAAAGACATAATAAGATTCTTAATCCACTCCCCACCCCCCAATTATTTCAGGCACTAAAAATGTAGAAGGGTTGCTACAAATGCATCCAGTAGATAAGAGTATCCCAGAAGGTCAGAAGTCAAACACACCCACTGGGGTCTTACAGCTTCACAACTTTTAAGTGTTCCAAATAAATTTCTTATCAACGATGCAATTTTTGCAAACATGAGGAGCTATTACACAGCACTCTTCCTCTCAAGGCAGATCCCCAAAAGAAGACACAATCTGGTTCAAATTGCTGAAACTTGTATAAACCAATCAGCCTGAGAAAGGAAAAAAAATGTCCCATACAGTAAGCAAGGTATGACATGATAAATGACCAGTCTCCAGGACCTGATAGAAACACACACACACAAAGCTCTAGGAGACAGTCAGGGTAGAGACATCAATTCAACAAGTATTCATTAAGCCCTCAATATGTACCAAGCACTGTGCTGGGTCCTGAAGACACAACAACCAAAAAAAAAAGAGCCTTACATTTTGGTGTGTGGTTTTGTTTTGTTTTGTTTTTTGGGGGGGTAAAGAGCTTACATTTTATTGGAGGGGAGGGAGGAGGAGATAGAGAAAAGAGAAAAGGGAAAGGGGGAGAGGGAGAAAGAGGAGAGAAAAGAGGGAGAAAGTGGAGGGTAAAGAGAGGGAGGGGGTCAGAGAGGCAGTGAATGGGAGAGGGAAGGAGGAGGAAAAAAGGGAGAGGAGGGAGGGAAAGAAAGGGGCGAGGAAAAGGGGTGGGGAAAAGGAGCGAGCAAGAGAGTGAGCACACGCGAGCAAGAGCAAAGCCAACCAACTTCCCCAAACCTAGAGGAGCTTGGCCCCCTTAACTCAATCTGCATTATGCTCCAGGTTGCACCATTTGGATTACTTCTAAGTATTCAAGTCCTGTGGTTTTTGCCCCAAGCCTTAGAGAAGGCTGAGAAACCACAAAAGCCAAAGAAAAAGAGATTCTCTAGTGAGCACCTGTCGGCAGAATATGTGTTTTGATGCAAACACACAACAGAGCACACCACAAGTGCTACTATGCAACGTTACTTGACACTTTATTCAAGCAGTTTGGGCGCTCTGCAATGATATGAGCAGACTGGACGCTGAAGAGAGAGAGGTCAAGGATCAGTGATTGTGCAGTGTGGAGAAGAGCTGTCAGAAGCTCACAGAGATTAAATAACTCGCTCCCTGACTCTCATGGAGTCAGTAAGGGTCAGAGGAGGAGGCTTGAACCTCCATCCAAATACTCAGAAAGACGTTGAATTATGAGGCTGCCGTTCAGACTTTCGTAGAGATGTGCTCCCGTTTTCTGATTGCAACTGTGTGTGCCCTGCAAAATAACTGGCTCCAACCACAGCTGCCCAGAGCTGCCCTCCCTGTCTCATCTTCTTCGTCTCACTGCACTTCACTGGCATCTGCAAGCCAGGAAGGAACTGCTATTCTGCTCTGAGCATCATAAGTCAAGTCCTCCGTGCAGAACCTTCACTTTTGGAGATAATGAAAGAGACAAAAGGATTAGAGTGGCATTTTCGGGTTCTGGGTAGAGTTGGTGGCGCCAGTCATGATAAAAAAAAAAAAAGCATCTTTTGACTTAAGATGAAGCATTAGGATTTAGATGCCACGCAAAAAACCCTGGATTCTCACAAAGTTGCTTTTCAGAGTATAACCTAATTTGAAATGGCTTATATTTTTGTGTGTATAACAGATCCTAAAGTAATATAATTTTCATAAGAAATGAAGCATAAAGCTAGTATTAAGAATGGCAAGACTGGATCTGGATTACATAGGTCTTAAAATGGGCCGGGAGGCAAGCTGTAGAAAGTGAAATACTGAGACAATGGCATGAGCTTGTAAACAAGTCTTTACCACACTTTTGGTGGAAAGAAGTGAGAACTCATTCAGGTGACTGAGATCTAACACTATGCTTTAGCTAGACAGCCATTCCCTTATAGGGTCACACAGACCACTTGAAAAAGCCTCCCAACCTTTCCAGACTGCTGAGGAATTGCTATGGTGACTCCCTCAGAATGACACTGAGCTACAAGAGCCGTTATCACAGGCTTAGTACAATCATTTCTGTTTGTTGTTATTCCACAGTTACTGAGAGTCAAAGGCAAACTGTCATACTCACAGATATCTCGACTTTTGGCCAAGTTTTATAACCTCAAGCAATGAAAATACTATAGGATGTTAGGTCTTAACGTGGAGTGAGTCCTTCTAGTCTTTGGAAAACACATATTAAAAACAAGCACAGATATTTAAATTTGGAAATTAGCAACTAAATATGCAAAATAATTATTTCAAAACAATCCACCAACTGTCAGCAACTGTCAAGCCTTAAGAGCTAATAAGGAGCTCCAATGGAAATTGACGTTTTAAAAATCATCAAAAATTAAATTTCACTTGGACACCGCAAGTACATACAGCTCCCCTAAACCAAAATGTTCTGGCTGTTCTTTCAGTGGCAATAGCAAGCAGAGCAAAGGAAATAAGGTCTCCCAAGTGGCATAATCAGATGGCTAGGGCATAAGCCTAGAAAGGAACATGCACCCTGCAGAGGTTCCCTTTCAAATCCAAGAGTAATTATTTGGTTACCCTGTCTATAAGTCTATCACAATAACTACTTTCTGTTAATTTTTTTTTTGTGGGAGAAAAAGTTTTGTGAACACAGAGACCCAATTATTCTCTTCTAAATAGGACCTATGTGTAAAAATTCAACAAAATATCTTTCAATTTTTATGTCTGATTTTCTGTAATTCACATCATTTGTGGATGTGTATTAAATTTAACCTGCAAGTCAAAAAAATTCAGTGTTATTGTACATAGATTAGTGTTAATAGAGTACTCTGAAAAGAAAGATGGCATTGCTGCTATATTAACTTCAATCAAAAAATTTTCCTATGATTCTAGCAATCACTAGGAAAAGGTGGAAGAGGTTTGGAATATAAGAGAAACAGTGCTTAGAGCACTCTGGATGACAAGGGTTTTCTAGTAGAGGTTGCTGAAAAAGGATTTGTTTATGCTGGGAAAAGCAGCAGTAGCTCTACACATCAGGTGAATGCTATTGCAGTCATAAATCTATGGGATTATCCTAGATTGTCAGATTCTCTGCAATTAGAAGGCTGAGGGTGGGGAGGGAAGGGAAGAAGAGAGGAGAATTCATTTTCCCTCCTCCTCCGAGGAAGATTGTTTTGTTTTTGTTAAATCAGAATGGCAGTGATACATCAGATTGGGTTTTCATCAGACAATTCTGTGATGCTGATACATGAATTTGGTTTGATTCCCTAAGAGTTTTATCCACCTAAGAACAGTCTTCATTTATTTTTTTTAAAGGTCGCCATATCTCTTGATTCAAAATGAAACTCAAGAGATACAGTTCCCATACCACATGTTTAAGACAACCCTCAAAAACAGTTTAAGAGGAAATTCCTCCATCTATCAGTACTGAACTGTTCTTCTGTAACAATAAAGGGAATGTTGAACATAAAACCATGCCTCAACAACAACAAAGTTTCTATTTGGGTTTGAGACAAGAACCAGTTTGTACTTGCAAAGTTTATGGAGAAAAGGGTACTAGTGATATACTAAAACATTCCTTATCAACTTGTGTTACCCTCATTTCAAAAGATTCAAGTTGTGTCAAACAGAAAAATTCTAATCTTGCATAGCTGACACAAAATTAATATGGCCATCATGCAATATCACCAATATTTTATTGGGCCACTCAAAACATACACTGCAGTCTTTCAGCAGAGTTTTCACTGCAGCACCGTCAACCTTTCTGCTGTCAAGATTGGGGAAAAAAAATCCCATAAAGATTATAAACATTAAAAAAGCAATCATAAAATGAGAAAACTTTTTTTTTAAAGTCTACAGAATAAGAACACTTTAAGGGAATGGTTTTTAAATCACTAACACTTTAGGCACATGGGGTAAGCATTCAGAAAGTATTTGTCAATTGACAATGATATTAGAAGACTAACAGACAAGAGTATTAACTATAAAAATCATCTGGAAATATCATCATACTCTCCTTAACTTTGATTTTGTTGAGAATCAGTGAAAGGAAAGAAAGTTTTAATTTGTCTATCTAAATTCCAGTTTTCAAACACTTTAATGGGCTACATTTTGTAAATTGATAGCATAATAAGCTCAACCCACTTTCCAGCTGCAGTTAACTATAGAAACAAAAGAAATGATCACATTTTAAAGGGTTTGGACATTAAAAAAAAATTATACATGCAAGATGTTCTCTTTTCCTTTGTTTTTTAAGTTTACAAGTGGTTAAATAGAAACTACCTTTACCTTCCACAAAGTAGGACTCAAAAATGCCATTTTAGTTATTATGGGAGTAAGAATGGGCTAATTTAGGTTTTTCTCAATTATTTCTAATTTTTATAAATGATTTCTAAAAGCAGCTTACAATTTTTTCAAAGTCATGCACTTATTCACTAAAGGTAGGTAATAGTTTTCTACCCTTAGAATATTCTCTCACCAGTAATTGTCAACATTTAAAAAATACAAGTTCTCTGAAGCTGGGGCTTACAAGCTTTCTCATTCACAATGCATGTTTAGGGAACCTTTCTATTGTTTCCTAAAATCTTAGAGGGAGACCCTGAACATACTGGCAAAAATAATTAAAACCAAAACCAAAATCAAAACCTGTGAAACGATAAAATCCTAAAACCTATCTGAGGACATTTGTTCATTCCATCTTTTACAGTTGATTGACCCAGCCTGTGAGACAAAACAGCATAAGCCACACAATTCCCCCTAGTAGGAAAGAGAATCAGAGAAAGTTCCCGTGAACAAAGCTCAGATCACATTCCATGGCAATGGATGGTGTGAATTACTGTTTCAATCATAAGACTCATAAGCAGAGCCAATTTTGGGCTTCGAAAGATGCAAAATGCTATCCCATTTTCTTCCACATAGTCTATTTTCCTTTGCAAAAATTTTGTCCTCTAACACAATACTTGTATAGTGGGGTGTTGGGAGAAGATGGAATAGCACGTAATAAGACTAGTTCACATTTATATAGCACTTTTATGCCAGGCATGGCACTAAGTACTTTTCCATGACTATTTCATTTTATCCTAATAACACCCCTTTGAGATTGAACGAGGGGCTTAAAGTGCTGCTTGGTCCCAAGTCTGTGTTAAGATCTCTTCAATGGACTGGCAACATCAGGGGAAACTTACCATGAAGAGAGGAAAAGAAGCTGTCAAATCCTTTGTGCCTCAACATACTGGGTGTGTGAGCTCCAAGTGTACAAATTCCCAAGAAACTCAGGGCAATTGCTATATGTTTTGTTAAATTATGAAAAGTGGCATGATTGCTATTTTTTTTTTAATGGAGAGAGATGCTGTGCATAATAACACAATGGAGAAATCATTAAGAAACCATTTACCCCCCAAAACCAGAATCCTTATTATAATGATGCCAAAGGCACCAAATTCCAGTTTATCTGCCACATAAACTTTTCAAAAGGCATTCAATGTTATTTCCTCGACTCTACCCAACATGCTCATCTGTGTGTGCTTCTCACCTCAGCAAGGCTACCTAAGCAGTCATGTGGTGAGCATCCCCCCAAAACTAGGTCCTCTACTGCTTGGTGAGAACATAAAGTAATACTCCTAATAGTTACTGTCCCCGAAAATACACTACATAATCATGAACTAAAAATCACGGAAGGCCTTTAAAAAAAATCATCACATGTTAAACTACTGTAATAGGTGGTCAGAGAATTCAGCCAATAGGTGATTTTAAGCTTAGCTGACCTGCTGAAAGGTGAACTCAAGTTACAGATCACCAGTTTTTGCTCTAATCTTACTCCTTAACACATACCATGAAGCAGTAACCATACAAAAACTGACCTTTCAGGGCTCAGGGAAGTAAATTTTTTTTATTATATGGCGCAGTTTGGCACAGTTATTATATCTTTAGTCTTTGGGGTATTTTTTATACTGTCCAAGTGTAGCACAACATTTTTTTTAAACAGTTGGCCAAACCATGACATATACTAAAAAAAAAAAAAAGAAGGTTACTTACCTGAGCCCTAACATCCCAGCTACCATGGAATCCTGCTGGAGCTGGTCTACAGAAGCAAGATGTGTTCTGGGGAGTCACATGTCACATCAAAGCAGGAACTGGTGATTCTGTGTTTTTATGGAGCCTAAAACAAAGAAAATGGTAAGTTGAAAGCCCCCATGTGCTTCAAGACCTTCTTCCCCAGGGCTACTTGGAGTATTTTGAAGACAAAAATGTAGAAAAATCCTATGTACACCCAGAAAGGTGACATCATAACTGGTAGCTAAATACAAACCACAAGTCTTTGGAACACCAAGTATAGGTATATTGCTGTAATGAAAAGAATAACCACTCTTGTTTAAAAAAAAGGAAAGAGAACATCATATATTTTATTACCTGTGGCAAAGCCCTGACACTAGAAAACAGGACATTAGCAGCAATCTTTGGCATGTCCTTCTGCCTCTAGGCACAAATCACCCAGAAACATTCAGGGAGTGAATAGGTTTTAAGACAGCGTGCTCTATCAAGGTATCATTCCACAAGAAACACTTTAAATCCAGAAACAAAGTAGACCTTGTTTTCCAAACAGTAGAAGACTGCACGAGGCAACACATTTACACAAGCAACTACTATAGAATCATTTGAAGGAGAAGATATTCTAAGAAAGACTGACCTCGAAATGATCACCAGAAACAGTGAAAATATGGTGACCCAGGCAATTAAAAGCCACCATCAAGACTATTTTAATCTTCTACTACCCCAGACAACTTTGAAACCTCTTTAAAAACTATTATATTACAATAGCCAAAAGACAATAAGTTAATTACTACCTTTCCCTTTTGCTTTTTAATAAAATGCTCAGCTACCAAAAGAGAGGTCTAAGGCTGCTTGGATGACTGTATTTTTAGATATTACTAAGATATCCGTCCTCATTTCCTTATTATGACCCAAACTGCCAAGAAAATAGCTAATCTCTTGGGCCCCTGAATTACCCAAGTGCGGCACCTTTATCTTTACACAAAAGAGGACCAGAATGTGCTTTGGAAACTGTTCACAGGAACAATTATATGTACATGAGCCTACAAAAGGCCTACATCATCTAAGCTATCGCTTTCCCAGAATAGTGGGGAAGAAAAGAATCTCTCACATTCAAGATTGGAGAGTGCTTTGAGATCCAGGCAGTAAAGTTAATTAGAAAAACAAAAATGAAACTGGTGAATAAGCAAATATTAATTAGATGATCTCTGGCAAATTAGTTAAATTCTCTGGGTCTGTCTTTACATGTAAAGCTGCGGTCAGACTACATGATCTCTAAGGAAGGTACTTTCCAGCTCCAAAAGTCTTTGATCTAATCCAGATTTAAGTTTAAACAACAAAAAAAAACCCCAACTGAATAAAAAACAAGATACTCATCAAAATGTGATTTGTAGGCAGACCTACCAAAGACTTTTAGCTCTCAAACAAGACAACCGAACCCTGAATTATCCTAGGTACCTGTCAGATTCAGAGGTAGTGGTAGATATACATACAAATAAACATATACTTTAGGGGCAAACAACTACAAGGATAAAATACATGATTATATCTAAGTTACATGCTTCATGTGAGCAGTTTAAATCACAAGGCTATTCTTCAAGAAATATTCCCAAAAGGTGCAGCTGCTTAAAGGTCATCATGGAAGGGGGATGTTCCTGGCAACTCCACACCACAGTACCATTCAATAATGGGACAAATTTGCAAAGAGCAGGACCATCTACCTTTCCAGCTTCACTGGGTTTACTCCCCCTCCTCTTGAACTTTGTGATCCATCCTTTGCATCTCAGGAACAACAACTCCCACCCATCTCTGTGCCTTTGCAAAGGCCATCCAGCACCCTTGAAAGGCACTCCCACCTTACCTTTGCCTAACAGAATCCCCCTGTTCCCTTCTTCCTCTGAAAGGCAGCTTGGGCACCATCTTCTGCATAAAGAACCTCCTAGTTGCTAGTACCCTCCATCTGATAATACCTTGTATTTAACATATATATGCACACACACACATATACTCCTATATTTGTGCTGTGTGTGTGTATATATATATATATATATATGCCATGAATGTATGTATGCATGCATGCGTGTGCATGCGTGTTTTCCTGTCTCCTCGTTAGAAAGTAAACTCCTTGGGAGAGTAGGGATTGTTTCATTCTTTGTATTTGTATCCCTAGAACCTTTTAGTTCTTGGCACACAGTAGAATTTTGTTAAATACTTGTTGATTTGATTGAATTTCATGCAAATAAAAGCTTCCATTTTGAAAAATTTGCTCCGCTGAAAAATGCAAAAGAGAAGGAGCAAGACAGAATATTGCAACAAATTCTGTACAATGAGCTGAAGGAGGGTAGAGAGGTTCGAGTTTCAAAGATACATTGATACTCCAAACAATGTCACAATAGGAAGCTGGTAACCAGCAAGGCTGCCAGAAAGCTCTGGTGTGCTACTAGAATTGAAGGCGATGATTCTTCAGTTTCAGAGTCCCACATGCTCTATCTCCAAAGCAAGAAGATGGCATCCTGTAAGTCAAAGTGGAATGCTAGCTGTTTCCTAACGTTGAGCTATTGTTTCCTGCCTCTGTGCATTTCTTAAGGGCAACTCCTTGTGTCTAGATGCTCATTCCTCATCTTTACCACTTAAAATCCTTTTGTTCCTTCAAAGCTTGGACCAGATGCCAGTTACTCTAGGAAGCCATCTCCATCCCCTGAACTTGCATGAAATAAGATATAAAAGTTCTCTCCTCTCTCATATTTCCTTAGAGAATTTTAGATCTCTCCTTTGCTCCATCCCATCTTACCTTGTATTATAATTATTTTTATTCATGCCATCATAGAGCTGGTGGGCCAAACCAAGGATAATGGATAAGCAGCCAGATGCCCAACTGGTATCCACACAAAGTCAAGAGGTCTAGGGAAAAGCCCTCAGCCTTGGGTGGACCCCCTGGGATGGACTTCCAAGAGAGAAAGTACAAGAGGCACAGCACAGGATGAGAATGTAAGATTGATAAGACCACAGGGGTACACACACACACACACACACACACACACACACACACACACACACACACTCACACTCTCTCTCTCTCTCTCTCTTCCCCTCCCTCCATGGTGTCATTGTACCCATAGAATACAGCAGAGCACTTTGCAGAGGTGATTAGTTGAATGGTTGCTGAATTGAAGTGACAGGGGAATCCTACATTAAGGCTGGCCTGTATCTGTATTAAACATGGCCAAGGGAGCTAATTTTAAAAGAGCGTGTTTAGACACATTCACATTTTGTGAAGGATTGTGTTACTGCTCCTGTCAGTCTAGAGGAGGGTCTCCTTAACATTCTCTAAAAATTCAACAGTGGATACAGAATGATGCCATGCACCTGGTACGCACACAACAGATCCTAATTAATGACAATCTAAAGGATTTCATGCCCTTTTCTTCAGGGCTGATTGCAAAATGTGACGAGATATTTTAAGCCAGTTACAAGGTTTTCACCAATGCTCATATTCATGAAAGATGAACAGATTCAACAACACATTGTTTACTATCAAAATAGCAACAAGAAGGTATGCTAAAGCTGAGAAGTGAACTCAACTAGAGGAATCAGTAATTCTACCTGAGTGACTAACAGTACTTTATGCTAAGCTGCCAAGAGAACTATTCCAATTAGAAACAGTACACAAAGCTTTAACATAACACTACAAAAGACTTTACCTCTTGCAGTTTTTCCTTTTCATGTAACAGAATTACTCAAAACCATGTTTCTCTTTTATGGCGTTCCTTGTATAATGTGAGCCCTACCAAAATATCAAAGCTTTAAGAAAAACACACGTGCCTTACAACTGACCAGTAGTGTGCAGGTAAGAGTGGAAGCTACTTGGAGCTTCTTTCTACCAAAGGCTACTAACGCTAAATGAGAGGCTAAAAGTGTACTTTTCTTTAGGGTTTGGGCAAAGGAAATCTGTGAAAACAGAAATGGTATTTTTCCATTGACTTGTATTATAATCTCAGAGATGTGACAAGCTGACACTAGCAAAGAAATCAGGAAGTGGCATTTCTATGAGCTGTCAGGACACTCAGAACTCTGATGCCTAATTTACACCACTAATTCAGTTAAATGTACTTTTCAAAGAAACCCCTCTCTGGATGAGGTTTATACTTATTCTATTTAAAGGACCAGGGGTGTGAAGAACAGATGACTGTCAAGAAGGCTGTTGCTCATGGGCCTACTCTCTCCGTTTCTTAAGTTAGAGGTACATGTGTGTGTGTGTGTGTGTGTGTGTGTATACACACACACACACACACACACACACATATATATTTATTTACAACAGTGACTTAAAAGCAGCATGATCTAGTGGATAAAGGGCAAGCCCTGCAGAGTCAGGAAGCTCTGGGTTCAAGTCCTGCTCCTGACATATACAGGCTGTGTGACCCTGGACAAGTCTCTTACCCTAGCAGTGGTCCAGGCAACTCTCTAAGACTAGAAATTACAGACTGAGTTTTTCATACCAGGCATTTCCCACAGAAATAAAATCACAGATCCCAACCAAAAACAACAAAACAGTGGTTCGGCTACTTGTTGACTTTAGTATAGTAAAAAGAACACGGAGTTTGGAGTTGGAGAAATGGAGTTCGAATCTCCTCTTTACTCCTTACGTGTCTGACCTTTTCAGCATCCTCATCCATAACATTAGCTGATCTCTAAGGTCTTGTCTTCCAGCTTTTAATCTGACAGGTTCGATAAAAAACAAAACAATGAGAGCACAAGAGCAACACTTTTACTTTTAGCTTGGTTTTTTGGTTTTGAAGGTTTCAAAAGGTTCCTGAATGACTAGGCTTGCTTGAATAGGAATTAAGATCAGGAACAAACAAAACAAAACCCTGTCTTTTTACTGGGTCCTAGCATCTTTTGAAAAACTAGGGATCTGGTTTATTGTATTTACCAAAATGTAGGGATCCTGATGAAAGCTTCCCACTATGCCAGCCCTAGAGTTCCCATTGAGGGTATTAGCTGCTTTATAAAAGTTCAATTTAATTAGCCACAGGGGCAAGGTTATGTTTCATTTTCACAGCTTAACTAAATCCGTAAATCTTATAAAGTTCCTTTTTAGAAAGTCTAGGTCAGTAAGCTCAATCCAGAACAAGTTTAGTTCCACAGCCCTAGACCACAGTTCTCACAGAACCCAGCTGTCTCACCCATGCTTGCTACTAGTCACAAGGGGTGTGTGTGGCTCAGCACAACCAATCCCCACTAGCAAAAAATAATAATCATAATAACTGCCTGCACATGTCCCGTGGAAAAAAGTCGACTGTCTCCTTTGTAATGATGTACGTTTGTTGTGAACGATCTACCCTCCCATATATCTAATCCTAAAAGCTGCTGACATATTAGGTAAAAGGAAAAAAACACAACAACTCCTGTTTGGGTTTTAGAGCTATTATTTTCCCTAGATTATCTGTATCTATTAATTTCATAAATGATCTCTGGGACGAGATAAATCTTTTCTGATTCTTCTCACCCTCCATAAGCCTTCAGTGGAAAGCCGTACACTGGGTACTGCAACCTAAAACCAGGCCAAAGTCACCTGGTTTTTGCGAAGAACTTGAAAGTTTCTAATCGGTTGGGTTGAGTGTCACATAGGAAGGTCCTGACTGTTATTTACACTTAGCAAATCTGAAGTGAGTTTCAGTTGGAGGATCCATTCAAAACAAAACTAGGAACCAAATAAAGCTGAGGGAACCGAAGGTAGACAGAGTGCACCAAACTCCAGAAACCAGCAAACCAGACACCCATCGTCCTGCCCGTGACTCTGCTCCAAAGGAACGATCCGAACTCAGGGCTTCAGAGTATGGCCCATGGCTTTTACGTAACTGGAAGATTTGGGGTGGTGGGGGGAGGGATGTGAGGGGTGCATACCGTACTCCAGCGGCCACAAATTCAGACATCCCCAAGAAGATGATGAGAGGCACAATGTGGAGCTCTTCACCAAAGAGCCCCCTTGGCAGCAAGTGACAGGATTGGTGACACTTCCCCCACTGCTTCTATCAGAAATGGCTGTGGGGCAGAGGGGACACAATGTACACTCCTCCCTATGGTGTGGGCAGTAATTCCCATCTCCCTCTTCCTGCCAAGGGGGAGGGGAGGAGGAGGAGAACTGACGGCCCTGTGGGGACTGGCAAAGACGTGGGGGACGAAAAAAAACAGGAGTTAACAGGGCAGCAGAAGAGACAAGAGGAGGGGTAGGGGAGGGAGGGAGATGAAGCTGCTGTGGCGCACTCTTTCGCCGGGGAGTAGGACTACTACGCAGGCGCGGGAGGGGAGGGGCCAAAGTGGCCGAGGGGGAGGGGGAAAGTCAAAGAGATGGGGGAGAAGAAATGAGGGGGGTGGGGAGAAGAAATGGAGGGGGGAGAAGAAATAGGGGGATGGGGAGAAGAAATAGGGGGATAAGAGACAACGGGAGTAGGGAGGAAGAGAAAAGAGGTGAGGGGATGGGGGGGAAGGGGAGGATGGATGGGGGAGCGAGCGCGCGACAGCGGCCGTGCACGAGTCCGAGCAGGGCAGGGAGGGGGCGGGCAGACAGGCCAGGCAAGAGCGCGCGGCCACGGCGCGAGAGCAGAGGGACTGCGCGGCACGGCGCTCGAGGCCCACCGGCAGCGGGCCGGAGCGCACGAGCGCCTAGCCGGGGCCAAGCAGGCGGGTGGGAGGGCGTGCGCGCGCTGGGACGCGCGCCGGGAGGCCGGCCGCCGCGAGAGGCGGGGTGGCACCAACGGAGGGCCCCGGGCTCCAAGGAGGGGGGAGCAAGAGCGAGGGAGGGGGGAGGGAAGGAGGGACGCCATCCACCAGCCCGGCCCGGCTCGCCTCCCCGACCCCGCGGCCCCCTCCCGCGCTGCCTCCTCTCCGCGGAGGGGCCCCCGCCCGCGGCCACAGCGGCGCCACTCACAGTCTGTCCTCCTCGCCTCCTCCTCCTCCGCTCAGCGCGGCGGCGGCGGCCATTTTCCGAACGGCTTTTACCACAGGACTCTTGATGAGGAGGGTGCGCGCGCGCCGCCGACAGCCTGGGAGCGCGCGCGCCGCCCCACGTCTCAACCACGCCACGCCCTCCCTATCCCTCTAGCTTCCCTCAGTTCCCTTACCCACCACTATCTGGTTCCTTCTCTCCGCGCCGGGCGGCTCCACCCATCCACATTTCTGATTGGACATTGGAGACGTCATTCCTAAAACTTATTTGTGATTGACTACGAAGTCAGAGAAGGGGGCTGGAGTCCTGGTAGCAGTTCCATGAATTGGCTGAAGTTTCTGTCAATTACTGCCCAGGTGGAGCAGAGAGGAAGCCCTTTCAGACTGTTGATTGGATGATGGTAATTTAATGGGACTGCGCCAATTGGGCGTTCTTAGCTGTCGGTTCAAGAAAGTGGGCGTGGCAGGACATTTGGGGTGGTCTAGCGGGTGGGATTTGAATATTAACGCTTTTAACAGTCTTCTCTGCTGTTTTCTCTGCTGAAGCTTCGAAGAATTATCCATTTGGCCCTTTTATAAACCGCTTAATTTCCACCGGTCACATACACACGTACGTGCACGTATACCCATCTAACACGCACTTTGCACCCATTCATTTGTATGTATCCGTACCCTTAGGGAAGGCAACCTCAAAAACAAGGATATGACTTCGGGGTACCCTCCTCGGACCTCCTTCCTCCCCCTATCACCACCACTACTGCAGGTCCATATAAACGTGGCCATAAGAATCAGTCCACATCAACTGCATTTATTCGGAAGGTGGGCTTTGGTCACAAGACCAGGATAGCTTGCACAAAGGCTTCTCGTTTCAACTCCAGTGTTAATGGGGCAGCTTGTGGATAGAGCACTGGTCCAAGAGTCAGAGACTTCTTAGCAGTGTGACCTTGGGTAAGTCACTTAGCCTAATTTTCCTTATCTGTACCCATCTCCCAAGGTTGTGACAAACACAATTAACTGAGAACTGACTTGATTTCCCATCTAGTTTCATTCCCAGGCCAATGAATTGCCTGGGGCTGATAATTCACACTTCTGATTATTTTGCATGCAATATATATATATATATATTGGTGGGGCAATGAGGGTTAAGTGACTTGCCCAGGGTCACACAGCTAGTAAGTGTCAAGTGGTCAAGTTTCTGAGACTGAATTTGAACTCATGTCCTCCTGAATCCTGGGCTGGTGCTTTATCCACTGCGCCACCTAGCTGTCCCTTGATTATTTTGTAAACCTCAAACTCTTCCCCTCCCCAAGATGATATCCTCACTCTCTCAGTTTGTTATATAAAAGAACTTACCTGGTGAAACTATGAGGTGCTTAACCTTCCTAAAGGCAGTCTCTTCACTCTCTCTGTCTTAGTACCCCATATAAACTTTGTTCCCAACCCGACTTTTTGGGTATTCCTAAGGACTTGCTATGGCAGTACCATAAGTTGCAACTCCTCTGCCCCATTAAAGACCTTAACTCTGTTACAATAATTGTTTTCATTAATTTTCAGGTTGACATATTGGATGCCCCATTGAGATTTCAAGACTCCCTGCCTGGCGAGCACGTTTTGGCTTTGAAAGCTTGGAGCCGGCAGGAATCCTTTGTGTTCCAGTCTAGACTCAAACTCATCGGCTTGGCCTGGGTGAGTCTCTCAAATCCAGAGTCTCCTTTCGATCCAGTTCCTAGAGCTCTTTCATTGGGGGTCTGGTTATGCCCATGGGTGACTTAGTAACTTGGATCTGTTCTGATCAGGTCCCCCTTAAAGGGATGGCTGCAGTTTGCAATTATGGGCCATATGTGGCCACTCTGACAGGTCCCAAAACGATGGCTGGTGAGCTGTTTTCAAATCATGGACTACATGATTGCAAGTATTTGGGAAATTGACAGAATTTAACTAAGTCTGACCCACAACACTGATGGCCCCAGCGGGGTCCCCCTTTAGTTTACTCTTGATTCTGCTGGCCCAAAGATTGAGGGCCCTGAGTGGGATGCCATTTCCCAAAGGCTCCCCACTTCTCTCTAAAAGACCGATTAGTCTGGCTCAAATTAAGGGGACTTTAAGGATAAAGAAGACTCAATTTGTGCATTCTAAAGTAGTTTAAGAATCTTTACCACTACTGTTTACTGTCTTTGTGTCTGTCCTTGTAGAGTGCTATTTGTGTTAAAATGTTCTGTACATGTGTGAGTGTCCTGGAGTAAAAAGCAAGCTGGTTTTTTCTTCCCCCTTGCCATCCAAGCTAAGTCCCTTATCTTGCACAGTTATGCAATTCTCTCTGCCACTCAAAGCAGAATTGTCAGAGAGGTAGTTTACAAAGAGAGGTAGTTAAAGGGTGACTACAGCTTGATTTTTTTTACCTGCTTTTAAGAAATCTGTTAACATTAGAAATTTTAAATTCAGGTTTAACTGAACTCCAAGGTTAAGGCTAATGAATCAGGTTCTGTTTAAATATGGGGAACTGTCTGGCTTCTCAGTCACCAGTTTTTTTTTTTTTTTATCACCATGTAAAAATGAGTTTATTGATCATGGTCTCATATTGAAATGCTAATAGTAGATGGGCCTTAGATAAATTGAGAATTATACCATTTGGGAATACAGATCCAGATGTAATTGAATTTATTCTAGTCTTATTTTAAGTGAAATATGTCTTCTAATAAGATGTTTTTAAAAAGTCAAGAATTATTGTGATATTTGCATTAAGACAAAGTGTTTAAAAATTTCATGGACCTGGAAATTTGTTAATTGCATGATCTTAAAGCAAGTTACTTCAGTTTACCAGTCTGTAATGTAGATATTTGATAATTATAGACCAGTATTCTTTTGGATTATAAATTAATATAGATTCAGCTGTTAAAAAATGATGTTGAGTACTCGAAACTGCTTGTTTAGAAATGAAACAGATATTTATAATGTTTTTACTGTGAATTCACAAAGAAGTGATCTCAAAGTCAGGACTACCTGGGTTCAAGTATCCTCTTTGGGATACTCCCTAGACATAATGAATATGTGACCCTGTGCAAAATTATTTGGCTTCTCAGTGTAAATAGCAAAAAAAAAATTAAAAAAAAATCTGATAACTGGAAGCTTCCCTACTAGACCAGAGAAATCTGTTCCACTCAGCCTTTGTGTTGTATCTGACAGTTTTCCACAATAGTTCTGTTAAGCAGTTTCTCCTTTTTTTTTTTTAAAGTGAGGCAACTGTGGTTAAGTGACTTGCCCAAGGTCACACAGCTAGTAAGTGTCAAGTGTCTGAGGCCAGATTTGAACTCAGGTCCTCCTGACTCCAGGGCCGGTGCTCTATCCACTGCGCCACCTAGCTGCCCCCACCATTACATTTCTTTAAGGTCCTCTTGCCTGATTTCCTTTACTTGTGTGGCAATATGAACTTGTGTATCTGATACCTTTTCAGTGATAAGTGCTTGAGTAAGTTTTGTTTCATAATGGTTTTATTTCATAATAGGAATTGGTTTATTACTATCTGGTGTTTTTTGTCAAAGCACATTTATGCAGTTTTAAACTTTTTCCTTCCCTTAATATTATTTTGTTTCATTGCCAAGCTAACAAACTTCCATAGCATTCATCTACTTTTTAAATGTTGTCTTAATAGTTGCTATTATGGTATTTTTAGGCAAACTGCATTTTTTCATCCCAAGTGTGACTTCTATCAGAGCCAACCTTAACGAGGCATCTTCTATCTTTATTTTTTCTTTCCTCCCTGAAAGGTAGGATTACTGTTACGATTAATTTCTAATGAAAATGTCAAAAGATGCTGTGACTTTCTCCAGTTGTCTAGAGTGACAATCAAGTTCTTTTTCCAAAATGACATCCAGCTCTCCTTCTTTCTGAAAAGCACCCTATTTTCCCCCGTACCCTGACAGCCCCTGTCTTTATCTGTTCATCTCCACACCCTGGAAGAAGTCCTATCCTTCCTCTGAGAAGTTAACTCTTCTGATATTGGTAAGGTTCCTTAGTGCCTCTCCAATCCACATTCAGCTGTATCCCTCTAAACCTCTTCCTTGAGCGAGTGAGTGAGTGAGTGAGTGAGTGAGTGAGTCTCACAGTATCCCCTTTCCAGAGAGGCAATTGAGGGCATCAGGTCTCTCATTAAAGACTACCTACCCTCTGACCTCTTAGTCCCCTTCTTGTTCTGTGAACCCCAAGGTCGAGGGTGGCATCTTGTCCAAGACTTTCTAGCAGTAAATGCTTGTGTGATTCCTAGAACACTTGTGATCCCCAATACCCTCCTGAATCTCATTCCCCATTATTCCCCTGTTTTCACTGTCTGTGATTTGCTAGTGCCTTTTTCAGCATGCCTACATAGTGAGTAGCCAGATTCTTTGTTTCCACCTGGGAGGGCCAGCATGTCACTTGGACTGCTTTACCCCAGGGCTGCACAGAGAGTCCTTCCTACTTCTCACAAATTCTGAAAGCCGACCTTGCTGACCTTAAGTTTCCTTAAGCATGGAGATGATTTACTCCTTTGGTCCCTGGATCTCCAGTCTTTAAAACTGACTCCATTTTTCTCCTCACCTCCTTGGCTCAAAAGGGATATAAAGTATCTAAAGAAAAGCTACAGTTTTGCCTGTTCTCAAGTTAAGTTTCAGGACCTCTGATATCCGCCAGGAGTCTTCCCCTTGATCTTGCCAGGCTGATTGTGGTGGTAAACTTTGGCTTTTAACTAAGTGACAGCTTTGTGGTTTTCTGGAACTCAAGGGCTACTGCAGGTTGGGGGGCCCTTTATGATCTCCTTAAAGATTCTGCTCCTAATCTGGTAGCCCTAACTACTCCCTTCCCATCTGCCTATTCATGGTAGAAAAGCAGGAAAAGGGGATTGGCATTTTATGTTAAAAACATGGGGATCATTTCAGACCACTTGGGTACAATTGACCCAGTGGCCAGGGACCTTCCACCAGGCCTCAGAGCTGTTGTTGCAGACCTTTTTGGTCTTGGTGGAAAAGGTGACTTTAGATTGCTCCTTTTTTTTGCAGGCAATGGGAGTTAAGTGACTTGCTCAGGGTCACACAGCTAGTAAGTGTCAAGTGTCTGAGGCCGGATTTGAACTCATCCTCCTGAATCCAGGGTCAGTGCTTTATCCACTGCGCCACCTAGCTGCCCCCTACATTGCTCTTTAAACTTGCATGTTCCCTATGCACTTGAAGCTCTTTCTAAACTCTCATCACACCCAGCATCCCTCAGGATTAGGGATCTCTCTACTAGCCAAACCTAAGGTAACTATCTGCAGGTGGAGGGCTCTCAACCCAGCCACTTTCCTCCCTGACAAAGAAGATGGGAATCTCAACTGCATTCAGGATCATGATTGGGTCAAAATGGTTGACTTTCTTTTAATCCCCCTGAGAAGATCTCCAAGAAACTGAGATAGAAAATCCAGATTATTCCTGGTACACTGACGGTTCCTGCCTCCGAAATGATTCAGGTATCCAGAATTCAGGTATCCTATCATTACCACTGAGGAGGTCATTGGTTCAGGACACCTTCCTTTGACCTCTTCAGTACAACAGGTCCAATTTGAAGCCCTGACTGGAGCTTGGGAATTAGCAAAAAGAAAATGAGTGAACATTTACGTGCATAGCAGGTATGCTTCTGGGGTGGCACACGATTTTGGGATGTTATAGAGATGTCGAGGGTTCCCAAAGAATGGGGCACAACTCCAGAGATTGCTTGATTTCCTTTTGTTGCCAGCAGCAATGGCTGGTATTCAGGTTCCAGGACACTCCTGTGAAGACTCACCCCACGCTCAGGGTAATGGCCTTTCTGACCTGCCTGCCAAGCAGGATGCTCAGAAGCCCCCAAACCCTTCCCTATCAGTCTGTCTTCCTTTACATCTGCTGGGCCCACACTCAGATTAACACTGACCCCAGCAGAGTTTGCACCAAGGTTTCCCTGGTGTCCTACTCCTGGGATTCACTCAAAACTTTTTGAGACCTTAACTATCTTGTTTCTCAGTCATTTTCTAGGGAATCAATCCTGAATCAGTCTACCTTGCAGTTGGAACCCAGAGACTGGGCCCAGGTGGAAAGGGCCCTAGTAAGTCTTGCTGACCAATCCCTTTGCTGTGAAGTTGATGGCTGGATACATCTCTCACCTGAAGAGGGGCTCCAATCCCCAAATGGATCTCCCAGTAACCCAGAAAAAGAAGCAGACAACCACAGGGATAGACTACTTTCCCAAGACACCAGATGTGGCCTGAGGATCCTGTGTACCTCGCCCCAGCTTACATTGATTTAAAAACTTTTGCAACCTATGTCCCTGTACCAGCTACTGAATGTACCCTAGTTGTTATTCTTTCTATATTCCCATTAGCAAATTCCTTTTCAAAATTGGTAAATTCACACCGATCTGGGAGGGGGTCAAGCCCTTCTTGGCCAGCTTGTAGATCTGTCCCTTCCGATCGTCTGAGGTGAGCTTCAGCCACATGGGCACGCTGCGGCCATACGGCAAAGCCGAATGGGACAGGCCCTTCCTGGGAGTGTGCATGCCACCCATGATGGCGACGATCAGGAGGAGAAAGAGAGAGGACCGAAGGAAGCAAGGCAGGAAGTCACTCAATTTGATGGAAGTGACGCTTTCCCTTCATTAATTTTCAAGTTGCCAGTTGTTATGAGATGACAGTGCAGTGCCTGGCACATACATAGCAAGTGCTATATAGATGTGAGCTGACAGGAGGGGCTCATACAGCGTGCTGCTGCAGGATATATGGCTTCCACAGCCCATCTTGACTTGCCAATGAAATTCCTATAGTTTCCTGAACGTGGACTCTTGCTTCTTTTTCATTAAAGTTCCATTTTTTCCGCTGAAAGATAATGCTGAGTTTTGCTGGGTAGGTGATTCTTGGTTGTAATCCCATTTCCTTTGCCCTTTGGAATATCATATTCCATGCCCTCCAGTCCTTTAATGTAGAAGCTGCTAGATCTTGTGCTATCCTGACTGGGGCTCCACAGTACTTGAATTCTTTCTTTTTGGCAGCTTGCAATATTTTCTCCTTGACCTGAGAGCTCTGGAATTTGGCTATAATATTCCTAGGAGTTTTCTTTTTGGGATTTCTTTCTGGGGGTGATTGGTGGATTCTTTCAATTTCTATTTTAGCTTATTCTTCTAAAATTTCAGGGCAATTTTCCCTGAGAATATCTTGGAAGATGGTGTCTAAGCTCCTTCCTTGATCATGGTTTTCAGGTAGACCAATAATTTTCAAATTATCTCTCCTGGATCTATTTTCTAGGTCGGCAGTTTTTCCCAGAAGATATTTCGCATTGCCCTCTATTTTTTTATTCATTTGGATTTGCTTTATTGTGTCTTGGTTTCTCATAAAGTCACTGGCTTCCATTTGTTCAATCCTAATTCTTAGGCAATTATTTTCATCAGAGAGCTTTTGTACCTCTTTTTCCATTTGACTTTTCAAGCTGTTGACTTTTTTGTCATGTCTTTCCGGCATCACCCTCATTTCTCTTTCCATTTTTTCCTCTACCTCTCTAATTTTATCTTCAAAGTCCTTTTTGAGCACCTCTATGGCCTGAGACCAATTCATATTTTTCTTGGAAGCTTTAGATATAGGGGCCCTGATGTTGACATCTTCCTCTGAGGGTGCCCCTTGGTCTTCCTTGTTACTGAAGAAACTTTCTATGGTCTTCACCTTTCTCTGTTGGCTCATCTTGCCTTTCTTTAACTAGACTTTTAGGCTCCTTAAAGTGGGGCACTGTTTCCAGGCTGCAGTATCCCAAGCTTAAGAAGTCCCAGGTGGTATGATTTAAGGAGAATCAGGTTCTTCCCTCGCCTGGCCTGTTTCCTGGTCCTAGATGACCCCAGACCAACTTGCCAATCAACCAGCTTTGTGTGTTGTGGTTGTTAGCTTTGATGAGCCTGTGCCCCTCCCCCACGTGGGCCACTTCTACTAGAGCCTACCACCTGGTTCTCAGTAGGGATGTAAAATCCCAAGTTCTGCCTTAGCACCAGCATAGACCCCTGTAGTCTCTCCCCTGCCCAGGGCTCAGCCCACTCACCAGACTGTGAGCTTAGTTCCAGATGACACTGGTGCTTCAGCTGATTCAGAGGCTCTGGTGAGGACTTCCTGAGACTGGATCTGTGTCAGGGTGACTGTGGGGTTGGGCCCAACTCCTGTATCAGCACAGCAGCTCCCTCCTTCTGACCTTCCAAGCAGTTCTTCGTTAGAAGATGATTTCAGCACATTCTTCTGTGAGTTTTGCTGCTCCGGGCATTTTCCTATGACCTTATTTGGATGTTTTTTTGAGCGATCGTGTCATGAGTTTGGGAGCTCACTGCCTTTCCCGAGCTCTTGTGTCTTAGAAGCTCTAGCTCGCTCCTTTCAAGGCTCAGCTGAAGTCCCATCTCCTAATAATGATAGCTGAGATTTCTATAGAGCTTGAAGGTTTGTGGAATACCACATGTTTTTTTCTCATTTACTAGGAATTAGGTGTTGTTGTTATTATTATTATTATTATTATTATTATTATTAATGTTAATATTATCTCAACTAGGGGAAACAGGCTAAGAAAGGCAAAGTCCAGGGTCATACAGCTAGTCAGGCAGCATTTGAATGCACATCTTCCTGACTTCCCAAATTATACTGTATTTACCTTTGATAACATCCAGAAGAAATAGGCCATCCCTGGGCTTCTCCCCCCCCCCCCCTTAAGTAAGGATACTAGTGGGAATATTACGGGGCAGCTAAATGGCACAGTAGATAACCTGGAAGACTAAAATTCAAATCCAGCCTCAGACACTTACTAGCTTTGTGACCCTGGGCAAGTCACTTCTCCCTGTTTGCCTCAGTTTCCTCATCTGTCAAATGAGAAGGAAATGGCAAACCACTCCAGTATCTCTGCCAAGAAAGTCCCCAATGGGATCGTAGAGAGTTAGACATGACTCAACAACAATAGTGGGAATATTTTTTTTCCAACAGTGGGAATATTAACAGTACCATTTGCAGATGATGCCCAGCAGAGTCCAGATTATTCCTTCCAGATCAGAAAAGCTTTGAGTATGGACCGAGTCATGGTCTCTGTGCCTCTTGCCCCAGAAGCAGCTGAACTGACCACAGCTTGAGTAGGGAGGTCACTATTGATCCCTCTAGTTCCAAATGCATCTTAAGACATCAGAGGCAGGGGGGCAGCTAGGTGGTGCAGTGGATAGAGCACCGACCCTGGAGTCAGGAGTACCTGAGTTCAAATCCAGCCTCAGACACTTGACACTTACTAGCTGTGTGACTCTGGGCAAGTCACTTAACCTTCATTGCCCCACCCCCCCAAAAAAAGGATGAAAAAAAAGATATCAGAGGCAGGAGCAGAGAGACAGTTGTGGATATGACCAGGGTGAGAATTTATTTGGCTTCTCTATACATACATGGTGTCTCCCAAAGTCTTGGTAAAATTTTAAGCCATTAATACTTCACTAAGACTTTGGGGATACCCCATATTTGTTCCAAGAGTTTGGTTGTTCTTTTTTTTTTTTTTCCCAGTGTGGGGTGAGGTGGTGGGGAGGAGAGAAAAGAAGTGCTTGGTAATTTTTTAAAGAAGTATCTTTTATCTATTTTGAATATACAAGAAGCAGCATGATGTAAAGGATGGCAAGTAAACCTCAGAACCAGAGAGGCCCTGCTTTAAGTCCCACCTCTGACACATCCTGGGTAAAGTCACTTGACCTCTCAGGGTTCTAGGAAACTATCATTTAACCTCAAAGAAAGCTTCAATCTGCCTCAGTAGAAGGATTTTCCTCCCCCTGGAGTTAACGTATCTGGGGTTTTCTCAAACATTCTCCTCTCAGACCAACTTTACACCCTTAAGAATGATCGAAGATGGGGCAGCTAGGTGGCGCAGTGGATAGAGCATCAGCCCTGGATTCAGGAGGACCTGAGTTCAAATCTGGCCTCAGAACATTGACACTTACTAGCTGTGTGACCCTGGGCAAGTCACTTAACCCCAATTGCCTCATAAAAAAAAAAAAAAAAGAATGATCGAAGATGCTCCTAATGAGCTTTTGTTTATGTGGGTTATTGTTGGTTCTCATATTAGAAATGAAAACGCCTTACTATTATTCTGAAAATAGCTTGGGCTTTGCAGACCCCATGAAAAGGTCTCCAGGCCCCATAGGGGTCCTGGGTAATACTTTAAGAACTGCTGACATCTACCAATGAAATCCCCAGTAGGGTCCCTTATTTTTTTGAATATACCTAGATCTGTAGGCTGTTAAGTTCCTCAAAGGCAGGGGGTATCTTTTGCTTTTTGTTGTATCTCCTGGGGCTTTTCACTGGGCCTGGCACACAGTGGGCACTTAGTAAATGGTTATTGATTTTGGATGACTGGCTAAAGGCAAAAGATGCCCTGCCCTCAAGGAGTTCCCAGTCTAATGGGGGAGACAAGCAACCAACCCTGTACAAACAAGTCATATCTAGAATAAATAAGATGTAATCAAAAGAGAAACCACTAGAAGTCAAGAAGCCTTCCTGTTTCACTGCATCTAAGAGCTCATGGTACAGAAAAAAGTGTAAGAAGACTGGAACGGTAAGGAGGGCAGGTTAGAAGGGCTTTATAAGCCAAAGAGAGAAATTTGTATTTGATCTGGGAGAAGATAAGGAGATGCAGGAGTTTAGTGAGGGGTGACATGGTCAGACCTGGACTTAGGAAGATCCCTTGAGGCAGGCAGATCCACCAGGCAGCTATTGTAGAGGCCAGGTGTGAGGTGGTGGAGGTCTGCATCAGGGTCTGCACCTCTTTCCTTTACATTTTTCATTAATTCCTTTGATATTCTTGGCCTTTTTTTTCTTGTAAATTATTTACTTTTTTTGTAATTTAATTGAGATTGCATTGCATATGTAAATTAGTTTAGGCAGAATTGTCATTTTTATTATATTGGCTCTCCCTACCCATGAACTATTAATATTTCTCCAGTCATTTAAATCTGACATAATTTGTATAAAAAGCATTTTAGAATTATGTTCATGTAGTTCCTGGGTTTGTCTTGACAGGTAAACTCCCAGGTAATTTATGCTGTCTATGGTTATTATTTTTTTCTTTCTTTCTTCTTTTTTTTTTTTGTGAGGCAACTGGGGTTAAGTGGCTTGCCTAGGGTCACACAGCTAGTGAGTGTTAAGTCTCTGAGGCCAGATTTGAACTCAGGTACTCCTGACTCCAGGGCTGGTGCTCTATCCACTGCGCCACCTAGCTGCCCCGTGTGTTTCTTTTAAATAACATATAGTTGGATTCTGTTTTTTAATTCATTCTGCTATCTGCTTCCATTTTTTAGTTGAGTTTATCCCATTCACATTCACAATTATGATTACTGTGTATTTCCTTCCATCCTATTTTTCCTGTTTATCTTTCTCTCTCTTTTTAGCCTGTCTCTCCTCAAAAGTCTGTTTTGCTTTTGATTACTGCCTCCCTTAATCCACCCTCCCTTCTTTCACACTCCTCCCCAACCTTTCTCCTATCCCCTTTCCCTCCTACTTCCCTGTAGGGTAAGATAGATTTCTATACCCCACATGATTCTGTACATTACACCCTCTTTGAGCTAATTCCAATGAGAGTAATAAGGTTCAAATGTTGTCACCCCCCCATCTTTTTCTTTGCTTTAAAAGCTCTTCTTTACATGCCTCTTTTATGTGAGATAATTTTCCCCATTCTTCCTCTCGTTTCCCCCTTCTCCCAGGACATCCCTCTTTTTCACCCCCTTAATTTTATTTTTTAAATCATCCCATAATAATCAACTCACACCTATCTGTATAAACTCTTTCTAACTTCTCTAATAATAAGACAGTTCTTAAGAATTACAATAATCAGGGGCAGCTGGGTGGCACAGTGGATAAAGCACTGGCCTTGGATTCAGTAGGACCTGAGTTCAAATATGACCTCAGACACTTGACACTATCTCTGTGACCCTGGGCAAGTCACTTAACCCCAATGGCCTCACAAAAAAAAGAATTACAATAATCATCTTCCCATATAGGAGTGTAAACAATTTAATCTTATTAAATCCTTTATAATTCCTCTTTCCTGCTTACCCTTTTATGCTTCTCTTGATTCTTCTGTTTGAATGCCAAATTTTCTATTTATCTCTGGAATGCCTGGAAATCCTCTATTTCATTAAATTTCCACCCCCCCCAACAGATTATACTCAGTTTTGCTGGATAAGTTATTCCTAGTTGTAATCCTACCTCCTTTGCCCTCTGAAATATCACACTCCAAGCCCTCTACTCCTTTAATGTGGAAGCTACTAAATCTTGTATGATCACGACTATTGGCTCCATGATATTTGAATTGTTTCTTTCTGTCTGCTTACAATAATGTCTCCTTGACCTGGGAACTCTGAGAAGTTGTTAGACCACCTCATCATCTATAGGCCGAGATCTAAATCTGCTGCAGCCACCAATGCAACCATCTCTGAGGCTCGTTGCTGGCTTGCTGGGGTGCAGCCAGTGCTATGTTCTGGGATGGATCACCACCGTGGTGAGACAGATCTTTCCTTCTGACCTCCTAAGTTGTTTTGGATTAGAACATTTTGTTGGTTCTGCTGCTGCAGAATTCAGTTTGATGGGGGCAGCTAGGTGGCGCAGTGGATAAAGTACTGGCCTTGGACTCAGGAGGACCTGAGTTCAAATCCAGCCTCAGACATCTGGCACTAGCTGTGTGACCCTGGGCAAGTCACTTAACCCTCATTGCCCTGTAAAAAAAAAAAGAAGAATTCAATTTGAGGCATTTTTAAAGAGTTGTTTGGAGGGGCATTTGTGAGACGTCAGGTCAGTGCCTGCTCTTACTCCACCATCTTGGTTCTGCCGCTACTTGCTATTTTGAAACACAAATAGAACAAAAAATGCTAAACTAAGTCAACCAAAAAAGAATGAAAAGACTTCTGCATTTTCTGGTACTGGGATAATATTAGTAATCATTGCAGTAATTTCTATAGCATTTTAAGGCTTCCAAAATACTTTGTAAATATTTACTCATTTGATTCTAATAGCACTCTGGGAGGTAGGTGCAATTATCATTCCCATTTCACACATGACAAAACTGAGGCAAAGACTAAGTGACTTGCCCAGGGTCACATAGCTAATAAATGACTAAGAAACTCAGAAATAAATATAATATATTTATATAGAAATATATATATATATAACCAACATTTAAAAATAATGTACTGTAAATACCACATAAAAGAAAAAATGCGTATTTCTCTAATATGAAGGGAGGACCGAAAAATTTTATGAGGATTTTCTAGATCATGGAGCTGTCATGCCCCTAACCCCCATCATGTGAAAGGGATAACTATAGTATTATTAACAAATATATACTATTTGCCAATAAAATAAGTCCAGGAGATGAGTTAATAAACTGAATGACAGAGTCAGCATTCAAAAAGATCTGGCCAGGTTAGAACATAAAGCCAAATCAAATAAGATGACATTTCACAGGGAAGATATAAAGGCATAGGATCAAAGATCAAGAAGTAGAAGAGATTTCAAAAACCAGCTTGTCTAAATGCTGTCATTTTACAAATTGAGGCCCAGGGAAGTTAAAGTCAGTATGGTCAGGAATCACGAGGACCTATGGTCTTGTGGAGTGACTCACCCAAGGTCACACAGGTAATCTGTCTCAGAGAGGATAGAGCCTGGGCCATTTCCACTGTATTATGCTTTTACATTTGGATTTTTTAAAAATCAGTTTCTCAAGTACTAGATGGAGGCAGCAGGCTTATAGCTCATTTGAAAAAGATCTGGATGTGTTAGTGAACTGCAAGCTCAAGAGGAGTCAATAGTATGAAATGGTGGTCAAGAAAGCTAATGCCATCTTGGGCTAATGCCATTAAGGGCAGCAGAATGCCCAAAACTAGGGAAAAGAGAGCCCAAATATAGCACTGTTGTGTTCAGTCTTTCATTTCTGGGCCCAACAGCTTAAGAAAGACATTGCTAAGCTAGAGGATGTCTAGATGAGGCAGCCAGGAAGGGGAAGTGCCTCAAGTCCATACCATATAAGGATTGCTTGAAGGAACTATGGATGTTTAATGTGAAGAAGAGACAGCTCAGGGGGTACATGAGAGATGGCTTCAAGTCAAGGCTGCTCCTTGGAAGAGAAGTTACACTTGTACTGCTTGCCCCAGAAGACAGAACTAGGAGCAATTGGGGGACAGTGGGTGGGAGGTATAGAGAGTCAGATTTAGTGGGTGTAAGGAGAAACTTCCCAATAATTAGAGCTGTCCCAAAGGGGAATGGGCCTTTGGGAGGTGCCGGGCTTCCCCCTCACTGAAAGTTTTCCAGCAGGGACTGGTTGACCACTTGGACTGGGATAATAATAATGTCTATTATATAATAACAAAACTAGCTGTGTGACCCTAGGCAAGTCACTTCCCCTCCTCCCTTTTGCTACTTCTTTTTATGTGTCTTCCTTTTCGATTGTAAGTCTTTGAGTGCAGGCACTGTCTTTTGCCTTTCTTTTGATCTCCAAGTGCTTAACCCACTGCCTGACACATGGCATTCACTTAATAAATAAATTTATTTATTTATATTTTTGTGGGGCAATGAGGGTTAAGTTGCTTGCCCAGGGTCACACAGCTAGTTAGTAAGTGTCAAGTGTCTGAGGCTGGATTTGAACTCAGGTCCTCCTGAATCCAGGACAGGTGCTCTATCCATTGTGCCACCTAGCTGCCCCATTAATGAATATTTATTGACTTTGACTCTGACTTAACCTCTCAGGGCCTCAGTTTCCTCCTCTAGTGATGATGATGGCGATGATGACGACAGTGATGATAACTAGTATTTCTATAGCATGTTAGGGTTCGAGAAGCACTTTACATATGTTAACCCATTTGTTCCATTATTACCCCCAGTTTACAGATGAGGAAACTGTGGTACAGAGAAGTGACTTGCCCAGGGTCACACAACTAGTAAGAGTCAGAAGCTAAATTTTAATTCCAGTCTTCTTGACTTCACGCTCTTCTCTCTATCCACTGCACCATAAAGGAAGGAGGTTGGCCTCAGTGACTTCTAAGGTCCTTTTCAGCTCTAGAGCCATGGTCCTAGGATATTATGAATGTAAAGTGTCCCAAATCTCACCACTCTTTTCTACAATAACAACCTTGAGGTGAGGGGAGGTCCCTTGTGTATTTGAATACTTGTATTTGTTGAGGGTGGCTAGGTGGCGCTGCAGTGGATAGAGCACCAGGCCTAGAGTCAGGAAGGCTCCTCTTCCTGAGTTCCAATCTGGCCTCAGCTACTTCCTAGCTGTGTGACCCTAGGCAAGTCACTTCACCCTGTTTGCCTCAGTTTCCTCATCTGTCAAATGAGCTGGAGAAAGAAATGGCAAACCGCTCCAGTATCTTTGCCAAGAAAACCCCAGATGGGGTCATGGAGAATTGGACACAACTGAGACAACTGAACAGCAACAACATTTGTTGACAGGGATTGAGTTTATAATAATAAAAAGAAAACCAACCTTCTGGCACCATCGGAGTCATGGAGAGTATATCTGAATGATCACCAGTTTGAAATGAGTGGGGTTTTACTTAATGAGGTTTGATTATCCTGAAAAGTAGACCTTGGACTTGTCTTTGATTTTTACAATTGCCTTGTAAAAAAAAAAAATTCTCAAAAAGGACCAATGACATCACAGAGTGATGTGTTGACTTGTATATGAATTGGATTTAAGTGAGGCAGCCTCGCACAAAATCATCAGCTTCACTATCTTTTCCTTTTTTTTGGCGGGTGAGGGTAGGGCAATGAGGGTTAAGTGACTTTCCCAGGGTCACACAGCTAATAAGTGTTAAGTGTATGAGGTCGGATTTGAACTCAGGTCCTCCTGAATCCAGGGTTAGTGCTCTATCCACTGCGCCACCTAGCTGCCCCATGGACTTGTCAACATGAGTTGACTATAAATTCATAAGATCATAAGTTCTATAAGATCATAGAACAAATGGGGTCATGGATCCAAAGTGCTTTACAAACCTCAAAAGCTCTCTCTAAGCATCACTTGTATCTAAGGTATGTGTTTTGGTGTGTCATCTGTGTGGTTTACATGGCTCCACAAGGCTCTGTCCAGGTGAGGATCTTGGAGAGGCAGGAGTAGTTGCCTCTAGAGCCTCCCTCCACCCACCAAGGTGGTGGTCTAGAGACATCTATTCCTGCCTCCCTGAACAACATACTACATTGCCTCTCACTAGCTTCAAGTTAACTGAAGCTTGAATGACTTCTCTTAAAAACTGACTGATGTGAAATGCATACCCTAGAAAAATAATAGAAAAATAAGTCATCACTCCATTTAAGGTTGCAGGAAAATCTTACTGAGCACATCAAGACAGAAATAATGGTCTCAAGGTTCTATTTTAGGCAGCATGGTTCCAGGGGCTAGAGTGTGTTGGAGGTGGAGCCAGGGTTCAAATCCAGCCTCTGATACTTGCTAGGTATATAATCACAGGCAAGTGACTTTGTCTCTTTCAGACTCATCTTCCTCATCTGTAAAGTGGGGATAATCATAGTTATAGTACTCATACTCATACTAGCTAGTGTTTGCAAAGTGTTTTTACAAACATCATCTCAGTTGATTCTCATAACAACCCTGGGGGATAGGTGCTACTATTATCAGCATTTTATAGATCAGGAAACTGAAGTAGACCGCAGGTAAGTAATTAGCCCAGGGTTATACAATTACTGAGTGTTGGAGGGAGGGTTTCAACTCAGGTATTCCTGACTCTAGGTCCAGTGCACTACCCACTACACCACACTGTCTAGAATAAAACCATGAGGTAATTATCTCACAAAATTGTTGTGAGATGGCAAGCTCAATGATTATCCCTGAAATAGAAAGTCGGTTCTACTAAACATATCAAGCTTCTGAAAGTGACTAAGAAGCCTCAGTTTGGAGTCTTAAATTAAAAAAAAAAAGGAAATCCACAAAATAAGCCAGCAGTGGAAAAGCCAGAGGACTCAGCACCTCACAATCTCTAATGGGAATCCTCACATTTTCTTAGCTCATTTTGGTTAATAACATTTCCATTCTTTTTTTTCTTTCTTTCTTTCTTTTTTTTTTGGAACCAGGTTTGGTTTTCTGGGTAATTAATTTTTTTTTTTTTTTGCAGGGCAATGAGGGTTAAGTGAATTGCCCAGGGTCACACAGCTAGTAAATGTCAAGTGTCTGAGACCGGATTTGAACTCAGGTCCTCCTGAATCCAGGGCCGGTGCTTTATCCACTGAGCCACCTAGCTGCCCCCCAATTTAATCATTTTATTAATAAATAGGCTGGGGGCAGCTAGGTGGTGCAGTGGATAGAGCACCGGCCCTGGATTCAGGAGGACCTGAGTTCAAATCCGATCCTAGACACTTGACATTTACTAGCTGTGTGACCCTGGGCAAGTCACTTAATCCCAATTGCCCCCCCCCCCCCCCCCCCCCGCCAAAATAGGCTGGCAGGTTCTTTTTTTTTTTTTTTTTTTTTTTTTTTCAGCTTGAATCTTACCTATATTGTTATTTTTTTTTTTGAGATATTTTATTTTTTCCGTTACATGTAAAGATAGTTCTCAACTTTTGTTTATACATGCTTTACAATTTCAGATTTTTCTCCCTCCCTCCCTCCCCTCCCTCCCCCCCTCCCCTAGACAGCAGGTAATCTGATATAGGTTATATCTATATATATCTATACATATACATATAGATATATATATACACACACATATATATACACATAATAACATTAATCCTATTTCTGCATTAATCCTGTTACAAGAGAAAGAATCAGAGCAGTGATGCAAAACCTCAAGATAGAAAAAAAAAAACAACAGCACCCAAAACAAAAGAAATAATATGGTTCAATCAGCATCTATACTCCACAGTTCTTTCTTTCTTTTTTTTTCTTGGATTTGGAGATCCTCTTCTATCATGAGTTCCCTGGAACTCTTCTGTACCATTGCATTGGTGAGAAGAATATAGTCCATCACAGTAGGTCAACACTCAATGTTGATGATACTGTGTACAATGTTCTTCTGGTTCTGCTCATCTCACTCATCATCAGCTCACGTAAGACCCTCCAGGTTTCTCTGAACTCTTCCTGCTCATCATTTCTTACAGCACAATAGTATTCCATTGTATTCATATACCACAACTTGTCCAGCCATTCCCCAATTGATGGGCACCCCCTCAACTTCCAATTCCTTGCTACCACGTAAAGAGCAGCTATAAATATTTTTGTACATGTGGGTCCCTTTCCCCCTTCCATGATTTCTTTGGGCAAAAGACCTAAAAGTGGGATTGCTGGGTCAAAGGGTATGCACAGCTTTATCGCCCTTTGGGCATAATTCCAAATTGCTCTCCAGAATGGTTGGATCAGCTCACAGCTCCACCAACAATGCATTAGTGTTCCAATTTTCCCACAGCCTCTCCAACATTTATTATCTTCCTTTTTTGTCATTTTAGCCAATCTGATAGGTGTCAGGTGGTACCTCAGAGTTGTTTTAATTTGCATCTCTCTAATCATTAGAGATTTAGAGCATTTTTTCATATGGGAATAGATAGCTTTGGTTTCTTCATCAGAAAACTGCCTGTTCATATCCTTTGACCATTTCTCAATTGGGGAATGACTTGGATTCTTATAAATTTGATTTAATTCCCTATATATTTTAGAGATGAGGCCTTTATCTGGCAGGTTCTTAATAAAAGGTCTACTGGCCATCTCTCTCAGACCAAAGCCCCCTCATGGTAACATTTTCATTTGAATGAACACAGCATTTGATTTAGCCCCGGCTCAATGCTTGTGAGCTAGCTATCTTTCACTTGTTATGTTCTGGCCTTATGAATTAACCCCATCTTCCCCTCCCCCATGTTACAATATGTCTGGCACTGTCTCCGTATAGCTAAATTTTGGACTTTGAATGTATACCTACATTTTGGTAATAACAAGCTATGTTATCACAAGAATAATAGACTATATCTGAGTCTGCTATATAGTGAAGAAAAAGAAAGGTTTCAAAACCATTTCAGGGATTTCATAAATTCCAGCTGGTAGCCCTGTAGAAAACATCATGCAGTAGGCATAGGGCACTTTCCAGGTGGCAATAAGTCAGAGGACATGAAATGTCCTTTCTGCCTCACCAAGTACACAGCCATCTGGGGTGTCCCACTGGCCAACTGATGTGGCCAGTGGGCATTGCTGCATTTATTGAGGGGACGTATGGTGAAAGCGATGAGCTTGGAGAGACTGTCAGAAAAGACTAAAAGACTAGGGGTGAGGTTTGACAAATCATGAATGGCCATAGGGATAAACGGCAAAGTGTCAGAGGATACAAGATGGTGTTTAATTGAACTGGCTAACCATAGAGTCAGGATGGAAAGGGAGGAAAAGGAGGCCAAACTTGGAGTGATGGATTACTCTGAGGAGTAAAGGGACTGAAGGCTGTGATAAAGAAGAACACGAGGTTTCAGAGTAGTGAAGCCCCAGAGGGATGGAAGAATTGGAGGTTGTGATCCGAGAGAAGAATTTCAGTTCTCAGTCATGGTGGTAGAACCCTTGTGGATGGTCAAGGGTAAGATGGTACCTACATGTGACTGAGGCCATTAGAGTTGAGGGGGTGGAGAAGGAAGAAACATCTGCATGTGTATTGAAGTACCCAAGTTCTCCCATTGGTGGTTCCTTGCAGTGTGTGTGTGGGTGTCTTCATTTTAGGGGATAGACCCAGGCCAGCCATGCTTCATTCACCTTCCCACTGTGCTTCTGACTCTTCATACTTCTTCAGCTGTCTTTCACACTGAAAGCGTCCCTCCACCATACTGGCCCTCCCTCTTCCCTCACTGGTGAGTTCTTTTCAGGACCTCCATTTTGGGGGATAGGTCCCGGTCAGCCATGCTTTTTGCCCCTCTCTTTTATGTGTTGCCTTTGGCCATTCATTTAAAGTTTCTTGAGGGCAGGGGCTGTTTCTCTTTTTTTCTTTTCAAGACAGTATTTTTTATTATATCATTCTCAAGCTATGAATTTATAATGAATATCCACTGCCTATCAGATGAATTCCAAACTCTTCATTAGGCATTCAAAAGGCTTCCCCTCCTAGCTTCCCCAATGTAGTCAAAAGACTGGTCATGTTGACCTCCCTGAATGGTTCATCAACCACCAGTGTGGGGACATGACCCAAGAAAGGGATATCTCTGTTCTGGTTGTATCCAAAACCAGCTGGCAGATGCATGGTTGGTTTTTTAAAAAATATTTTATATTTAGAATTTTATTTTCCAAATTACATGTAAAATACAAATTTTGACATCAATTTTTTAAAACTTTGTGTTCCAAATTCTTTCTCCCTCCCTCCTCACCCCCATCCCCAAGAACTCAAGCAATTCAATATAAGCAATACATGAGCAGTCATGCAAAACATTTCCACATTAGCCAGGTTGTGAAAGAAAATAGATAAAAACAAAACTTCAAATAAAGGAACTAAGAAGAAAAATTATGTTTCAATCTGTATTCAAATATCATCCGTTCTCCCTCTGTAGATGGACTGCCTTTTTCATAAGACCTTCAGAGTTGTCTTGGATCATTGCATTGCTGAAAATAACCGAGTCATTCACAGCAGATCATCTTACACTATTGCTGTTATTTTGTATACAGTACATTTCACTTTGAATCAGCTCATGCAGTTCCTTCCAGGTCTTTCTGATAGCATCCTGCTCATCATTTTTTTTTTTTTTTTGTAAACTACATTTATATAGTACTTTATTTTTTATATAGTACTTTAAAGAGAGATTTCCTTACAATAAACCCATGAGGTTGATTATTACAACAACAGTAATAGATAACTTTTGTATAGTACCTTATACTTGACAAAGAATTTTCTTCACAATAGAGGGGCTGTTTCTTTTTGCTTCTATTTGTATCTCAGCACTTGGTACCATGCCTGACATACTAAGGGCTTAATAAATGCTTGTCTGTATGGTTGCCTGTCTTCCAAATATAAGGGGGGGGGGTTGTGGAGGGGAAGGCTGTGAGCCAGGGATGGACTCTTTGAGAAAAGAAGGCCCCAGGGGCCCAGTAGATAAGTAATCTATCTAGATAAAGGGAACCTCAAAGATGGCAAGGTTGTTGAGTGATGGGGGAGCGGGGAACAGGGAATAACTCCCATGACTCCTCCAGAACCATTGTGTCGTTAGAGCATGAAAGAAGGTATCCAGAGTCCTAGAGAGGATGACCAAAGATGCCGTGTTCTCTGGGAGGTGCCAGGCCTCTGTGTGCCAGAAGATGGAAGTGGCACTAGAGGAGAAGGGGAGTTTGTTAATTATAGCATGGAATGCCACAGGGCATGATGGAAGGCCAGGATGGAAAGAGCTGGATTGGGAAATGCAGGACATTGCACGTCTTCCTAGGTCCAGTTTTGCCCCTTGCTGAGGTGCTAGGTGCCCCATTGAGGGGACAGAACCCTTACAGAGCTGGGACTTTAGATCAGTAGCTTCCAGATGAGCTAATACTTTAAATATTTTTCTTTACAGCTTATCAATATCATTCCCCTTAGTTTCCTTTTGTTTGGTCCAGTTGGGTTTGAGGTTTAATTGAACGCAAATCAAATATGCAAAGTGATTTCTCTATTTCCTTCTGTCTCCTAGCCTGGGCTTTGGGTCTGTGAACTCAGCGTCCAGCTGAGTTCCTGGATCCCAGGGACTTGGTGATCTTGGAAGAAACATTGTGAGCCATCCCAAAGCTTAGCAGTAGCACTGGGAACTCTCCAACCTAGTGTACTTATGGGTACACTTTGCTTTGTACTTGTTTCCATGATCGAGGACATCAAAGGAGACCAGATGTTGAGTCTTATTCCTACATGTTTGGCTCGTGCCTGTTATATTTGTTCTGGACATAACTATCTAACTGGTGATGTGTCCCATTTTTTGGTTCTCTCTGAGTATTATGGCAGGCTTCACAAGAGGCCTGAGGGCAAGAATGTCTCCCCCAAAGAAGGGGAGACTCACTATATATTTTTAAAAAATATATATTTGTGTTTTATTAATCATAACAGCACCAATGTATATTCTTTTAAATGCAAATATATGCATCATATTTATTTAATCTTCTGAAGGTATATTTATTATTAATTTTTTGTCGGGCAATGAGGGTTAAGTGACTTGCCCAGGGTCACACAGCTAGTTAAGTGTCAAGTGTCTGAGGCTGGATTTGAACTTAGGTCCTCCTGAATCCAGGGCCAGTGCTTTATCTATTGTGCCACCTAGCTGCCCCCCCTCACTACATACTTTTTCCAAGAACTGCTGAAAAGTGGTCTGGCCCCAGAAGCCCCTGAGGTATTTGATCAAAGGCACAGAACTGCAGTGACCAGATACTTTTGCTCTTGTCTTTGCTCAACAAGGTGACTCAGGTGTGGGGGTGTGGGGGGGCAGCGGGAGAGGGCATTGGAGCAGAGGGAGCAGGGAACAGGAGAACTCTTTTTGGTTCAGTGACAGCTACAAGAATGGATTGGAGGGGCAGCTAGGTGGCACAGTGGATAAAGCACTGGCCTTGGATTCAGGAGGACCTGAGTTCAAAACTGGCCTCAGACACTTGACACTTACTAGCTGTGTGAGCCTGGGCAAGTCACTTAACCCCCTATTGCCCCACAAAAAAAAAAGAACGGATTGGAACTGGGAGGACCTGGGAGCACAATCTCCTCAGGACAGGAAGCTAGGACCCCCATCTCTTCCCTCTTCAATCTATCCTTTACATACAGAACAAAGTGGGAACTCTTTTTTTTTTTTTTTTTTTTTTGCGGGGCAATGGGGGTTAAGTGACTTGCCCAGGGTCACACAGCTAGTATGTGTTAAGTGTCTGAGGCCGGATTTGAACTCAGGTACTCCTGACTCCAAGGCCAGTGCTCTATCCACTGCGCCACCTAGCTGCCCCCAAATTGGGAATTCTAAAGCACACATAATGACCATGCTTCTCCCTTCTCAAGAAGCTTCAATGGTTCTCTCTTACCTCTAGGATAAAATACAAATTCCCTTGTTTGCCATTGAAAGCCCTTCACATTCTGGCTCCAGTCTCTCTTCCCAGACTCCCTCTCACCTACTCTCTGTTCCAGCCAAACTAACCTACTCATTGATCCCTATATAATCATTCAATCAAGCAATAAACATTTATTAAGCACCTATTATGTCCCACCTATTATGAGGACTAGAAGACAAATTGAAATAGACCCTGCCCTCAAGGAGTTTGCATTCAATCAGGGAAACAACATCTGCCTCAGTTTCCTCAACTGCCAATTGAACTCAGTGGTCTCTAAAGGTCCTTTCTGGTTCCAAATCTATGACCCTATGATTCTATAATACATGACCTTCCAGAGTCTCCTGCCTCTTTTCCTTTGTGTGCTTGGAATTCTCTGTCTCTTGGACACCCCACCCCCCTTCAAACCTCAGCTTAAGGGCCACCTCCTCTAAGAGACATTTCTTGAGTATTCTCATTGAAAATCACTGGTAGCATCTTAAACTCTTAAGCATATCGATCTACCTTAGTCCTCTTACTCAAAGTCTTGTGGTCCCCACACATCTGGACCCATCCAGTCTTTTTTTCATACCACCATTGATGGTAGACCATACAGACTATGATACTCCATGACTGTGCTGTTGAGTAGCAGCTCCTTCTCGTGGTTCCTGAGGTCTTCCATCTTGGGTATGGCCTATGCCAAGATCCTTTTCAAAAGGGCTAGAAGCCATTGAGGTAGGTAGTAGGCATTGATCCTAAGGCATAAACCACATCCCACTTGTGCAGGGGGAAAGGACTGGCTCTCAGCCTGAATTTTTTTCTCAGGGGATCCTTCCATATCTCAGACACTAGAGAGACCCGAAATCAAACTTCTCTGGATTCACCCTTGACCTGCAGGGCTCAGGGTTGCCAAACCATGTGTGTGGCTATTACTGACCTCTATTCTATGCAGTTCTGAATGGGGTCTGGGTGGTCAGGTGCTAACTTCTAACTTACTGCCTTTGGAACTCTGCCAGGACTTTGAAGAGACTGGAGATTGTGTGAATAGACCCGTGTGTGTTGGTCAGGTCTGGATATCCCAGGTTCATAGTGCCCACCTCCTTGGAATATACTACTTCCCCAAGGAAATTCTAAGCTCATTCTGATAAAACCCAATACGGGTAGTCCTTCTCACTCAGTCCACAAAAGTTTAACCCCTCTATAACCTCTCTGGTCTCCCAATCTCAGATCTCTTCCCTCTCCAATCCACTTTCCAATAGTTGCCAAAGTGATTATCCTAAAGTTCATATCTGACTATGCAATTCTCTACTCAATCAACTCCAGTGGATCCCTCTAAGCTCTAATTTGAAACAGGAACTACTCAACTTTGTGTTTAAAGCCACAATATGGCCCTGACTTCCTTTCTTGCTTTTACACAGAGTCCAGCCCCATGCCTAAAATCCATCCCCTATTCACCTCTGTCTTTTAGAATCCCATCTCCTTCAAAACTCTGCTCAAGCACTGCCTTCTATATGAGACCTTTCCTGATTCCTTTAGCAGCTAGTACCTTCCTACTCAAAATGGCCTTGTATTTATTGGATTTGTATATGGTTATATATTGTCTCCACCAATGGAATTAAACTCCTTGATAGGGACTTTTTTTTGTCTTCATATCCTCAATGCTCAGCACATAGTTGGTATTTAATACATGTTTGTTGATTGGCTGTTAGAAGTATATGGTGGGGGGGGCAGCTAGCTGGCACAATGGATAGAGCACTGGCCCTGGATTTAGGAGGACCTGAGTTCAAATCCAGCCTCAGACACTTGACACTTACTAGCTGTGGGACCCTGGGCAAGTCACTTAACCCTCATTGCATCCCCCTAAAAGAAGTATATGGTGTAAGAGCTCTTCATAAAATGACTAGAATCTAATTATTTCTTTTTTTTTTTTAGTGAGGCAATTGGGGTTAAGTGACTTGCCCATGGTCACACAGCTAGTAAGTATTAAGTGTCTAAGGCTGGATTTGAACTCAGGTACTCCTGAATCCAGGGCCGGTACTCTATCCACTGTGCCACCTAGCTGCCCCTAATTATTTCTTGAGATCCACTATCCAGTGCAGCAGGACATTGGACATCTTCAAGGGAAGGGGAAGGGAATACACATTTATTAGGCACCTACTACGTGCCAGGCACTGTGCAAAGCACTATACAAATATGATCTCCTCTGATCATCCTAAATCCTTACTGTCTCACTACTATATGGGTTCTTATGGATCCAGATGGAAAGCCTGGAATTAAGTTCTCCAGGGCCTAGAACAGCTACATCCCCAACTCCCTCTCTCTTTTGTGATGTCAGTCCTGTGGACTTCAGCATCTGACAAAGTATCAGAGTGCCTTTGTTAGAAGTCACTGAGATCATGGGGAAAGAATGAGAGAAGACCCAACTATCCCACGGAACATGTACTGATCGTCAACTGTGTGCTTAGTTCACTCCTGGACCACTGGAGATTTTGAAGAGAGCAGGGTCAGTTGAATGATGAGGTTGGAAGCCAGACTACAGAAGGTTTAGAAGAGAGAGAAAAGCAAACATAAACAGCTTTCTTGTGAAGTTTAGCCTACAGGGGAAGGAAAGCTATAGGAAGATAGCTACCAGGGATAATTGGATCAAGTGAGGCTTGCTGAAGAATGGGAGAAGAGTGTTGGTAGGCAGCAGGGAAGCAGCCAAAAGACAGGGAGTGATTAGAGATTGTTGGAGTGTGGGGATGATAGAGAGGACAATCTGCTAGAGAAGACGGGATGAGAATAGTTGTGCCTGGAGAGGGGTTGGCCTTGGCCAGGAGAATGGCAGCCTTGTTTTGGGAGACAGGATGAAGGAGGAAATAATAGGGGAAGATGTTTTAATAATGGGAAACTGGGAGAGGAGAGAACTCAGTTTTTTTTAGTCGATTAAAGAGACATCTTCAACTGAAAAGGTGGAAGAGGTTTGGGAGGAGAGAAAAAGGGTTGGAAAAGCTTCTGTGGTGAGCAGGATAATAAATCAATTAGGGAAATGTAAGAAGATTGCTTTGCTGCAGTGAAGGCCCAGTAGTGGACTCAGTTAGCATGGTTTCATGATTTTTTCCAGCTTTGTTCAGCAACACGTGAATAGATGAGAAGGCACAAGATGGTGGGAATAATCCAAGATTGGGGCTTGGCAAAATGTGCTGGGAAACAGGACTTTATCTTGGAGACAGAGGTTGGTGGTTGTCCTTCGTTCCTGAAGAGGACGAAAATGGCATAATTATGTCAGAGTCAAGTTACAGTGTGTCCAACTGTGGCCAATCAGACCAGTATGAGCTCGGAATGTTCTACCTCAGTTTGGGCACAAAGAGTCCACGTGAACATTTGGGGTGGATTCTCTAAATCTGCACATCTAACATTTCTTTTGAGCTACTTCAATTCTGCTATCTCTATGAGCACAGTACCTTCTTTGATGAGGACATGCCATGCTGGGCAGGCCTGTGCCAGTGTCTCCCATGTCACGCTATCAATTCCAAAGTTCTTTAGAGAGACCTTCAGAGTGTCCTTATTTTGCTTCTTCTGACCACGATGTAAGTGCTTTCCTTGTGTGAGTTCTCTGGGAAATAGTCTTTTAGGCAAGCATATGCTTGGCATTCGAACAACATGGCCAGCAGTGGAAAGCCACAGAAAGTTTTTGAGGAGGAGAGAAAGAAAGGAAAACATGCTAAAAATCCTCTGTTTTAGGAATATCCCTCTATCAATCTCCTTTGGTGCTTTATCATGACATGGAGGAAGAAAGGAAGAGAAGAAAAAAAAGGAAGGAAACAAGCATTTGTTAAGCCCTTACTCTGTTCCAGGTACTGTATTAAGCACTGAAAATACAAATACAAGCAAAAATAAAGTCCCCCTGCCCTCAAGAAGCTTACATTCTTTTAAGAATTCTATTCATTTATAACATTCTTTTCTTTTTAAATTTTGAGTTTCAAATTCTCTCCCTCCCACCCACTGAGAAGGCAAACAATGTATTAATTATGCATGTGAAATCATGCAAAATATATTTCCATATTAACCATATTGTAAAAAAAAGCAAAAAAAAATACTTCAATTTACAGTCAGAGTTCATGAGTTCTTTCTCTGGAGGTGGATAGCATTTTTTCATCATGAGTCCATTGGAATTGTCTGGGATCACTGGATTACTTGGATCAGAATAGCCAAGTCTTTCACAGTTGATCACCATTACAGCAGTGCTGTTACTGTGCACCATGATCTGGTTCTTCTCACTTAATTTTGCACTAGTTCATGTAAGTCTTCACAGGTTTTCTAAAACCACCTCCCCTTTTCATTTCTTTCCTTCTTTTTTTTTTAATTTAAAAAATTTATTTATTTATTTATTTTTAATTTTGTTGAGGCAATTGGGGTTAAGTGACTTGCCCAGGGTCACACAGTTAGTAAGTGTCAAGTGTCAGAGGCTGGATCTGAACTCGGGTCCTCCTCAATCCAGGGCCAGTGCTCTATCACTGTGCCACCTAGCTGCCCCGTTCTCTAATGTCTTAAAAAATGCTCAGGTTTCCCTTCCCTCCCCCTCACTTGTCCCTGCCATCCCCTCAATCATCTTATATCTCCTCTTCCTTGCACAGCCACTCTTAGAAAAAAGCTGCCTATACATGTTTCCTTGCCTTCCATCATTCCCTTTTTGTTTTTTAAAAAATGGATGTTTTTTTTGTTTTTAATATTACACTAATTTCTAAATTTCTCCTTTTCCTGTTCCCTACTCAGTGAGCCTTCCCTTTTACCAAAGATTCAAAAAGAAAATTCAGCAAAGCCAACTGACATAATGACCCTGTTTGACCGCAAAAGTGTTATTCCATACACATAGTCCCCTACGTTTCCATTTTCTCTTCTATTCTCTGGTGCTTAGCTTGATCGCTTTCAGGTGTTTTGTTCTTTACATTTAAATTATTAAAGTCTTTGTCTTCACACACTTCTCTCTTTAAAAACCAAATTATTGTGATCTTATGATGTTTTGACATCATCTTCATTTCAAAAATACTTCCTCTCCCTCCCTTCCCCAAACTCCATTCACTTCTTATTCCCTTGAGGTCTGGTTTTTGACCTCGCCCTTTGACTGAAGATATTATCTTTTTAGCATTACCAATGTTTTTTTTTAAACTAATTCAATTCAACAAACATTTATGGAGCACCTAATGTGTACTAGGCACCCTTGCTAGACCCTGGAGATACAGAAATACAACTGCAACAGTTCCTACCCTTAAGGAACACAACATGAAAACATGAGAATTGGAGGAGGCAGGAAGAGAGCTTTAATGGCCAAGGGCATGATCCCCTTGGGAAAAGGCTCCCTGCAGAAGCCAGCTCAGGAGCTAGGCCTTGAAAGGAGCTGGAGATTCTTTTAAAAAAATTTTTTTTTTAAGGAGCTAGAGATTCTAAGAAGTGACACATGGGACTCTGAGTTTGGCTGAAAGGCAGAGTGTGCAAAGGGGAGTAATGGGCAGTGGGTATGGAAAATCCCACCAGATTTTGAAGGGTTTATTAACTACTAATTCCACTGACTTTATCTCAGTTCTCATTCTACAGAGAGTGTCCCTCAAACCTCAGTGAAGTTTAAGCTCTTAAAATGCAAGTTCACAGTGTCCCCAACATCTTAGTTCAGTGCTAAGCTTTAATATCTTTATTTGACCTTTGGGACAAGATGTACTTGGTCTCTCTGTGGTTTTTGATGTTGTCAACCACATCCATCTCCTGGGCACCCCCTTGTTTGTGAATGATTAATGTTTGCAAGTATGTCTGAGTAGGTCTAGGTTACAGAGACTTTCTCATTTTTCTTTTTTTTTAAAATTATTATTATTTTTAAAATTTTTAGTGAGGCAATTGGGGTTAAGTGACTTGCCCAGGGTCACATAGCTAGTAAGTGTTAAGTGTCTGAGGTCAGATTTGAACTCAGGTACTCCTGACTCCAGGGCCAGTGCTCTATCCACTGTGCCACCTAGCCTTCTTTTTTTTTTTTTTTTTTAGTGAGGCAATTGGGGTTAAGTGACTTGCCCAGGGTCACATAGCTAGTAAGTGTTAAGTGTCTGAGGTCAGATTTGAACTCAGGTACTCCTGACTCCAAGGCCGGTGCTCTATCCACTGTGCCACCTAGCTGCCCCTGCCCCTCATTTTTCAAAATATATAGGAAGTGCTTACTAAATGGGAGACAATATGGTACAGTACATGGCTTCTTAAACTTTTTCTTCTCATGACCCCTTTTCATCTGAGAAATTTTTCTCTTTCTCTTTCTTTTTTTTTTTTTTTTTTTGCCTGAGAAATTTTTACAAGACCCCAGGTATATAGGTACATAAAATAGGTATACTTAACCTTTTACTGTTGCCAAATTTTTCTCAACCCCCATATTCAGTTATGTACGGTTTAAGAAGCCTGGGTATAGTGGAGAGAGCCAATGTCCTGGAGTCAGGAAGACCTGAGTTCAAATCCAACCTCAAAGACTTTCTAGGTATGTGGCCCTGAGCAAGTCACTTAACCTCTGTCTGTCTCAATTTCCTCATCTGTAAAATGAGGATAATAATAGCACCTACCTTGCAGGATTGTTATGAGGATCAATTGAGATAGTATTTGTAAAGGGCTTAAATGACACATAGTAGGTGCTTAATAAATGCTTATTTATTTCCCTAATTTCCTTCATGTTACAAGGACTATGTAAATTTTCAAAATATATAGTAAGTGCTTATTAAATGGGAGACTGTGTTGTTCAGTGGCTAGAGTTGTTAGCCTTCGAGACAGGAAAACCGGACTTCAAATCCTACTTCATTTACTTTCTAGTTGTATGACCCTGGGCAAGTCAGTCAAATTCTCTGAGCCTCAATTTCTTATCTATAAAATAGGGATGAAAATAGCACCTACCAGAAAATAGTACCTAGGGTTATTGTGAGGATCAAATGAGATAAGATGGAAATTGGTTTGCAAACTTTAAAGTACTCTATTAATGTCTGACATTTTACTCCTCCTCCTCTTCCTCCTCTACTGCATTCTTCTTCCTCTTCTTCTTCTTCTTCTTCTTCTTCCTCTTCTTCTTCTTCTTCTTCTTCCTCCTCTTCTTCCTCTTCCTCCTCTTCCTCCTCCTCCTCCTCCTCCTCCTCCCCCCCCCTCCTCCTCCTCCATCACCACCACCACCACCACTACTAGTTTTAATTATTGAATAGCATTATCACACTTGGGCTTCACTTCAGTGCTTTACCAAAGCCATCCTCAGGAGACCAGTCCAGAAGGCAAGGTGTTCTCAAGTTTAGGCTCAGCCCTAGCCCAAAAGGTAGGCCCTACAGCAGGGTCCTTCTAGGCATATGCCCTTTGGCCTCTTGGTGAGAACCCTCTCTTAGGCCTACTGTTTTTGTCATGTATCTCTCCTTGTTGTATTTGTTGTTTATTTTAAAATTAATTTTTGAGTAAATTTTTAAACATTCATTTAGAAAATTTTCAGTTTTGAATTCTCTCTCTCTCATCCTCCCCACTCCTCCCCCATTGAGAAGGCAAGAAATTCAATACCCATTATACAAGTGAAGTCGTGCAAAAACATACTTCCAAATGTCATGTAGGGGGAAAAACAAGAAAAGTAAAGGAGGGCAGAAGTATGTGTCAGTCTGTACTCAGAGTTCATTGGTTCTCTTTCTGGAGGTGGATCGCATTTTTAGATACAGCTTTCACAGCTGAGCATTGTACATTATTGCTGATATATGTACAATGGTCTCTTGGTTCTACTCACTTCACTTTGAATTAGTTAATATATGTCTTCCTAGGTCTTTCTGAAACCATCCTGCTCATCATTTCTTATAGCACAGGAGTATTCCATCATAATCATATACCATAACTTGTTCAGTAATTCCACAATTGATGAGCATCCCCTCATTTTCTAATTCTTTGCCACCACAAAAAGAGTTGCCATAAATATTTTTGTACATATAAGCTTTTTCTCTTTTCTTTGATTTCTTTGGGAAATCAAAGGGAATGCACAGTTTTATACTCCTTTGGGCATAATTTCAAATTGCTCTTCAGAATGGTTAGATCATTTCATAACTCTGCCAACAGTGCATCAGTGTCCCTATTTTTCCACATCCCCCCCTAACATTTGTCATTTTATTTTTCTGTCATATTAGGCAGTCTTATGGGTATGAAGTGGTATCTCAAAGTTGTTTTGATTGGCATTTCTCTAATTATTGGTGACTTATAGCATTTTTCACATGACTATTGATAGCTTTGGTTTCTTCTTCTGAAAACTACCTGTTCATATCCTTTGACCACTTATCATTTGGGGGATAGCTCTTATTTTTTATACATTTGGCTCAGTTCCCTCTATATTTGAGAAATGAGACTTTTATCAGAGAACCTTACTGTAATCCTGCCCCCTGCAGCTTCCTGCTTTTTTTCTAATTTTATCTGCATCTCTGTGCGTGTGTGTGTGTGTGTGTGTGTGTGTGTGTATAAAACCTTTTTAGTTTCATGTAATTGAGATTATATATTTTATCTCCCATGATCCTCTCTATCTCTTGTTGGGTCATAAACTCTTCCATTATCTGTACATCTGATAGGTAAATTTTTCAATGCTCCCCTAATTTGTTTATGTCTAAATCATGTACTCAGTTTGAGTTTCTCTTGGTATATGGGGTGAGATGTTGGTCTGTAACTAGTTTCTACCAAAGTGCTTTCAGTTTTCCCAGCATTTTTTTTGTCAAATAGTGAGTTCTTGCCTCCAAAGCTTGGATCTTTGGATTTCTCAAAGTCTAGATTACCATGGTCATTTACTAGTGAGTATCCTCTACCTAATCTATTTCACTGATGTGCCACTCTATTTCTTAGCCAATACTGGATTGTTTTGATGATTACATCTTTGTAGTATGTTTTGAAATCTGGTACTGCTAGGCCACCTTCCTTCACATTTTTTTTTCATGAATTTCCTTGATATTCTTGACCTTTTGCTTTTCCAGGTGACTTGTTAATATTCTTTCTAATTCTGATGATGCCTGCCTGGTGACCCTCCTCTTCCCTCCCTGGTTCCAGGCTGGCTCCCATCAGCCTCTGCACTGATTCCTTGTTGTCAGTCTCAGGGGAAGCTGGCCCGGGGTGGTCCCACTCTAAGTGTAGCTGGACTGTACAGGACGCTCCAGGGGGCCAAGCCAAAAAGGAGCCCCCAGAGCATCCACTGTATGGGTGGGAGCTGACCTTGGCTGGACCCTGGCAAGAGGCTTGGCACTGCCATGTCTGGAGGCCTTGAGACAGCTGCAGGCATGGGTTCAGCCCAGCCCAGCCCGGCCCAGCCTGGCCCTGCAGCAGAAGCATGTAGTGTCTTTCTGTCATACCCTGAAAGGGGGGTTGGGGGAGAGCCAGTGCCTGGTGACCCTTCTGCTACTGTATATTCTGAAAATTAGTGGAGAATTTAAATTATTCTCATTTATAACTGCCTTTCTGGGTCACACCAGAATCCTTTGGCACTAAAAAGCCTGGGGCTTGTCCCCAACCCCTGTCCTGCCTCTCTCACAGGTCCCCACCCTTCAAATTGGTTTGCATTCATTTTGGAGGATGAAAATATATTGATTCTTAGAAAATAAATGGCCTACTTGGGGGGAAATGGGATAGCTAGTTGGCCCAGTGGTTTGAGCACTGGCCTTGAAGTTGGGAGGACTTGAGTTCAAATTTGACCTCAGATACCTACTAGCTGTGTGACTCTGGGCAAGTCACAATGCCAATTGCCTTAGAGAAAACTCCATACAATAATTTTTTGGTAGTTGGATTAGTATGGCAAATTAGTAAATTAATTTAGGTCATAGTGTCATTTTTGAGGGCAGCTGGGTGATGCAGTTGGAAAGAATTGGGAGCACCTGAGTTAGCATCTGGCTTCAGACATTTACTGGCTGTATGACTCTGGGCAAGTCATTTAACCCTGTTTGCCTCAGTTTCCTCACCTGTAAAGTGAACTGGAGAAAGCAATGGAAAAACCACTCCAGTATCTTTGCCAAGAAAACCTTTTCAAATGGGGTCACAAAGAGTCATACACAACTAATTGGCTAAATAAGAAAACAAAACGTTATCATTTTTATTATATTGACTCCTTGCTTTCTTAGATAAGCTTTCAGAGGACAGGAATCAGAGTTGAGACCTTCCTCCACGACAGAGACCAGTCTGATTCCTCAGAGAAGCGAAACAATTGACCTAGGGGTACACAGGCCATTGGAAGAAGGATTCAGACTCAGGTTTCTTTACTCTAGGTGTGGCTTGCTTCCCACCGTGCCATGCTGCTTCTTAAGTGACTCTTGGGCCACCCAAGTCTCCAAGATTATAGGCCCCTACTGCTCTCATCCCCTTGTGGGCTTTCAGGGGGTGGCTCATACTGGCTTCCCTATGACACAGCCTGACACATAGCAGGGGCTCCATTTGAATTTGCTGATTATATGTTCTTGAGGGGACAGTGACCTCTTTACTGAAGGCAGGTAAGCCCAGGTGAGACTTTCCAAACCCTGGCCCAGCAATCATGGACTCTTGCCCTTAGAACAGGAGTGTCCAGGATTCATAAGGACCTGCCTCCCTTGTCCAGCATTCCCTTCTCATGGGTCACTGTTGATCCGGATCATAGTTGAAGGAATTCTGCATCCGCACGGCCTCGTAGTAGAATCTGCCCCTCTGTGTTTGATGAGGATACAGGTGCCTCACCATCTTCCTGCCCATAGTAGGTCAACATCTTGGGAGCAGGCTGAACCATTATCGTACCAGGCCCCTGGGTGGAAGAATCTTGAGTGGGAGGTGACTATGGGCAGCTTCTAGCTGTTTTGTTTTTTTTTAGTGAGGTAATTGGGGTTAAGTGACTTGCCCAGGGTCACACAGCTAGTAAGTGTTAAGTGTCTGAGGCCGGATTTGAACTCGGGTACTCCTGACTCCAGGGCTGGTGCTCTATCCACTGCACCACCTAGCCGCCCCCTAGCTGTTTTTTTTTTTAAACCCTTCCTCTTATAATACTTAACTTTAAAGTTTTACATTCAGTACCTTAACCCAAAAGACAGATTAATTTCTGGCAGGCAGGAAGTGGGGAGAGTTTTATATAATCAAGATCTTTCAGGCATTCCTCAAAATCTGTCCGAGAAGCTGCTATCTACTCTGCCTATGTAAAACTGACTTTAGGGCTGGAGCTAGGGCTCAGTGACTGGGACTTTGCCCCAGGGGAATTGAATAATTTGTGAAAATAAAAGGAAGTTACCAGATGGCAGAAGTAGTGATTTAGCAATGTCCCAGGATATCTCTCTGCCCATCTTCTTCTGCAAATGAATTTGTTTTTTTTTTTTCAGGGCAATGGGGGTTAAGTGACTTGCCCAGGGTCACACAGCTAGTGTCAAGTGTCTGAGGCTGGATTTGAATTCAGGTCCTCCTGAATCCAGGGCCAGTGCTTTATCTACCGTGCCACCTAGCTGCCCCAAATTTGTCCTTTTTTTAAAAAAATTGATTTGAGGGCACATTTTGTGAAGGCTGTTCAAATTGCCTAGGGCAGATCTGGGGCTGGGGAGAGTAGTAGTGGCCAGCCTCTAGCCATATCACAAAGACCATCATTCCATCCTTGACATCCTTCACCCGCTCCAGATTCCTCCACAAGGGGCCTGATATAATGACATTTGTTCAGCCTGCCCCATAAATGTTGTTCCACTATGAGCAGGAAGATGGCAGGGTACCTGCCTTCTCAGCATCCACGGAGTGGCCAATTCAGCTACAAGTTCAGGTGATGCGGTATCCTGGATGAGGGTTCAGGTGGCCAACTCCAAGAGAGAAGTTTGCTTTGGGCCAGGAAACCCAAATGAGCATTTGGAGTACTGCCTATTCCCACTGGCTTGAGTCTGTTTGCAAGGCCTTCTGGTCCTGTTAGCTCTTGGTCTGAGCTGGGAGAGTCTTTATGTACTGATGATGGGGCAGTGTGTCAAGGCTGGCACACCAGGCAGGGGGCTCCTGGCTGCTGGCACCGTCTAAGAATCAGTCACCCCAGCCTAGTTCCAGGGCCAGATTGGAGCTAATTAGGGAATCGAGATAGGTCTTGGAGCCCATTAATGCTAGCAGCAGACAGGCTCGTTCCTAAACCCTGTCAGCTTCCCTTGGCTGTTGACTCATGCTTTGCCCGCACGCTCTGACTGACTTCAGATTTTCCCGACCTGATACCCTCTACATGTTTACCTGAACTCAGTAGCCTTCGAATTCTTTTGAGCAGAGACCTGGACTATTCGGTTCAGTTGAACAGCTCTATCTCAGGGATAGAGCAGCCTACATGAGGTGCTCCCGACTATCAGCACTGTCTTCCTCTTGAAATAGTTTGTATTGTTTTGTATTTCTTTACTCGTGTGCATACCAGATATCCTCAGGAAAATGAAAACTCTTGGAGGGCAGGGATGGTCTTCTTTTTCTTGCTGAAACCACACTTTCTGGCACAGTGTCTGGCACATTGTAACTAATAAATGTTTGTGGAATTGGAGCTGGGTTCCTCCCAGAACCTCCAATGTAAGAAGGCCCAGGCTAACCAGGTTCCACCTTTGACTCATCGCTGGGGAACTTTTTCTTTCATTCCCCTCTACTGTGCCCTTTCCTTCTTCTCCCTGCCCCCTCCTTCCCTTTCAGGTCTCTTTTATGTATTATCTCCCTTCATAAGAATGTAAGATCCTTGAGGGAAGGGACTGCCTTTCTTTCTTCTTATATTCCTATTCCTAGTGCTTAGCACACAGGAAGTGCTTAATAAATCATTGTTGTCTGATCAATGACATCAGCTAAGAATTTTTCGGAGGAAGGGGAGTAAAGGATTTAATTTGGTAATGGGCCCATCATGTAGTAAGAGCATGACCTAAACAATGGAAAGCCTAGAGGTCCAGAAGACCCATCCCACTTCCTTGCATTTACAGCAGATTATGGACGAAAATATCCCAGGCCTGGGTGGACTATGATACATGTCATTGGAGAGCATCCCCTCATGGAGGAGATGATAAAGTATTGTATAAATATTGAAGTGTAGCTAAATAGGTCTGGTCCAAAGCAAAAGTTTGAGGAAAAGTCCTTTTGGAACCATCTGCCCCTTCCTTTTGTTCCCCAAACCCATGCCAAATGTTCAACAGGACCTCCTATTTACAATTTTAGAAAAATCAGTGGCTTGGCTGACATAGATGATCAAATATGTAGATGATGCGCAGCTAAGCAGGAAAGTAGACACATCGGGTGACAGGATCTCATAAGCTCTCAACGATCTAGAACATGGGACCAAGTCAAATATGATGGCATTTGATCAATCAGTCAATCATTCAACATTTATTTACTGCCTACTATGTGTAAGGCACTGTGCTAAATTCTGGGGAATTCAAAAAGAGGCAGAAGACAGTCCCTGCTCTCAAGGAGAATACAATCAAATGGGGGAGACAACATATAAACAAATATATGCAAAGCAAGCTGTGTACAGGAAAAATTGCTGTTTGTCCTTTCTTGAAGAGGACCAATAATACCATGGTATAATATCTTTCTTTTTTTTTTTTTTTTGGTGAGGCAATTGGGGTTAAGTGACTTGCCCAGGGTCACACAGATAGTAAGTGTCAAGTGTCTGAGGCCTGATTTGAACTCATGTCCTCCTGAATCCAGGGCCAGTGCTTTAGCCACTGCTCCACCTAGCTGCCCAGCATAATGTCTTGACTTGCACTTGAATTGGATTGAAGTCAGGCCGAGTTGCACAAAGTCATCGGTCTCATGCTCTTTTCTTTTTTTTTTTCTTTTTTTTTTTTGAGATATTTTATTTTTTCCGTTACATGTAAAGATAGTTCTCAACTTTTGTTTATACATGCTTTACAATTTCAGATTTTTCTCCCTCCCTCCCCTCCCTCCCCCCTCCCCTAGACAGCAGGTAATCTGATATAGGTTATATCTATATATCTCTATACATATACATATATATATATATATATACACACACATATATATATATACACATAATAACATTAATCCTATTTCTGCATTAATCCTGTTACAAGAGAAAGAATCAGAGCAGTGATACAAAACCTCAAAATAGAAAAAAAAAACAACAGCACCCAAAACAAAAGAAATAATATGGTTCAATCAGCATCTATACTCCACAGTTCTTTCTTTTTTCTTTCTTGGATTTGAAGATCCTCTTCTATCATGAGTTCCCTGGAACTCTTCTGTGCCATTGCATTGGTGAGAAGAATATAGTCCATCACAGTAGGTCAACACTCAATGTTGATGATACTGTGTACAATGTTCTTCTGGTTCTGCTCATCTCACTCATCATCAGCTCACGTAAGACCCTCCAGGTTTCTCTGAACTCTTCCTGCTCATCATTTCTTACAGCACAATAGTATTCCATTGTATTCATATCCCACAACTTGTCCAGCCATTCCCCAATTGATGGGCACCCCCTCAACTTCCAATTCCTTGCTACCACGTAAAGAGCAGCTATAAATATTTTTGTACATGTGGGTCCCTTTCCCCCTTCCATGATTTCTTTGGGCAAAAGACCTAAAAGTGGGATTGCTGGGTCAAAGGGTATGCACAGCTTTATCGCCCTTTGGGCATAATTCCAAATTGCTCTCCAGAATGGTTGGATCAGCTCACAGCTCCACCAACAATGCATTAGTGTTCCAATTTTCCCACAGCCTCTCCAACATTTATTATCTTCCTTTTTTGTCATTTTACTCATGCTCTTTTCCAGTCCATTGGCAAGACAAAAGTCAAGAAAACCAGAGATGGCCTGCAATGCAGGCTATGGCTGTGATATCTTTGATGTCTGACGAAGCACTAACCACTCCACAGTGTTTGCTTCAGCCGCCTTCATGGCCGTTGGAACAAATTGTTCTCATCAGCCCATCCCACTAGGGGAAGTCTTCACATGCTTGGAGTAGACATCTTCCTAACTCACTGATGGGTTTGAGACCTGTTGGTTACTCTCACACACACTAGGATGTAGGAGGTATTCAAGGAGGATTAGCACCAATGGTGGGAGGGCTTGCCAAGCCCTTTCAGGGCTTTTCATCCACCTTTAGTGTCCGCCTACCACCCACTTTCACCTGTGGCTCCAAGAAGATGTAGCATGCACAGCGGCCACACTCTGATAAACCCATTTCGGCAGATGGGCTAAACCAGATTGAAAGTAACCAATGGGATAAATAGGAAATAAATATCAGAAGGAAGACACAGGAATTGTGAAGGATTGAGAAAGGTGGAGTTTTAGTTGGGGCTTTAAAGAAACCAGGGAGGTCAATAGTCAGTGGATGAGAGAGAGCATTCTAAGCATGGGGGACAGCCAGAGAAAATGCTCAGAAAAAGATGTAGGGTCCTGTTTGTGGAACAACCTTTGGGACATTATCACTGGATTGAAAAGTGTGTGTGTGTGTGTGTGTGTGTGTGTGTGTGTGTGTGTTGGGGGGGGGAGGGGGTAAGGTATAAGAAGACTAGAAAAGTAGGAAGGGACTAGGTGATAAAGAGCTTGAATGCCATAGAACATTTTGTATTGCTCCTGGAAACAAGAGTCATTGAAGGGGGTGGGGTGTGACATGATCAGGCTTGTGTTTTAGGAAAATCACTTTAATGACTGATAGATTGGAGTGAGGAAAGACTTAAGGCAGGCAGCCCCACCAGCAGGCTATTGCAATAGTCCAGGCATGAGGTGATGAGGGCCTGCACCATAGCAGTGGCAGTGGCAGAGGAGAGAAGGGGGCATATCAGAGGGATGTTGAAAAGGTGAAAGTGGCAGGCTTTGGCAGTAGCTTGGATATGGCAGGTGAAAAATAGTGAGGAATCCAGGAGGACCTGAGTTCAAATCCGGTCTCAAACACTTGACATTTACTAGCTGTGTGACCCTGGGCAATTCACTTAACCCTCATTGCCCTGCAAAAAAAAATTACCCAGAAAACCAAACCTGGTTCCAAAAAAATTTTTTTTTGTCACAAAAACCTAGAGAGAAGAGAGTATCAAGGAGGAGAGATTGATCAACAGTGTTAAAAGCTGCAGAGAGGGCCAGCTAGGTGGCACAGTGGATAGAGCACTGGCCCTGGATTCAGGAGTACCTGAGTTCAAATCCAGCCTCAGACACTTGACACTTACTAGCTGTGTGACCCTGGGCAAGTCACTTAACCCTCATTGCCCCCCAAACAAAAAAAAAGCTGCAGAGAGGTCAAGGAGAATGAGGATTGGGGAAAGACCATTGGATTTGGTGACTAAAGAGATCATTAGTAACTTAGCAGTTTTGGTGGAACGGTAAATTTGAAAGCCAGATTGTAAAGGGTTAAGATGAGAGTGAAAGGAGAGAAAGAAGGTGCCTAGTGTAGACAGCTTTTTTGAGGAATTTAGCCCCAATGGGCAAAAGAGATATAGAATCATGTTGAGGATGGAAGGAGCAGATGAGGGTTTTTTTTTCAGGATGTGGGAGATGCGGACATGCTTGTAGACAGCAGGAAATGAACCAGTAGAGGGGGAGAGATAAGTAATAGAATGGGAATGACAGAGGGGACAATCTGCTGGAGGAGATGGGAGAGGATGGGATCACTTGAGCAAGTAGAGGCCTTAGCCTTGGCAAGGAGTAAGGCCACTTCATTATGTGAGACTAGGGTGAAGGAGGAGAGAGGGGCAGAAGGTCCTTGAGTGATAGGAGGTGAGAAGGAGAGGAGAAGAGGGAGTTCACAGCTGAATGGCCTCAATTTTATCAGTACAATATGAAGCAAGGTTCTTGGCTGAGAGTGGCAGGGAGGAGGAGCCATAGGAGGTTGGAGCAGACAAGAAAAGGTTTAGAAGAGTTACTGTGGAGATTGGGAGAGTGAGTTGATAAGGGAGATATAGTAGGATTGCTTAGCAGTAGTGAGGGCCCAGTTGAGGTTGTATAAAATGAATTTGTAGTGTACCAGTCAGACAGTTGCATGATTTTCTCCATCTTTGTTCAGCAGCATGTGTGTAGGAGTGGAGGTGGTGAATGGTGGGAATGATTCAAGGCTGAGGCTTTGCTGGGCATAATTGGTGATAAGATAAGGAGGCTAGGGATTCAAGAAAGCAAGGTAGGGGGCAGCTAGGTGGCTCAGTAGATAGAGCACTGGCCCTGGATTCAGGAAGACCTGAGTTCAAATTTGACCTCAGACACTTAACTAGCTGTGTGACCCTGGACAAGTCACTTAACCCCAATTGCCACACCAAAAAAGAGAGAGAGAGAGAGAGAGAGAGAGAGAGAGAGAGAGAGAGAGAGAGAGAGAAAGGTAGGGTAGAGTTGAATTGCTTCACCAAGGAGTCAAGATGGAGAGAAGAGGAGAGAGTGGCTAATGCAGGGAAGATACCTTGGGAGAGAAGTACAAGGTCAAGGGATTGGAGCTTGCAGTGTGGAAAAAGAGTAGTTTTGTTAGGGAAGGCAGTCCGAGGGGTGAAAAGCTTATAGATGACGGTTGGATAAGGGGATTTCAGAATTCTAGAAGGTAGAAGTAGTACTTTTGCGGGTGATGGAAAGATCAAGGGTATGCCCACCTTTGTGTGTGGCTAAGGTTGGTTGGAGCCTAGGAAGGGTCAGTGGGTTGAGGAACTGAGTGGTTGAGGCATTTGGGGGGAGACAGTCAGTATGGATGCTGAATTTCCCTAGTATTTGGACAAAAGTTGGGGAGGAGAGAAAAATTGTGAGCCAGGTGCCAAACTCTCTGTGGAAGGAAGGAGTGTGACCTGGAGGTCTATGGACAACAGCTACCAGTGGGTAGCCAGGTGTCAGTAAGAGTTAGTAGATGGAAGGAGTGCGAGTGGAAAAGATTTAAGATGAAGGAAGTTTCTTGCCAATGGAACAGGCATTCTAGAGGGCACAGTAGAAAGAAGTGCTATAAACATTTTTGTACCAATAGGTCCTTTTCCCATTTTTGATCTCATAGGGATAGAGACCTAGGAGTGGTATTGCTGGGTCAAAGGGTACGCACAGTTTGATTGCCCTTTGGGCAGAGTTCCAAATTATTCTTCAGAATGGTTGGACCAGTTCACAACTTTATTGATAATACATCAGCATCCTTATTTTTCACATCCCTTCCGGCATTTGTCATTTTCCTTTTCTGTCCTATTAGCCAATTGAATAGGTGTGAGGTGGAGGCTCTTGTTTGTGGAACAACCAGGAGGTCAGTTTCACTGGATGGAAGAGTATGTGTTGGGGAGCAAGGTGTAAGAAAATCAGAAAGGTAGGTGCCAAACAGAGCATTTTGTATTTGCTTCTGGAAGCCTCTGGAGTTTATTGACTAGGGGATCAGGGAAAGGGTGGGGGATAGGGTTAGACTTGCCCTTTAGGAAGATCACTTTAGTGACTGGATGGAGGATGATGGGCTGGAGTGTCTGTGTGTGGGGTTCGAGGCAGATACACCTATCAGCAGCTATTGCAATAGTCCAGGTGTGAGGCCCTTATTAGGGCCAGGCCAGTGTTAAGAGAGAGAAGGGGACTTATTAAAGAGGTGAAATCTACTGGCCTTGGCAACAGATTGGCTCTGCACCTTATACCTGGGCTATCTGAGCAATATTATGGAGGGCTAGAGGAAAGGATGTCAGTTCAGGAACTCCCCACCCAGGCTCACCAAGCAAGTTGCTGTTTTCTGCTCAGGTTTGGGTGAGAAAAGCAGAGGCCCAGAGAGGCTGTGAGTTGAATAGCTAAGCAGCACCTGAGGCAGAATTGAGGGCCAGGTCTTCCTGACTCCTCACCTAAGCCTTCTATCAACTACTCCTCTCAAATGGGAGTTACAGGTGCTTATGCCCAACTTTTAAATACCGTTTAGAGACTAGAGTTCCTGGGAAGGGACATTTCCTGCCCACGAAATAGCAGCAGCCAGGACATTGATGGAGTTTCTGTAGAGTCATGTATGTGCCCTTTCAGTAGCCCAAGTTTAAAATTTCCCAACCTTAAGACTTCAGGAATGGGAATTTCTAAAGAGAGGGAAACACATTTCCCTGGACAAAGGAGAGCCTTGTTATCCCCATCTTTTCCCGGCAATGTCCTACTTGGAAAGCAGAATCACTTAGTTAATTGGACGGTGCCCATCCAATAGCAAAGAGACTGCTTGTGAACAAGCCCCCAAAGTTTATCAGCCTTCTGGAGGGAATCCCAATCACAGGGTGACACTGGGTCTGGGAGAGCCTGGGCAGAAAGTTGTGGGAGGGCCAGGGACCCAGCAGAATGCCAAAGGACTGCCCCAGTAACAATTCCAAGTTCTATTCACTTCCAGAGGACCTGGGGGGGGAGGGCTGTTGGGTTATTTGAGTACTCAAGACGGGTTTTCAATATCTGTTTCTGGGCTCCTGTGAGGTTTTTTGTGTCATTTTTTTTGGATGTTGAAGCTGTCTCCTATCTGATATATTGTTGTTTGTCCTTTGTTCTCAAAGAGGACCATGACATCAGGGTGATGTCATGACTTGCACTGAATTGGATTTAAGTGAGGGAGGGCTATGCAAGGTCACCAGCCTCACTTTCTCCTCTAGAACCATCTGGGTCCAGTGGCAAGACATACATCAAGAGGACTGGAGATGGTCCTGGATGTTTTAAGGCAGTTGGGGTTAAGTGGCTTGTCCAGGGTCACACAGCTAGTAAGTGTCTAAGGTGAGATTTCAACTCAGGGCCTCCTGACTCCAGGGCCAGTGGGCCACCTAACTGCCCACTATTACCCAAATATTTGTCTAAACGTGAAGTTGATTGATTTACTCAGTCATGTCCGTCCCCACTTCACTTAAAGTAAATAAGAAGCCTTGTTATATTTTAAAAAATTATTATTATTTTTAAAATATTGAATAGAATTTTATTTTCCAAAATATATGTAAAAACAGATTTTAACATCAATTTTTAAAAAACTTTGTGTTCCAACGTCTCTTCCTCTTCCATTCCCACCCCCCACCCACTAGAATTCAAGCATTTCAAAATAAGTTATACATGAGTAGTCATGTTATCTTAAATGATGTGAGAATAAGTCTCAACCAATCAATCATTGGCTTTAGGTTAAGTATGGAAAAGTACTTGGAACTGGAGTTATATTACAAAGGTTGTTGTTGTTGTTGATCCTTTGAAAAGGACCAATGACTCACAGGGTAATGTCTTCACTCATGCATGAATTGGATTTAAGTGAGGCACCGTTGCACAGAGTTATCAGCCTCAGCTTCTCTTCCAGAGTCAAAGAAGTTAAGTGCCCCACAGCTCTTGCTTCAGCATCCTTCTTGGCCATTGGAACAAATTATTATTATCTGCCCATTCCTCTAGAGGAAGTCTTCACATGCTTGGGGTAGACACCCCCTAAGTCACTGATTGGTTTGAGCTACTGTTACACTTGATCTGGTTCACACTGTCCACCAAAACAGTTTGCCAGAGCGTGGCTGCTGTGCATGCTACAGCTTCTTGGAGCCATGGGTGAGAGAGTTCAGTGCCAATGGACACTGAAGGTGCATGAGAAGCCCTAAAAAGGGCTGGGCAAGCCCTTACACCTTGAACTCCTTGAACTCCCATCCTTGAGCTCCCCTGTTACAAAGGTAGAGTATTGGGGTAGGTAGGGCTGGGGAAACTTGTTCACACCCTAGGGTCATTGATAAATATCAAGTGAATTAAAGACCAGAGTCATTTTAGAGATTGGGTCAAGAGCTATAAGGAGGAAAGGAACCACTTTGAGAGGAAGGAGAGGCCTTCAGCCTCAGCCTAGGTCTCCTCTCCTCTCTACCTCCCCCAACTTTTGGAGGAAAGAAGACCTTGTAAGATTTGAAGGGACTGGAGAAGAGTTGGTACCAACATCCCCCTAGAAGTCTGGGATACCCTTTCCCATCAGTGCATACAGAGTCCAGGGGAAAGTGGGCTCAAGCTTAGAGATACGTGTGGCCAAGGGGTATTCACAGCTCCTGGCTGCTGGAAGTCATTTTCTCCCATTCATGGAGTGCTCAAGAAGTTTTCCTTAGGCATGGTATAGTCTCTTTGCTATATTTCTTATAGGGTCATCTCTAGCTCAGCTATGGAAGTCTAATACCCTCTGAACTTTTAAAAACTTGAAGGTTCCTCCTCTGGCTAAAGTGGGGTCTTGGTAGAGGAAGGGCAGACCTGTTCCTCTTCATAGGAGTTAGACAGAATATTGTACTTTTTCTCACCTCTTAGATGCCTCCCTTCTCAACTTGCTTGATAATTTATGGATGACCCTTGGGGTGTGACTGAATTTCCTTGGCCTGTGATTCACCTGTAGTGTCACTCTAGTCCCAAGTTCTTTTTATACTTAGTTTAATGTCCATGATTGACTGACTCATTGAGAGTTATTCTCACCTTGTTAAGCTATTAGGACATCTTGCTCACTTTAAGGAGAGGGCAGTGGAGATGGGGTCCAGTGACTTGATTGAATAAATCAATCAACCACACCCTTACACTTCTATGGGAACTGAGGATTTTTTTTTTTGTGGGGCAATGAAGGTTAAGTGACTTGCCCAGGGTCACACAGCTAGTAAGTGTCAAATGTCTGAGGCAGGATTTGAACTCAGGTCCTCCTGAATCCAGGGCCAGTGCTTTATCCACTGCGCCACCTAGATGCCCTTACAATTTATTTATTTATTTATTTACTGGTGGGACAATGAGGGTTAAGTGACCTGCCCAGGGTCACACAGCTAGTAAGTGCCAAGTGTCTGAGGCAGGATTTGACTGACTCCAGGGCAGGTGCTTTATCCACTACACCACCTTGCTGCTCCCAAGAGCTGGGGATTTAAAAAAACACACCTTTACTGAAATTTAGGCATGAGTTATACAGTGAGTACAGTAGAGATTTTACTTGAGTAACTAACTCCATGGGGGGGGGGTAAAAGGGAGGTTGACATGATGAGCCAAAAGGAGGAAATGACCCCGCTGGGGTTAGTCCCCTGGGATATATCACATGCATAGCCCAGAGGGACAGAGCCCAGTCGTAGAGGTGAGATTTGAATCTGGATTTTCCTATTAAACTATATAGCCCACAGAAAGAATATTGACTCCTTAGCTTGGCTTTTGAAGCTGTGAGTCCTGGTTCTGGCTTACTTCTTCATACTCTATTTCCTTGGCAGCTAGGTGTCTTAGTGGATAGAGAGCACTAGACCTTCAGGCAAGAGGACCTGAGTTCAAATATTGCCTCAGATACTTATTCAGTAGGGAACCACTGAAGGGTTTTCAGCAGGAGAATGCCCTGTGCTTTAGGAAGATTGTACTATATGGAGGATGGATTGAAGAGAGACTGGAAACGGGAAGACCAATTAGAAGACTAGTGTACTAATCCAAGGGAGGAGTGATGATAAGGCAGTAACTATGGAAATGGAGAGGAGGGAAGGGATATGAGGTATTGGGCAAGAAGAATCTCTAGGACTGGGGCAGCTAGGTGGCACAGTGGATAGAGCACCGGCCCTGGACTCAGGAGGACCTGAGTTCAAATCCGGCCTCAGACACTTAACACTTAATAGCTTGTGACCCTGGGCAAGTCACTTAACCCCAATTGCCTCACTACACAACCAGGCCACAAAGAGCCATTTTAGAAGGAAGCCTGTGGGAAAGGGGGTTGATTATTTTAATTAGGGTTGGGGTCCTCTCTAATACTTTTCCTGCCTTTGTCACAGGCCCTACTACAGACCAGAGAACACAGGAGGAGCTCAATAAAAATTTCATGAACTAATGAATGAATGTGTTCTCCATCACTATTCCAAAGTCCTAGAGATTCTTCTTCTTTTTTTTTTGGCTGGAGGATGGGAAGCTGTGGAGGCCAAGTAGAGAGGGAAGAGAAGGAGGAAGAGGAGGAGGAGGAGGAGGAGAGAGAGACAGAGAAGGCAGGGGAGAGACAGAGACAGGGAGAGAAGAGAGGGGGAGAGGAGGGACATAGAGAGACAGAGACAGAGAGGAGGGAGGGGGAGGGGGAGAGAGAGAGCACAGTGCTGCACAGTAATGTCAATATGGGTCTTTTTTTTTGAGTGCAAATTTCTTTCACAATTTTGTACTAAAGTCAGATTTGTCCAATTCGAATTTATGTAAAGTGAGAACTTGGTTCTGATTTAGTAAGTTATTGGTAATCACAGTACCAACCAGTAGAGGGCTCTCTAAGTGGGATCTGTTGGTCTGATGGAGCTCAGTCATTCCCTGGGTCAAAGCCTCAGGAGGAGGCCAGATCTCCCTTACTCTAGTTCTTTCATTGCCCCTCTCATCCTCCCTTCCTTAATGAAATGGTTGCCGTTTCTTCTACTCTTTCCTAGGTGACCTCTACTCCTTCCCTTTCCAACTCCTCCCCTCTCAGCTCTGCACTATACCCTTTCGCCAGGTCTCAAGGTTCATGGGTGGTGCTATATCGCCACCGCGAGGCCTTTCTTTGCCACTACAGCCTGGAAAGCTTGCTCCCTGCCAAAGCAATGAGTGTGTATCCCCCAGTGGTAAAGTGTAGAGAACCTTGAAAGGGCAAATGAGGGCCACCCTTCCCCTCTCCTCCATATCCTTTCATGGTGCCTTGGATTCTGAGTTCAAAGACTGGTTTCAAGTCTAGGCTCTACCACTTGTTAGTTGGCCTGGGGCCGGTAATTTCACCGCTGAGACTCAATTCTTCATCTGGAGAAGGAAATAGCAAACCACTCCTGTAGGTTTGCCAAGAAAACCCCAAATGGGGTCACAAAGAGTTGGACACTATTGAAATGACTGAACAACAAACTACCTACACCCTCTCCTTCCCAGGGTGTTGAGGAAAGCCCTATAGAAATGTCAAATAGGATTGCTCCCTCCCCACCTCGGAACCCCCTTGTTGATCTAACAGATATAGAAACTGAGGTATAGAGAAAGGGTGGGCCTTGCCCAGGTCATGCAGTGAGTGAATAGCAGAGCAGAGGTTCAAACTACTTCTCCCGGCTCCTAATCCAGAGCTTTTCTCATCATCCCAGAGTGGAATATGACCCCCAGGCTTGACCTTGACTTTTGTGGAAGGGTACACACTCTCTGGGAATGAAGCTTCAATGTCTCCAGTGTAACGATAATAACTGACATTGATACCATATCTAGGTTATCCCCCACATGTAGGATGGGGGTGTCATTGTGTGGCTTAGAGGGAGGCAGAATAGACATTTCTAGCTTCTTCTCTCCCCAAGGGAGACTTTAATTCCTGCCAGGAGAGGAAGCAGGAGGTTGAGCCCGGAGGCCAACACTCTGCTCTCCAGAGAGAGAGAGAGAGGTACCAGACTAGAATATGTCTGTTCTCTTAAATATTGTTAGTCTAGGGCATGTGGTTTTCAGATTTAAGGTAAACTTCTGATCACCATTGAGAAAAGGAGAGCCCCAAACTAGATATCCAAGACTTGACCCCTTGCCACCAAAAACTAGTTACACAGAGTACGTAGTAAGGAAATCCATTTATCCAAGTTGGCAGCAAGACAGAAACCAGAGAAAATATACATATATACATACACATATATACACATGGAGTCTTGGGGACCAACAATGAAAAATGCTCCCTAAAATCCACATATTTGATTATGGCCAGTGTGGGAATTTGTTTTGCTTTACTATGTGTACACACACACACACACACACACACACACACACACACACACACTTTTTTTTTTTTGCGGGGCAATGAGGGTTAAGTGACTTGCCTAGGGTCACACAGCTAGTAAGTGTCAAGTGTCTGAGGCTGGATTTGAACTCAGGTCCTCCTGAATCCAGGGCTGATGTTTTATCCACTGCAGTACCACCTAGCTGCCCCCTACTAAGTATATTTGTCACAAGAAATTTCTTTTTCTTTTTTTTAATGGTGGAGGTTAGTGGGAGGGAGAGAAAATAGATTTTGTTAATCAGAAAAAAAATTAATTTGAAGAAAAGGAAAATAGGCTGCCCACCTCCTTACACAGAAGTCACGAGTGCAGGGTACAGAAGGAGACACCATTTTTTTGGAATGAGCCAATGCAGGAATTTATTTTGCTCAACTAGGTGTATCTGTTACAAGGATTTTCTTTTTCTTTCTTTTTTTTCCTTTTCAACGGTGGGGGTGGGTGGGAGACAGACAAAATCAATTTTTATTCACTGAAAAACATTTCGTTGAATTTTTATAAAAAAGGAAAGTGAGTTAAGAAGCAGCCGATTTTCAGAGATGGTCTTGAATGCTAATTTATCCATTGGGACTCTCTACGGGTGAGCTCTTTGTCCAATGATAAATAATCCGCTGCACATCGCAGGAGGAAATAAACCATACCGAGGTCACAGTCTGGCTAGAAACGAAAGCGGAAGGCGTTGCAGCTAAATGGGAGGGAGGTTTAGAGGTTCTTCTCAGATGAATGCAGGATTGGGAGCTGAAAAGAACCTTTAAGATCCATGTAACTCATTTTCTACTCACTCTGAAATTCATGGGGATTGGCATTCAGTTTGGGGCATTATTTTCCATTATATTGATTTCAGCTGGCTAATCCGCCATCTTCACTTGCCATCCCCACCTAGTTCCAGAGTCCAACATTTCCTTGGGACTGAAACGAACAGTGAAACAACGGGGAAACAATCTCACGTGCACACTCTCCTGAGCAAATACACTTTCCTTTTTGTCCCCTCAGAGAAATATTTGGGACAAGATCTCTCCCCAGAATCCTGCCCCCATGTGGGGAGACGGGTTTCCCTAGCCCTGCCGGTCGTGATTGCCAACTGCCCACATTTCTGCCTGTCCTCTCATTCTGCGTCTCCATAGAGCCCAGGCCTCATTGGGCTCAGAGAGTGCTCACCCTTAGCCACGGTCACTTCAAAGCTTCCTGAGTCCTCTCTTTTCTTTTCCCTTGGAGCCAGAGTTAGGTTCATTATGCATCCAGAGGCATTCCATGGGACACTTGTTCATCGCCTTGCTGTGCTGAACATCAGCAAAAAGACTCCCATGACGGCACTTGTCACTTTGTGCCGATGTTTGTTGCAGAGGATCAAGATGTAGAGAAATTAGATGGAGAAACTGGCAACTTCAACAGGAAAGAGGTATAGAGGAGGACAGTGAAGAAGATGGTGGAAAACAGATCAGGATCATGGCTCCCACCTTTTGGTGGAGAAGTGATGGACTGTAGGTGCAAAATGAGGCATGCATTTTCAGAAATGACCAATATAACACATTTATTTTACTTGATTCTACCCATTTGAGAGTCAGTGTGATGTAGTAGAAAGAGAACTGGCCTTGCTGCCAGGAGGATCTGGGTTCAAGTTCCTCTTCTGACATTTAGTCAGTCAGTTAAATCCTGTCACTGGACTTCGATGACTGGAAGACAGAGGTGAAGCTGAAGACTTTGGGCAGCTCTGCATTTAGACATGAATCAAAATACCACCACTTATGTCATTGGTCCCCTTCGAGAATGAAGGATAAACAACTACAGTTAAGAAACATTTATTAATGATGGGCAGGTGGATTTCAGAGAAACCTGGAAAGACTTACATGAACTGATGCTGAGTGAACTGAGCAGAACCAAGAGAACATTGTACAGGGGGCAGCTAGGTGGCGCAGTGTATAAAGCACTGGCCCTGGATTCAGGAGTCCCTGAGTTCAGATCTGGCCTCAGACACTTGATACTTACTAGCTGTGTGACCTTGGGCAAGTCACTTAACTCCCATTGCCCAGCAAAAAAAAAAAGGGGAAAAAAAAAGAAGAGAACATTGTACACAGTAACAGCAGCATTGTGTGATAATCCACTATGATTGACTTAGTTCTTTTCAGCAATACAATGATTCAAGACAGTTGCAAAAGACTCATAATGGAAAATGTTATCCACATCCCGAGAAAGAGCCATGGAGTCTGAATGCAGATTGAGACATGCTGTTTTCACTTTTTTGGTTGTTTTTTGTTTCTTCTTTCTTGTGGTTTTTCCCTTTTGTTCTGCTTCTTTCACAACATGACTAATGTGGAAATATGTTTAACATGATTGAACATGTATAGCCCATATCAGATTGTTTGCTGTCTTGGGGAGGAGGGAGGGGAGGGAGAAAAATTTGGAACTCAAAATCTTATAAAAATAAATATTGAAAACTATGTTTACATGTAATTAGAAGGGCAGCTACGTGGCGCAATCGATAGAGCACCGGCCCTGGAGTCAGGAGGACCCGAGTTCAATTCCGGCCTCAGACACTTAACACTTACTAGCTGTGTGACCCTGGGCAAGTCACTTAACCCCAACTGCCTCACTAAAACAAAAACAAAAAACAAAACATGTAATTAGAAAAAATACTATTAAGTGGAAGAAAAAATTAAAAATGAATTAAGAGGGGCAGCTAGGTGGCGCAGTGGATAAAGCACCGGCCCTGAATTCAGGAGTTCCTGAGTTCAAATCCAGCCTCAGACACTTGACACTTACTAGCTGTGTGACCCTGGGCAAGTCACTTAACCCCCATTGCCCCGCAAAAAAAAAATAAAATAAAATAAAATAAAAAATGAATTAAGAAAAAAGAGAAACATTTATTAAGCATTTCCTATGTGCTAGGAACTGTGCTAGATGTGTGTCCCTAGTGCCAGCTCCTTATTCAGGTGTGATGTTGGGAAAAAATAAGATACTTGAAAGTCATTTCCTGCTATGCCCGTCCTTTGAGGATTGAGCAGTGGTGCCCTGCGCTAAGTGATGAACATTTTCACACCTGGTAGGTAATACCTTTCACATCTCAGTGACTTTGAACTCTTGTAGATTACCATCCAAATCCCACTCAACACCCCCTACTGCCCCATTCCTCATCCCCATCCCCCTCAATCCTCCCACCCCAAAGTTTCACCACCCAGCCATACCACCTCTGGAATGCCTGTTCCATAGATGACAAACTTCCCATCACCTTAAATCTTTTCCTCTCCCACTCCATCCATCTACTAGCTCTTTTTTTCCCTTCGGGGCAATTGGGGTTAAGTGACTTGCCCAGGGTTACACAGCTAGTAAGTGTCAAAGACACTTCTAAGGTCACTCTTCTTCCTTCCTCAATTGTAATGGTTTCTAATTTTTCTTTCCTCCCTATCTCCTACTAGGGGACTTCAACATACCTTTCAAATACCCTAACCACTCAGTTCCTCAAGCTGCTCACCTCCTATGAGCTACTCCTCCATCCAACCTCAGCCACACATAAAGGTGGTCATACCCTTGATCTTTCCATTATCTATACACGTACCATCTCTATGTTCAAGAATTCTGAAATCCCTTTATCGGTCATCTATTGGCTTTTCAACTCTCCTTCTGGCTTCCCTAACAAAACTACTCTTTTTTTTGGTGAGGCAGTGGGGTTAAGCGACTTGCCCAGGGTCACACAGCTAGTAAGTGTCAAGTGTCTGAGGCCGGATTTGAACTCAGGTACTCCTGACTCCAGGGTTGGTGTTTTATCCACTGTTCCACCTAGCTGCCCCACAAAACTACTCTTCATCCACATTGTGACCTCCAATCCCTTGACAATCCCTTACTCCTCTTCCAGGCCATCTCCCTGGCACTAGCCACTCTCTCTTCTTCTCCCCATCTTGACTCCTTAGTGAACCAATTCAATTCTACCCTGAATCCCTTGTCCCCTTCACAACCCTGGCCAGATTGGAGATGGCAGAGAGAAAGAAAAGAAGGGAAGCCTTTCCTCCCAAATTTGTAGAAATTGATGATATTATAAACTAGAGACTAAAAATTGCAACTGAAATGTAATAACTTTACTGTAAATGTCCAAATTATTGTTTTTTTTTTGGTGAGGTAATTGGGGTTAAGTGACTTGCCCAGGGTCACACAGCTAGTTTTAAGTATCTGAGGCCGGATTTGAACTCAGGTCCTCCTGAATCCAGGGCCGGTGCTCTATCCACTGCACCACCTAGCTGCCCCAAATTATGGTTTAAAGGTTTTCGTAACTGCTAAAATATCTTAGTGGATTTTGGGAAGTTTGTAGGTCAGATCAAGATTACAGACAAATGGCACACATGACTCTTCCCTTCCTGGAGCGTGATAGTTACATTTTGTTCTAGTAAAAGGTGATTTCACCTACTGGAGAAGAAGCAGGACTGAAACTAGCTTGAAATGATTCAACAGAATTTAGTTGTTTGGGTAAATTAGTAGCAGTCACCTAAGTTGAAATAGATTATGCAACTCCAGGAGTAAAAGTATAGCAATTCATTGGTATTATATAAAGAAATCTTTACAGAGATTCAGTGGAATGTTGGACTAGAATATGATTGAGAAATAAGAGGAGAGATATTTAAGAAAGTATTGAGGAGGGGCAGCTAGGTGGCACAGTGGATAAAGCACTTGGTCCAGGATTCAGGAGGACCTGAGTTCAAATCTGACCTCATACATTTGACACTTACTAGCTGTGTGACCCTGGGCAAGTCACTTAACTCTCATTGCCCCACCAAAAAAAGAAAAGAAAAGAAAGTATTGAGAAGAAATTGAAGTGAGGAATAAGAGCTTAAAAAGAAAGGTTAGTTTTGAAGTTGGTAGGCTTTTATTAAAGTCCACTGGAAGGCAGGAGAAGAATTAAGTAAGCAGAGATAAGAGGAGAATGAATGGACAGAAGAAAGTTGGAGTCTGTTTACAATAACTGTGAATAGAGAGTTTGGAAATCAAGGATTTAGAATGTTGGAAAGAGGTTTGAGGAAGTTTTTGATTCCATTGAGATAAGAAAGATTTGAGAATTTTTTTTTTTGAGAAATGCCTGTTAACAATTTCAGACACAATATTCTATCAAATTATTTGTTGTTCAGTTGTTTTCAGTCATGTCTGACTCTTTGTGACTCCATTTGGAGTTTTCTTGGCAAAGATACGGGAGTGGTTTGCTATTTCCTTCTCCAGATAATTTTACAGGCAAACAAGGTTCAGTGACTTGCCTAGGGTCACACAACCAGTAAGTGTCTGAGGTCAAATTTGAACTCGGTTCTTCTTGACTCCAGGCCCTCACATTATATCCACTGCAACACCACCTAGATGGCCTCTATGAAGTTAAAAGATTTACCAAATGGAAACCATAGAAATATATTTGCAGCATGGTGTTATTTGAGTATAGTATATTAAAATTCTGTCCTTGAAAGACATTAGAAGAGCATGTCTCAACCCTTAGAGCTTCATGGGCTTCAAAAAGTGGGGGATGGGACAGCTAGGTGGTGCAGTGGATAGAGCACTGGCCCTGGAGTCAGGAGGACCTGAGTTCAAAGCAGCCTCAGACACTTAACACTTACTAGCTGTGTGACCTTGGGCAAGTCACTTAAGCCCAATTGCCTCACTAAAAACCAAACAAACAAAAAGTATATATAAAAAAAGTAGGTGATGGGAAGGTTAGACTATTACGACAAATCTTTGGAAGAGAGCTAACCAAAAGCAGTGAGCTCTGTACTTTAAGGTGCTAGCAGATAATGGCCCTTGGGAAAATTGAGATTTTGAGTGTTATCATTAGACAGACAGACATAATTCTACTGCAGTACCCTTCTCATTCAGACAACAGAGTGGCCAGCCTTGTGACCCCTTCTCGTTCCCTCCTCAAAGAAGAACTCACAGTCTTTCTTAGAGAGGGGTGAGCAAGACTACAAATAGCGGCTCAAGCCTCACCACCTATGTATGCGTTTCATATTCATGTGGATATGCACATTTTTCATGAGCAACACACCTTACATAATGTAAAATATTCTTAGTATAGTATGTATATAAATATATATATAAATTTACAAATAAACACATATTGGGGGTACATGTTTAACTTTTTTTATTGATAAAGGTCTGTTTTTAAAAAGTTTGGAGATTTTTGCTTTGGACAATAAAGTCGTTTGAAAAATATTATGGAGGAAGGTGATAGGCCACTTAACAAAATGGCAAAAAGCAGTGGATGGAAAAATAGAAATAGTGAGGTCAAGCAGGCGGTTGGTGATGCCAGACTAGAGTTCAGGAGAGAGATTAGGGTTGGATACATAGATGGAGAAGTCATCTTTGTGAAAGATCAAACTATGGGACTTAATAAGATTGGTGAGAGAAAGTAGAGTCCAGGACAGAGACTTGGGGGGTGGGGGTGAGAGGCATTTACCCTTGGCAGAATGGAAATGAATGACGGATATCAAAGGAGACTGAGAAGGAACTGTCCAAAGGAGAACAGCATCCCAGAAGCCAAAAGATGACAAAATATACAAGCCAAGAAGAGTGGTACACAATGTCAAAAGCTACAGAAAGGTCAAAGAGAATGAGATCTAAGAAAAGTCCATTAGACTCATTGGTTGGTTGGTTGTTGTCCTTCATTCTCGAAGAGGACCAAAATGACATCACTCTGTTAGAGTCAAATTACAGTGTGTCTGACTGTGGCTGATCAGACTAATATGGGCTCAGAATGCTCTACCACAGGTCAAACACAAATAATCCATGTGAATATTTGGGTTGGATTCTCTAAGATTGTGCATCTCTCATTGCTTTTGAGCTATTTCAATTCTACTTTGCTCACAGAGCACAGCACCTTCTCTGATGAGGGCACACCATGCTGGGTGATCCTGTGCCAGTGTCTCCCATGTCATGCAATCAATTTCAAAGTTCTTAAGAGAGACCCTGAGAGTGTCCTTATATTGCTTTTTCTGACCACCCTGTAAGTGCTTGTCTTGTGTGAGATCTCCATAAAAAGTCCTTTAGGTAAGTATAGATTTGTCATTCCAACAATGTGGTAAGCCCATTGGAATTGTGCTCTCTGCAGTAGAGTTTGAATGCTTGGCAGTTTAGCATGAGAGAAGACCTCAATGTCTGGTATCTTATGCTGTCAGGTGATCTTCATAATATTCCTAAGACAATTCATTTTTTTTTTTAGTGAGTCAATTGGGGTTAAGTGACTTGCCCAGGGTCACACAGCTAGTAAGTGTTAAGTGTCTGAGACCAGATTTGAACTCAGGTACTCCTGACTCCAGGGCCAGTGCTCTATCCACTGAGCCACCTAGCTGCCCTGACAATTCATTTTTTTAAATCACAAAAGTATTTTATTATTTTCCAGTTACATGTAAAAATAATTTTCGACATTTGTTTTCACAAGATTTTTAGTTCCAAATTTTTCTTCCACCTTCCTTCCCCCCCCAAGACAGAGAGCACTCTGATATAGGTTATATATGTACAATCACATTAAACATATTTCTGTAATAGTCATATTGTGAAAGAACAATCAGAAGAAAAGGGGGAAATCTCAAAAAAGAAAACAACAACAACAATGTAGAAACAGTATGATTCAATCTGCATTCAGAATCCACAGTTCGTTTTCCTGGATGCGGACAACATTTTCCATCATGAGTTCTTTGGAACTGTCTTGGACCATTGTATTGCTAAGAAGAGCTAAGTCTGTCACAGTTGATCATCACACAATGTTGCTGTTACTGTGTACAATGTTCTCCTGGTTCTGCTCACTTCACTCAGCATTGGTCCACTTAAGTCTTTCCAGGTTTTTCTGAAATCTGCCTGCTCATCATTTCTTACAGCACAATAGTATTCAATTACATTCATATATCACGACTTGTTCAGCCATTCCCCAATTGACGGGCATTCCCTCAATTTCCAGTTCTTTGCCACCACAAAGAGAGCTGCTATAAATATTTTTGTACATGTGGGTCCTTTTCCCTCTTCTATGATCTCTTTGGGATACAGACCTAGTAGTGGTATTACTGGGTTAAAGGGTATACACAGTCCCATAACCCTTTGGGTGTAGTTCCAAATTGTTCTTCAGAATGGTTGGATCAGTTCACAACTCCACCAACAATACATTAGTGTTACAATCCTAAGACAATTCAAATGGAAACAATTCAGTTTCCTGGCATGGCACTAGTATACAATCCAGGTTTCACAGGCATACAACAATGAGGTCAGCATAATGCCTCTGTAGACCTTTGGTTTGGAAGTCATTCTTCTCTCTCATACTTTCCTTAAGAGCCTCCTAAATACTGAGCTAGCTCTGGCAGTTTGTGTGTCAACCTCATTATCAATGTGTACATCTCTAGAAAGTTTATTGTCAAGGTAAGTGAACTTATCCACAGTATTCAGAACTTTTGCATTTGCTGTAACTGATGGTTCCACACATGGATGGTATAGTACAGACTGATGGAGCACCTGTGTTTTCTTGGTGTTAATTGTTAGGCCCAAATTATCACAGGCAGCAGAGAATCAATCCATATTTTGTTGCATCTCAGTTTCAGAAGCTGCATTGAGTGCACAATCATCTGCAAACAAAAAAATCATGCACAAACACTCCCCCCACTTTAGTCTTGACTTATAGCCTTGTCAAGTTGAAGAATTTACTATCAGTGTCTTAGCTGACCTTGATGCCATGTTCATCCCCGCTGAAGGCATTTGACAACATTAATTAATTAACATCATTAATTTTTCATTAACAAGCATGTATTTGTTCTACTTCCTACCTCCCTAACCCCCAATCAAAAGAACAAAAAATTAAAATTAAATCCTCATAACAAATATACTTAGTCAAAGCAAAATAAATTCCTACATTGGCCATATTAAAAAATATGCCTCCATGTATAACCTATATCCGATTGATGACCACCTCAGGGAGTGGGGAGATTTGGGAGGGAGGGAATGATAGAGGGATAGAATTTGGAACTCAAAACTTTAAACAAATAAAGAAAAAAATATGGCTCAATCTGCACCCCAAGTCCCTCACCTCTCTGTCAGGAGGTGACTAGAATGCTTCATCAGCAGTCCTCTGAAATTGTGATTGGGCATTGCATTGGTTAGAGTTCTTTCCAAGTTTTTTCCCCCTTATATTGTTACTGTATACACTGTCCTCTTGGTTCAGCTCACTTTGCTCTGTATCAATTCCTGCAATTCATACATCCTCTAAAACAGTGCATTTTGTCATTTCTGATGGCATAACAATATTCAATTATACTACATGTCATAATTTGTTTAGTCATTTCTCAATACCCACCTTAGTTTCCAGTTCTATTCTCCCAGAAAAGAGCTATGACAACTATTTTTTGTACATATGGGTTCTTTTCCTCTTTCTTTGCTCTCTTTGGGATATAGATCTACTATCAATATCACTGGGTCAAAGGGTTGCACATTTTAATAACTAGCATCTCTCTTTACTCCTCCTCTCCAAGGAGTGAGACCCTTATCCAGCTCTTAGCAGCTTAGGAAAACCAATTGTTAAATTTTTGGCGTGATCATTTACACCTTAGAAATTGGCGGACACTACAAATCAGGGCTTGATTTATTGTTTTGTTGATTGTCTAAACTTAAGAAAGCAATAGAGAAAATGTTAATGATGCATATAAAATTTAAAAGCATGTTATACATACATTTTCCCCCCAGAGAACTGGTTGTTAAATATTACCAGCACACCCCTGCACTTATCCCTGAGATTGAATTCTCCACATACCTCTATTCTTAGCTTCCCATATCAGCCAAGTACGTTTCTTAGTTTGATGAGGAAATGATCTTTTTGGCTTCTCCTTATTTTGGGGGGCATGGCTACTTTTGCCTCTTGAATACAGGGGAAGATGACAGCCAAGTTACACTCTGGCCTATCTTGCCCTCTCACCATTACCATCTGCCTGAAAACAGCCTCCTTCCTCCCACCACCCACCAAGCCAGGGAAGACCCTCATCCCCTTCCTGCCAAGACAGGGGATTACAATTTGGAGTTGTCTTTAATCTGACTAGCCTAGAGTGAACTGGACATCCCAAGGAGGATTAAAGAATCACTGGTGGCTAGGTGTCACTTTTTATCAGACTCTATGCCTATAATTGAGCAGAAGGTGGAGGGGTCAGGAAGGGGAAGAGGAGGCGTTCCCCCTTCCTGCCCTGAAGTGAGCTGATTTGGAGCACTTCTCATTAACTTGCTCACAGCTTAGGGAGGGATGTGGGGGAGGGGAAGGGCACTGAAGAGGAAATGAACTTGTATGTGACCTTGGACAAGTATATGAGTCCGCTCCCCATTTTGTGCTTCACTTTCCTTCTCTGTAAAATGAAGGGGTTGGCCATCAGATGGGCAAAAATGACAAAAGATGAAAATACTTAGTATCGCAAGGATTGTGCATGATAGATGGTAGATAGATTGTGAATAATGAACATTGGTGGAGCTGAGAATCGGGCCAACCATGATGAAAAGCAGTTTGAAATTCTTTTTAGAAAGTGACTAAAATATCCAAACCCTTTGACCCAGAGACCTCCCTGCTAGACATAAATGCCAAGGAAGCATCTATAGGAGCACTTTTTTTTGTGGGTAGGAAATAATTGGAAGCAAAGTGAGTTGAGGGTCCACGGATTGAGGAATGAATAAGCACATCATGGTGTATGAATATAGTGGAACATTAGTGAGTTGCAGGAAACGATGAATAGGAAGAATTCAGAGAAGCATGGGAAGACATATATATGAACTAATGCAGAGGGAAGACAGGACCAGAATGGTTTCTACAACAATCAGAATCATGTAAAGGAAACAATACTGAAGGACATCCAACCTCTGACCTCTGCCTGTCTTGCCTCAGAGGACTAACAATAAAGCATGGATTTATTCTTCCTACCTCTGGGCAAGGACCAATGTTGTCAGACATGGCCAGTGTGGTTACTTGTTTGACCTAATTTATCTTACTTTTTATTGAAAAGGAGGTCTCTACAGGAGAAGGGGAAAGGTATAAGTATGTAGCAAAAAGAGCATCAAGAAAAGCTTTATAAAAAAAAGACAAGGTTGGGTTGGTTCCCCATCATAAGGTTCTTTCCGGCTCTGACATTCTGAGGCTGAGACCACAACATGTGTTAAATAAAGGAGATTAGTTTTTGTTTTGCTTTAGAGGCAGAGCTTATGGAGTTGGATGTTGGATTAAATTTGGCTTTTAGGCTTTGTGGAAAAAATGAATTAGGTAGGTTGGGGTAGAGACAGGGTTCACTTGGACTCTTTTCTGCAAAGGGGATGAGGTTATACTCATCATGAGACCTACTCATTTTTCCCCATCCTCCCTCTTTGTTGTTGTTCAGTCATTCAGTCATGTCCAACTCTTCGTGACCCTGAATTGTACTGTCCAGACTATACTGTCCATGGGATTTTCTTGGCAGATACTGGCATGGTTTGCCATTTCCTTCTCCAGTCACTTAATCTCTCGTTTGCCTTAATCTACTGACTTGAGTTCAAATCCAGCCTCAGACACTTACTAGTTGTGTGACCTTGGGCAAGTCACTTAACCTCTGTCTTCCTAGGAGTCAGCTGGGTGGCTCAATGGATAGAGTGCTACCTGAATTCAAATCCAGCCTCAGAAACTTATTAGCTATGTGCTAGGCACTGTGCTACATGCTGGGGATATGAAGAAAGGCAAAAAGAGGCCCTTCTCTCAAGAAGCTCACAGTCTAAGTAGGAGGGGAACAACATGCTGACAATCACGTACAAACAATATATATGTGCATGCACATAACTAGCTAACCAACCAACTAACTAGATAGATAGACAGACAGACAGACGAATGAATGAATGAATGAATGAATGAATGAATGAATGAACGAATGAACGAATGAACAAACAAATAAATATGTGGTAAATTGGAAGTAGTCAAAAAAGGGAAGGGGCTAGAATTGGGGATCATCAGGAAATGCTTTCTGTAGAAGGCAGAGATGTGGAGGGAGAAGATTCCAGGCATGGAAGATAGCCAAGGAAAAGGTTTGGAGTCATGCTAAAAAGTATCCAGTTGGTGGAACAGCATGGAGGCTAGTGTTACTGGATCAAAGAATATGCGGCAGTTTGTAAGGTATGAGAAGACTGGAGAAGTAGGAAGGAGCCTGGTTATGCAAGGCTTTATAAGCCAAACAGAGAATTCCATATTTGATTCTAGAGGCAATAGGAAACCACTGTAGTTAACTGAATAGGGGTGGTGGTGGTGGTAATGACATGGTCATTAGGAAGATCAGTTTGAGAGCTGAGTGGAAGATAGACTGGAGTAGGGAAAGCTCTGTGGCATGCAGCCCCACCAGGGGCTATTGCAATAGTACAGGGGTGAGCTGATGAGGGCTTGCACCATTGTCATGGTAATGTCAGAGGACAAAAGGGGGCACATAAAAGAGATGTTAGAAAGGTAGAAAGAGCAGGACTTGGCCACTGATTGGATATGCAGGGGATGGAAGTGAGGAATTAAGTATGATAGGTCATGAGCCTAGATGACTGAGAGGATGGCGGTGCTCAGTAGTAATAGGGCAGTTAGAAAAAGGGAAAGGGTTTTTTTTTGGGGGGGTGGGGGAAGACATATTGTCTTTTGGACACGTTGAGTTTAAGATACCTATGAGACATCTCGTTTGAAATAGGCAGTTGGAGATTTGAGACTGGGGGGTCGGGAAAGAAGTTAAAGTTGGACAAATAAATCCGAGAAACATCTACATAGTTGGTTGTCCTTTGTTCTTGAAGAGAAACAAAATTACACCCTATGTTGGGGTCAAGGTACTGTTTGTCCGACTATGGTTTATCAGACTAATACAAGCTCTGAAGGCTCTACCACAGGTAGAGCAAATAATCTACATGAATGTTTGGGGTGGGGATGGCTCTAAATTTTCACATCTCACTTTTCCTTAGAGCTATTGCCATTCTGCTTTGTTTATAGAGCACAGAGCCTTTGATGTGCGCATACCGTATTCTGCGAAGAAGTTGACATAACAGAAGCTGATAGTCTTCATCATGTCTTTATCCCCAGCTTGTTTCACTAGAAATTTGGGGGAATTTTTCCCTTTGGGTGAGATCATATGATAACTTGGATACTGTAACCTGTTATTGTAACTCAAGTCCCAAAGCCCATGGGAATGGGACGCTCTCCTCATTGGTGGAGATGCCATGCCTATGTAAGATGCAGAGAGGAATTGGTGAGAGCTAGAGAGGAGGGCTCCAGTTTTTTCAGATCTTGGCAGTTTCTTTGGGGTTTCTTTTGGGTCTCTTCAGATTCTGTAGTTTCATTAGGCACTTATGGCTTCCAGTTTCAAAAGAGAAGATGGATGATGCCTGAAGGGAAAATAAGACTTGGAAGAAGCCAACATGAGAGGAGCCAGTTATCTCTATCATGTCCTTGTCCACAGCTTGCTACACAAGAGACTTTGGGGAACTTCCCCTTGGTGAGATCCAAGACACTCTCTATTGGTTGAACTGTGTTACCTCGCTCCCATTTAGAGAGCTCCTTTATTCTGTATTGTTTGGTGTGTGTGTGTGTGTGTGTGTGTGTGTGTGTGTGTGTGTACAGACACACACACACATACATATACACACACATGCATGCACATATATTTTTATATATACACACATATATAGAGCTCCTTTACTCTGTATTGTTTGGTGTATATATATATATGTGTGTGTGTATTTGGTGTGTGTATATACATACATATATTCCAAATAGTACAGAGTAAAGGAGCTCTCTGTATGTTTTTGTATATATATATATATATATATATATATATATATATATATATATATATAAAATGTGTATGTACACACATATGTATATAAACAATGCACACACAAGTGTATGTGTAAACAATACACATGTGTATTGTATATGTGTATGTATAGATGTATATATGTGTATATCATGTATATATGTATATTTTCTCTGATTTCTGTTTTGCTGCTCACTTGGATAAACAGATTTCCTTGCTACTTACCCTGTGTGTTCATTGTGGAACTAGTGGTTTTTTAAAATGATAAAAGTATTTTATTTTATTATTTTCCAGTTACATGCAAAGATAGTTTTCAACATTTGTTTTCATAAAATTTTTAGTTCAAAATTTTTCTCCCTCCCTCCCCCCTTCCCAAGGCGGAAAGCAATCTGATATAAATTATATATGTACAATCACATTAAACATATGTCTAAATTAGTCATGTTGTGAAAGAAGAATTAGAATACAAGGGAAAAACCTCAAAAAAGAAAAAAAAAACAACCAAAAAGTAGAAACAGTATGATTCAATCTTCATTCAGAATCCACAGTTCTTTTTTCTGGATGTGGAGAACATTTTCCATCATGAGTCCTTTAGAATTGTCTTGGGTCATTGCACCGCTGAGAAGAGCCATGTCTATCACAGTAGATTATCAGACAATGTTACAGTTACTGTGTACAATGTTCTCCTGGTTCTGCTTGCTTCACTCAGTATCAGTTGTGGAACCAGTTTTTGGTGGGAAGGGGTCAAGTCTTGGATGTACAGCTTGGGGCTCTCCTTTTCCCAATGGTGATTAGAAATTTAGCTTAAATCTGAAACCCACATGCCCTAGACTAACAATATTTAAGGTACCAGACATATAATTCTAACCTGGTTACCCCCTCCCTCCCCCACCCCACCATGTGTTGTTCTCAGGCCCCAACTTCCTGCTTCCTCTCCTGGCAGGAATTAAAGTCTCTCTTGGAGAAGGGTGGGGGGAAAAGAAGCTAGAGATGTCTGTTCTACCTCCCTCTGAGCCACAAATTGACACCTCATGAAACATGTGGGAGATACCTTGCTACATATGAATATGTATACATATATATATATATACACACACATATATATATGTACATGTGTATATATATGCTACATAACACAACCACATATCCATACACAATATAGTTATATACACAATGAATGCAAAGTAGATACAAGGTAATCTTAGAGGGGAAGGTACTGGTAGCTGAGGGAACCCATGGGAACTGGTGAACAAGAACCCATGGGAGCTGGTGGCTTTACTCCTTACCAAGGTTAATAGTGCTACTTGTTCAAGTGATCCTATTCCATCCTGCCTCCTCCAACATATTGCCCCCTCTGGCATGTCCACTCTATCACTTATTTTCATGCAATTCTTTTTTTGGGGGGGGCAATGAGGGTTAAGTGACTTGCCCTGGGTTACACAGCTAGTAAGTGTCAAGTGTCTGAGGCTGAATTTGAACTCAGGTCCTTCTGAATCCAAGGCTCGTGCTTTATCTACTGTATTACCTAGCCACCTCCTCTATCACTTATTTTCAATTTTTCCCTCTCCATAGGCTCTTTCCCTAGTGCCTACCAATATGCTCATGTCCTCCCCATCTTGAAAAAAAAAGCCCTCATTTGATCTTTCCATCCTATATATCTTCTGTTCTTTGTAGCTAAACTCCTCAGAAAAGCTGACTACAATAGGTTCCTCCACTTTCTCTTTCCTTTACTCTCTTCTTTTTTTTTTTGAGGCAATTGGGGTTAAGTGACTTTCCCAGGGTCACACAGCTAGTAATCGCTAAGTGTCTGAGGCCGGATTTGAACTCAGGTCCTCCTGAATACAGGGCCGGTGCTCTATCCACTGCGCCATCTAGCTGCCTCCTTTACTCTCTTCTTAACTCCTTACAATCTGGCTTTCATCCAAATTGCTCTCTCTAAAGTCACCAATGATCTTTTAGTTGCCAAATCCAATGGCTTTTTCTCAATCCTCATTCTCCTTGACCTCTCTATAACCATTGACACTATCGATTGCTCTTCCCTCCTTGATCCTCTCTTATCTCTAGGTTTTCCAGACATTACTCCCTCCTGGTTCTCCTCCTACCTTTCTGACTGCTCCTTCTCTGTCTCCTTGGTTGGATCCAGATCATAACCTCTAATCCAGATCATACCCTCTAACCCTAAGTGTCCCTCAGGATTCTGTCCTGGGCCCTCTTCTCCTCTCCCTCTATGCTACTTCACTTGTGATCTCATCAGCTCCCATGGATTCAATTATCATCTTTATTCTGATGATTCTCAAATCTACCTATTTTTCCCTAAATTCTCACTGACCTCCAGTCTCACATCTCCAAGTGCCTTTCTGACATCTTGAATTGGGTGTCTAGTAGACATCTTAAACTCAATATGTCCAAAATTGAACTCATTATCTTTTTTTTTTTTTGTGGGGAAAAGACACCACCATCCTCATAGTCCATGAGGCTCATAACCTAGGTGTCATCCTAGACTCCTTACTCTCCCTCATCTGGCCCATATTCAATTTGTTGCCAAAACCAGTTGATTTCATCTTTGCGCCATCTCTTGAATATGCTCCCTTCTCTCCTCTGATACTAGCACCACCATGTAACAGGCCTTCATCGCCTCATATCTTGATTATTGCAGTAGCTGCTGTTGGGTCTGTCCTCCTCAGCTCTCTCCCCACCCTAATCCATCCTCCATTCAGACACTAAAGTGATTTTCTTAAAGTTCAGGTGTGATCGTGTCACCTTTCTACTCAATAAACTCCAATGGCTCCCTATGGCCTTCAAGATCAAATGCAAAATGCTAAAAACAAAAAAAGAATATAAAAAATTCACTCACTAGCTGTATGACCCTGGGCAAGTCACTTAACCCTCATTGCCATGAAAAAAAAAAGAATATATAAAATGCTCTGTTTGGCATTCAAAGCCCTTCATAATCTGGCCCCCTCCTGTCTTTCTAATCTTACATCTTACTCCCTGAAACATACTCTTTGATCCAGTGACACTGGCCTCCTGGCTGTTCCGTGAACAAGACCTTCTCTGTCTCTCTTGGCTTTGGACATTTTTTTCTGGCTGTTCCCCATGCCTAGAATGTTCTCTCTCCTTTGCTCAGACTACTGACCTCCTTGGCTTCCTTTAAGTCTCATCTAAAATCCCACCTTCTACAGGAAGCCTTTCCCATTCCCTCTTCATTTCAGTGCCTTCCCTGTGGTAATTATTTCTTATTTATGCTGTATATAGCTTACTTTGTATGCAATTGTTTGGATGTTGTCTCCCCCATTACATCATAAGCTCTTTGAAGACAGGGGGTGTATTTTGCCTCTTTTTGTATATCAAGTGTCTAGCACGGTGCCTGGCAGATGGCTGTCGTTGTTCAGTCATTTTAGTTGTGTCTGACTCTTCGTTGATCCCTTTCGTGGTTTTCTTGGGAAAGATACTGGAGTAGTGTGCCATTTCCTTCTCCAGCTCATATTACAGATGAGGAAAATGAAATGACTTGCCCAGAGTCACACAGCTAGTAAGTATCTGAGGCCGGATTTTGACTAAGGTCTTCCTGACTCTGGGCCTGGTGCTCTATCCACTGCAGCGCCACCTAGTGGCCCATGTGGTAGACAATAAATGTTTATTGATTGATTGAGTTAAGATTTGAGCCCATGTCTCCTGAGTCTAGGTGGAGAATCCTATCTGCTAGGCCAGACCTCCTCCAGTAGATCAGAAAATACCTGGAAAAATGTAAAGCCATGTACCCACCTGTGGGGTGAAGAGGGTTACTCCTTGCTCTGTGACCTGGGATAAATCACTTCTCAGAGTCTCTGTTTTTCACATCTATAAAATGGGGATCACTGTCCTTGGCCTTCTGACTTCCCAAGGTACTTATAAAGCAGAACATTTCCAAACCTTAATGGGAATTATTATTTTTCCATTCACCTTCTTGATCCTCAGACACGAGAAGAAAGGTGGGTCTGTGATCATTGTACTAACTTTAAAGCTAGGGTAACTAGGGCCCAGAGGAGGAAAATAACTTGCCTGAGAGTCACCCAGAAAGATAACAGTAGGACCCGGCTTTCCTCACTCTTCTGGCTGGCCCCCTTTTAGTTCACTTCCTAGCCCTTGACTTCATCAGCATTACTGTCACCTTTCTGTCTCTCCTCCCCCTTTTCTTCCTATCACCAATCAATAAACATTTATTAAGCACCTACTATGTACCAGGTACTGTCCTCCCCATGTCCCTCCCACCTCCATGATAGCCTATTTTCCAAAGAAATAAATAGGCTTTACAATGGTCTCAGTTCACACATGCGTGCACGCGCATGCACACACACACACACACACACACACACAAACACACACAGCATAATGAATTTCTAGATCCCTAATCTGCCTTATACTAAATCAGGTCATGATCTCCCATTAGCCCTAATTGTCAATTAACTGCCCACTTCAATATTTTCTTTCTGTTTGTATTAGACAATGGTGATCCTCTGGTCATTTCTGTTCTTCTTTTCTAGACCCTCTCCAGGTACCCCAGACACTAGGGCTTCTATTCTGGCTCAAACTTTGGAGATCCCCCTGACTAGGGGCAAAGGTCACTGCCAACATCCCATATTGATCACTGTTCATTTTCTGAGTCCTAAACACAGAGCTCTGCAAGTTTACAATCCGAGGCAGATGACAGAGGCATTCAGGGTAGTTTGATTCATTTTTTTCTTTTGTTAGAAGTCTCAGCCACTTTATTAGGCTCTCTAGTACAAGTCAAGGCATTGCTCTTGCCTCACCAGGGCCTTACTATCTCTTACAGATAAGCAAGCATCCTACCTCATTTGTCAAGATAACTCACTGGTCATAGCAAATGCTCTTTTTCAACAACCCAAAGGTGACTCTACACTTGGACATCAACAGATGGTCAATACCGGAATCAGATTGATCATATATTTTGCAGCCAAAAGTGGAGAAGCTCTATACGGTCAATTAACGAGACCAGGAGCTGACTGTGGCTCAGATCCCAAGCTTCTCACTACAAAATTCAGACTTAAGAGGAAGAAAGTAGGGAAAATAATCAGACTGTATAGGCATGACTTAAATAATATCCCTTCTGAATGTGGATTGGGAGTGATGAATAGATTTAAGGGATTAGATCTGGTATATAGGATGCCTGAAGAACTATGGACAGAGGTTTGCAATATTGTATAGGGAGGAAACAACAAAAAAACATTCCAAAGAAAAAGAAGAGCAAGAGAGCAAAATGGCTGTTTGATGAGGCTTATCAAACAGCTGGGGAAAGAAGGAAAGTGAAAGGGAAAGGAGAAAGGGAAAGATATGCCCCACTGAATGCGGAATTCCAGAGAATAGCAAGGAAAGATAGAGCTTTCTTTTTTTTGTTTGTTTTTAGTCTAAAGAATGTTTTATTCACATTTTTAAAAAGCATCTCTATCACTACCCACAAAACTCACCCCCCAAAATAGAAGCTCTCCATTGTCATAAATAAGAACAGACAAGCAAAACAAATCAACACATTTGCCAAGTCTGTGGAAAGGCATTTAAAATTTTGTCCATTACCTCTTTGTCTACAAGGAAGAGGCCTATTTCATGAAGTCTTTCCTCTTTTTCTTTACATTATTGTAGTCATCCTGTTAATTGTTCTGACCCTACTCATCTCACTCTGTATAAGTTCATACAAGTCTTCCCAAATTTCTCTTAATTCTCCACATTCACAATTTCTTATGATATGCTAATACACCATTACATTCATGGACTATCATTGGTTCAGTCATTCCTCCAAATGAAGAGCATCCAGTTTCTTTCAAGTTCTTGTAAGTTCCTTTCCAACTTCATTTAGCATCTAATGTGTTACACATACTTAGTGAGCTATTTAGCAGCTAATGGTTATTTTAGACCATTGTCAAAAGACCCGCTTACTTCTTTCTTGAGTGCTAGCAGAAGACTTTAGGTCCCTAAGGACAATTCTGTGAAAGTTGGAGAATTTTCCTCCTATTATAGCTGTGAAAAGGTACCTGATCTGGTTCTATTCTAATTTTTTAAGATAAAGTTTTCTTAAATGAGCAATGCAAAGAAATAGAAGAAAACAATAGAATGGGGAAGATGAGAGATCTCCTTAAGAAAATTAGAGGGAATGTTAAATGCAAAAATGGGCATGATAAAAAATGGCAAGGACTTAACAGAAGCAGAAGAGATCAAGAAAAGGTGGCAAGAATACACAAAAGAATTATACAAGAATGATCGTAACACCACTGATAACCAAGATTGTTGTGGTTACTGCTCTAGAGCCAGACATCCTGAAGAATGAAATCAAGTGGGCCTTAGGAAGCATTGCTAACAATAAAAATGGTAGAGGTGAAAAAATTCCAGCTGAGTTATTTAAAATCCTAAAAGATGATGATATTAAAGTACTGTATTTAATATGCCAGCAAAACTCGACAGTGGCCACTGGATTGCAAAAGATCGGCTTATGTCCCAGTCCTCAAGAAGGGATGTTCAAATTACTGAACAATTGCGCTCATTTCATATGCCAGCAAGGTTATGCTTAAGATTCTGCAAGCTAGGCTTCAGCAATATGTGAACTGAGAATTACCAGAAGAGCAGGCTGGTTTTTGTAGAGATAGAAAAACTAGAGACCAAATTGGCCACCTTTTTTTTTGTGAGGCAATTGGGGTTAAGTGACTTGCCCAGGGTCACACAGCTAGTAAGTGTCAAGTGTCTGAGGCCCGATTTGAACTCAGGTCCTCCTGAATCCGGGGTCAGTGCTCTATCCACTGAGCCACCTAGCTGCCCCAGTTTTTGTTTGTTTTTGGTGAGGCAATTGGGGTAAAGTGACTTGCCCAGGGTCTCACACAGCTAGTAAGTATCAAGTGTCTGAGGCCCAAATTGGACACCTTTGCTGGATTATGGGAGTTCTAGAAAACATCTACTTCTGCTACATTGACTATACTAAAGCCTGTGACTGTGTGGATCACAACAAAATGTGGCAAGTCCTCAAAGAGATGGGAATACCAGATCACCTTACTTATCTTTGGAGGAACCTGAATGAGAATCAAGAAACAACAGTTAGGACTAAACATGGAATAGCTGATTGGTTTAAGATTGGAAATGGAATATGACAAGGCTATATATTGTCACCTTATTCATTTAACTTATATGCAGAGTACATCATAAGAAAGGCCAGGCTGGAGGAATCAAAAGACAGAATTAAGGTTGCCAGGAGAAATATGAACACTCCCAGATATGTAGGTGACACCACTTTGATGGCAGACAGAAAGTGAAGAATTAAGAAGCCTCTTGATGAGGGTGAAAGAGAAGAGTGTAAAAGCTGGCTTGAAGATGGTCCCATTACATTCTGGCAAACAGAGGGTGAAGAAATAGAAACAGTGTCAGATTGTTTATTCTTGGTCTCAAAGATCACCAAAGATGGTAACTACAGCCATGCAATTAAACAATGCTTGCTCCTTGGAAGGAAAGCTGGGGCAAATCTGGACAGCAGACTAAAAAGCAGAGACATCACCTTGTAAACAAAGTTTTGTATAATCAATGTTATGGTTTTTCCAGTACCAATATATGGCTGTGAGAGTTGGACTATAAGGAAAACTGAGCACTACAGAATCTGTGCTTTCCAATTGTGGTGCTGGAGAAGACTTTTGAGAGTCCCTTGGACAGCAAGGAGATCAAATCAGTAAATACTTAAAGAAAGGAATTCAGGCTATGCACTGGAAAGTCAATTACTGAAGCTGAAGCTGAAATACCTTGGCCACATAACGAGAAGATGGGATTCATTGGAAAAGACCCTGATGTTGGGAAAGATTGAAGGCAAAAGGAAAAGGAGAAGGCAGAGGATGAGATGGATAGAGAGTGTCATGGAAACAACAAACAAGAGCTTTTACAGACTTTGGGGGATAGTAGAGAATAGAAGGGCCTGCTGTGCCATGGTCCATGGGTCATGAAGAGTTGGATATGACTGAATGACTGAATGACAACAACAGTCCTACCTCCTTCTTTCCAGGGGATTGTTCTGAGGAACTACCTCAATTATATCCATGGAAGTGGGATGAGTAGAGCCTAGTGTTTTAGCCAGGACGGAAGCCTGAGTCTCAAGCCTTTTCCACACTCTCCTGTTTCCTTTCCTGGTTGTAATTTACATGGAAGGGTCTGAATCATATTACCTACTGTTTTCTTCAGAGAACTGTGTCTCTGTTGACAGTTCTGGCTGAGGTGGACAGTTCTTACTGTTGCTTTGTGTCTCAGATACTAAAAATGACTTCAGGTCAAAGTACCTCCTTCTGCAGAGAATGGATAGATCTTTGCAGAGCACAAAGGAGCTAGCTCCTTTTCTATCCATCCATCCACCCACCCATCCATTTATTCATCTATCCATTCTCCTATTTATCCATCTATTTTCTTACCCATATGTCTATCCATATACCTATCCATTTACTCATCTATTCATCCATTCATTCATCTATTCAACTGTCTACTCATCTATCCATATACCCACCCATCTACCTGTCCATCTATCCATCCATCCATCTGTCCATCCATCCCTTTGTTCATCCATCCACCTCTCCATCTCTCCAGCCAGTCAGCCATCAATCCTCTATGTATATATGTATATCTATGTCTCTCTATCTATCCATCCTCTATTTATCGATGTATGTATCAATTTATGTATCTCCCCTCTATGTATCTATCCATGTATCCATCCATCCTCTCTCTATCTATCCATCATGTATGTATGTATGTATGTACCTCCCTCTCTCTCTTTCTCTCTCTCTTAGTGATTGTGTAACAACTGCCCCTCGGGGTTCATTGGCCAAATCATGCTGCCACAAGGGCAGCTAGATGGTGCAGTGGATAGAGCACTGGCCCTGGAGTCAGTAGGACCTGAGTTAAAATCTGTTTTTTTTTGTGGGGCAATGAGGGTTAAGTGACTTGCCCAGGGTCACACACCTAGTAAGTGTCAACTGTCTGAGGCCAGATTTGAACTCAGGTCCTTCTGAATCCAGGGCCAGTGCTTTATCCATTGTGCCACCTAGCTGCCCCCCGAGTTCAAATCTGGCCTCAGACACTTGACACTAGCTGTGTGATCCTGGGCAAGTCACTTAATCCTGATTGCCTTAAAGCATCCGGGGCCATCTCTAGTCATCCTGATATATATCTTGCCACTGGACCCAGATGGCTTTGGAGGAGAGAGTGAGGTTGGTGACCTTGCACCGCCCTCCCTCACTTAAATCCAATTTCACTGCAAGTCAGTCACGACATCACCGCCCCATGTCAGGGTCCTCCTTGAGAACAAAGGACAAACAACAACATGCTGCTACTAGAAGATAGGTACATGTCATTGCTTAATTCATTGAATTTGATGGGACTTGATCCCAGTCCTGAAGGGGAAGGTCATTATAGGTGTGGAGGACAGCATATTTAAAGGTGTAGAGGCAGGAATGAATATGGTGTGCCCAAGAAATATAAGGAGACTACTTGAATTGGAAAGAAGGCTTCATAGACCTAGAGAGAAGAGAGGCCAGTGTGGAGGTCAGCACATGGAGTCCCAGTGAGAGATGATGCTCTAGGGTAGTATCTGGTGGGTGGAGAGGAAGGAGTGGATAGGCCAGATGGTTTGAAGAAGAACCAATGGGATTTGATGACAGATTGGCTCGAGGGTCTCAAGAGGTGGAGAGAATTCCAAGGTGTCTCCAAGATTTATAACATGGGTGTCTGGAAGGGTGGCTGCACTGCTGATAGAAATGAGATGTCTGGGAAGGCAAGGCATTATGGGGATGTGGGGTGGAACATGGTCACTGGCAAGTCAAGCCCCCTGGACAGATTTAACAAAGGATATACTGGTGGGGAGGCAAAGAGATGGTGATCCTTGAGCCATAAGGTCCTGTTGGGAAAAAGAGAAGGCAGAGGCTCCTATGGCTGGAGATCTCCTGAGACGGGAGCCAGATGGGGCTGGGCTAGGAAGAGACCTTTGGCTAGAGTCCTATCCCTAACCCTACATTCTTCTTATTAGAAGCATCAATAAAACATTTAAAATACATAGAAGAAAATAAAAGGTTCAGAAGAGGATGCAAACAGGGAAATTTTACTACTACCTTGTTAAATTTAATATATGCTTAAAAAAAAAACAAATTGTACACCACAAAGGTACAGTTTCATTCACAATCCTCTTTTTTTTTTTTTTTTTTTAGTGAGGCAATTGGGGTTAAGTGACTTGCCCAGGGTCACACAGCTAGTAAGTGTTAAGTGTCTGAGGCCGGATTTGAATTCAGGTCCTCCTGACTCCAGGGCCGGTGCTCTCTCCACTGCGCCACCTAGCTGCCCCCACACAATCCTCTTTTTTTGTTCTTTGTAATTTAAAATGTTGATGATTTAGGAACTTTGTTGTTCTATCATTCAGTCATGTCCAACTCTTCATGGCCCTGTGTTTCCTTGGCAAAGATATTGGTGTGGTTTGCCATTTCCTTCTCCAGAGGATTAAGGTAAACAGAGGGTCACACAGCCAGGAAGTGTCTGAGGCTGGATTTGACCTCCAGTCTTCCTGACTCCAGTTCCAGCATTTTATCCACTGAGCTACTTTGTTGATGATTAAGTTTATAATTTGAATAAAATAAAAGCCTTGCTCTCTGTTCCCCAACTCTCTCCTTCCCCTCACTGGCCTCCTTAGTTTGCATGAAGTTCTACCATAGTAGACCTGGGTTCAAATTCTGATTCTCTGGCACCCCTGAGTGGGGGGGGGCAGGGGTGGGGGAGGACAGGGGGAGGGGGAGCAGCTGGCTGCCACCTGAACCCTTGGATTCAGTGCTTGGCCCAATATCCTCCCCCCTACCCAGATTCTAGTGACAGAGAAGTATCTTTAGAGATGGACAGTGTATTCAATAGAAAGGGAATTAGTGTTGGGGTTACAAGTGGCAAGAACATTCCCCCCCCCCAATTTGAAGAACCACCACAGGGCCTTAGGCCTGGGGAGCTCCAGGAGAGCAGGGCGGGCCAACCACCCCAGGCCCTGCCCTTGAAAGAAAAAGAAAGCAAGAAGATGCTGCAGGACCTCACCAGGGCTTCCTCACCTCACAGGCCTCTCTTCCCCACCACCTCCAAGCTTGCCCAATGCAAATGGATGGGAAAATGATTATGGTTTTCAATAGGTAGGCCTTTGGGGGAGGAGGAAGGGGGGTGGTGGAGAGGCTTAAGCCCCAGGCCCAATTAAGAGATCAGAAGTTTAAGTATTTGGGGAGCTTGGAAGGTGAGGAAGGCCACAGCTAATCCAGTAAGGCTTGTATAAAACCCAGTGACGGGGCTACCACCAGGGCAGACAGCAGGTGGGGGAGGGGTGGAGGAAGGCTTCAGAGCAGAGGAAGGGTTGTGGGGAGGAGGCTGAGGAGCATAGAGAGGGCAAGGAAAGGGAAGAAAGAAAGGGGGCCATGACACAGGCATGGGACCCTGCAGGGTTCTTGGCTTGGCGGCGGGACGAGAACGAGGAGACTACTCGGGCAAGCCTTTTTGTTTACACCAACAGCAACAACACAAGGGGTGAGTCTGTGCCCCTGATGTTAGAGAGGTCACTAGTATATGGGGCACATTGCCCTGCCCACCCCAGGCCAATGGGCTGGGCATCGATGGGTAGAGTGGATTCAGGCCATTCTCGTTTGGGAATAGGAAGGGGCCAACAAAGCAAGTTCCCACCCAGGTAGACCCTCACAGGGGCCCTCCTGTCACCTACAAGACACTAGTAGATCACTGAATGATCGAATGGGGGAAACAGGAAGCTGGAACAGAGACATAGAAAGTCTTTCTCAGAAAGAAATGTCATTGAAGACAGAGAGGGGAAACTGAAGGATTTAGTGAGCAGGGTAGGCCTCACCAAGGAGGGTGACTAAGGAGGGCGGAGGGTGGACGGAGAAAAGGTTTTGAACCCAGGAACGGTGTCACGGAACGAGAAATCCAATCCAGGCTTCAGGAATCACCTTTCCCCTTTGGTGGGGGGTGGCATGAAGGCAGCCCAACATGGGCTGTGGGGGCTTCTCCCCTGGTTGGGGGAGATGTTCTTTTTGGACATCGTTTCCAAGTACCTCATCTGACAACCTGGTTTTGGGGAGGGGGCTCCCACCCCAAGGTCTATTACATGACTGATTTCTCTTTAATCAACCACTCAATGCCCCCTTCCACAGGCCCATTTGAAGGTCCCAATTATCACATCGCCCCACGCTGGGTATACAACCTCACCAGCCTCTGGATGGTCTTTGTGGTCATCGCATCCGTCTTCACCAATGGGTTGGTGCTGGTGGCAACCATGAAGTTCAAGAAACTTCGCCACCCCCTGAACTGGATCCTGGTGAACTTGGCCGTGGCTGACCTGGGGGAGACCATCATTGCTAGCACCATCAGTGTCATCAACCAGATCTATGGCTACTTCATCTTGGGCCACCCGATGTGTGTCCTGGAGGGCTACACTGTCTCTCTATGTGGTAAGGCAGCTCCAGGAGCAGCTCAGAAACAGAGATGGTCCTAAGGTGGTGCTAGATTTTAAGGGTACAAAATATAAGGGGGGCTCTGACAGTCCTTCAGCAGGCAGAAGCAACAGAGCTTAGCACTCACTTAACAAGAAGGATTAGTTAATGATCAGTAGGTTTCTCCAAGATGGTAAACTGGGCTGAGCTCCCACCTACTCCTGCCATGTGGCAGCCTTGTGCTCTCCCAGTTGAACCTTGGATATGTCTTGTGGTGCTTATTCCAGTCATCCAAAGGTTTATGGAAGCGGGCGCCAGGAAACAGAAAGAATTATGGCTTTGGCAAAGCTGCCCTGAGTGTTAAGGTGTGGTCAAGCTCTAGAAATTGGGGTGGAGAAGGAAATGAGTACAAAAGAGTAGGAAGGGAAAGAAGAGGAAGAAAAGGAGAAGAGAGATGAGGAATTTTATGTGCTTTCATATAGTGTTGAAAAGAAAACAAGAAAAAGAAAAGGAAGGAAAGAAATCTAATAGAAAAAGAAAGGAAGAACAAGAGGAAGGAAGAAAGAAAAGAGGGAAGGAAAGAAGGAAGAGGGAGGAAAGGAAGAAAGGGAGAAGGGAAGGAGGGAGGAAGGAAGGACCTTTTTCTGGGTGGTTGGGTGGCCAAGAGCATGGTTCTCCCTGGAGGTCTGATGCCTCTTCCCAGGTTAGGCTGATCTTAGAGAATCCAACCCAAACGTTCACATGGATTATTTGTGTTTGACCTGTGGTAGAGCATTCTGAGCCCATATTAGTCTGATCAGCCACAGTCAGACACACTGTAATTTGACTCTAACAGAGTGAGGGATGAGAGACAGTCTCTTCACACTTCAGGATCTCTGGGCTCCCCTGCTGACTCCATCCCCTGATTTTCTCCCCTCTTTCTCTAGGCATCACAGGTCTCTGGTCTCTAGCCATCATCTCCTGGGAGAGGTGGGTGGTGGTGTGCAAGCCTTTTGGTAATGTGAAGTTTGATGCCAAGCTGGCCATGGTAGGCATTGTCTTCTCCTGGGTCTGGGCAGCTGTCTGGACTTCGCCACCAATCTTTGGCTGGAGCAGGTGAGTGAGTCACACATGCTTGCTGCATGACAGTTCTCTGGGCCTCAGTTTTCTCATCTGTAAAACTGGAATAATGGTACTTCTTCTACTACCTCCTCCACAGAGTTGGTGGGAGGAAAGTGCTTTGCAAATCTTAAAGCACCAGAGAAATGGGAACTATTACTGTTATTATTGGTTTTTAAAAAAAATTTTTTTTTAGTGAGGCAATTGGGGTTAAGTGACTTGCTCAGGGTCACACAGCTAGTGTCAAGTGTCTGAGGCTGGATTTGAACTCAGGTACTCCTGAATCCAAGGCCAGTGCTTTATCCACTGTACCACCTAGCTGCCCCTGTTATTATTGTTAATACTAATAAATGAAACACAGAAACCCCATCAGGGCTGGAATGGTATGAAGGCTGGTTCAATTCAATCCACTAAACATGTATTAAATGCTTTCTCTAGTCAGTTTCTCATAGGCCCTGTGATTCTGAGTGCAGATCTATACTTTTGGAGAGGGTTTCCCCACCAGGAATTCACAATGAAATCATACCTCTGGTTATCCTCTCCCTTACTCCCCCTCCTCCAGATTTGTAAGACTCTGTGCTGGGGGCTAGCAATACAAAGGAGGTAAACCCTATCTTCTGGATGCTTCAGCCCTATTGGGGAGATCCAATTCTGCCCAAGAAGTAAACTTAAATTATGTACAAAGTGATTTCCAGAGAGAAAGAATGCTAATGACTTGTGGGATGGGGAGAGGGCAAGGGACCTAGGAAGAGCAGCCAAGCTGAGCCGTGGAGTAATCAGAAGTGAGGAGAGAGAACACTCCAGACACAAGGGGAAAGAAGGTAAGGAAGGAAAGGCAGGAAGTGGAATGCCTTGTAGGGTGCACTGCCCGCAGGCCAATACATAACTACTGGGGCAAGAAAGTAATCAGAAAGGAGCGAGTCACTCAGGGAAGCCAACGAACATTATTAGACACTTTTGGATCACTCTGGAAGAGAGAGTAAGGCTGAGGACTTTCCCCCTCACTTCAATTCAATTCATGGGCAAATCAAGACATCACCCCAGAATGTCATTGGTCCTCTTCAGGAAACAACGACCACCACCACCACCACAACAACCACAACTAAGCATCTACTGTGGTCTTCTCTGTGTGCCTCAATTTCCTCCTCTGAAAAATGAGGGGTTTGAACGAGACGATACCTTTAGCTGAGTCTGTAATCTATCATAACATTGCTCAAAGTGTGATGTTTTCCCCTTTACCAGGTTTGTGTTTTCCCCTTTGATAAAACAGGGGTTCGAGTTAGCTGACCTCTGAGGGCCCTGTGAGCTCTGAGCAGTGGCTTCAGGCCTGAAACTTGGGTCTAGTATATTTTCCACTAGACTCTTATAGAAGGAGCGGTGTCCTAAAGGAAAGGGAATAGTGTTCCTCAGTCATTCTTCAATAGGCATCTCTTAAGCCAGGTGGCACTGCAGTGGATAGAATGCCAAGCATGGAGTCAGGAAGATCTGAGTTCCAAAATGGCCTCATACACTTACTAACTGTGTGACCCTGGGCAAGTCACTTTACCTCTGTTTGCCTTAATCCACTGGAGAAGGAAATGGCAAACCATTCTAGTATCTCTGCCCCCCAAAACCCCAAAGGGGTCATGAAGAGTCAGACACAACTGAAAAATGACTCAACAGTAACAAGAGAACAGAGACTACTTTGCCATGGTATTCCCTGGTGCCTAGCAGATGCCTAATGCACACTTTTTGGAGCATCATCAAACTGCATCTTGGCTCTGGGCCTCAGCTGCTTAACCAAGGTCCCTCCCTAGCCCCTGTATGCCAAGGTCACACCATAGCCCCAAAGCCTGGGTCTCCTTCCTGCTGGGCTTCACTTTCACTCCTTCATTCCCAGGTACTGGCCTCATGGGCTGAAGACATCCTGTGGTCCTGATGTGTTCAGTGGTAGCTCTGACCCCGGTGTCCAGTCCTACATGATTGTCCTCATGTCCACCTGTTGCATCCTCCCTCTCAGCATCATCCTTCTCTGCTATATCCAAGTGTGGCTGGCCATCCGGGCTGTGAGTATCCTTTACCTTGAAAAGTCCCCCTTGCCAGGGGCTGTGGCTCAGGCTTTCCAGCAGTAAGAGACTCCTGAAGAATCTGAAAAGCAGCAGGGCATAGTGGAGAGAGTGCTGAATGAGAAATGGGCAAGACCAGAGTTCAAATCCTGCCATGGACACTTAACAGCTGTGTGACCCTGGGCAAATCACTTAATGCATTGATTTCTTTAAAATAGGCATGCAATGGGGGCAGCTAGGTGGCGTTGCAGTGGATAAAGCACCAGCCCTGGATTCAGGAGGACCTGAGTTCAAATCTGGCCTCAGATACTTAACACTTACTAGCTGTGTGACCCTGGGCAAGTCACTTAACCCTAATTGCCTCACCAAAAAAAATAGGCATGCAATAATAGTGCTTAATGGATAGGAGTATTAAATAAGAGGGCAGATAATGCACTTTCTAAACCTTGAAGTGCTATCTAAATGTTTACTCTTATTATTATTATCATTTCAGACCTGCCCAGCAGGTGAAAAATACCCTACATGCAGAGGAATCCCCAAAGAAGGAGGGTCTAATTGTGGGATCACAGGAACCTAGTTAGATCTGGAGGTGGAAGAGACCACAGAGGTCATCAAGTTCAACCCCCTCATTTTACAGAGGAGGAAACTGAGGCACAGGGAGGAGAAGGGACTTGTCCAAGGTCACGTAGGCAGTAAGTGGTAGGACTGAGAGTGGAAGCTATTCAATGCACCCAAATCAGTCCACTGAGAGCCTCTTTTAACAGATTCCTCTAACTCTTCAGATGAGTTGTGGAAAGCTACATTAACATCATGCAACTGAGCTAATGATAACACCACATACTAATGACTTACATTTAGAAAGCATTTCTGAGACATTAGCTCATGTGAGTCTCCCAACAACCCTTGGAGGGGATGCTGAGGGCCAGAAAGTGACTTGGCAAGGATTACATGGCTTATAAGGATCAGAGGTGAGGCTTGAACCCATGGCTTCCTGTTTCTATGTCTGGCCCTCTTACCCACTCTGCCTCCAGCTCTCTCACCTCCATTCACCTGATTATCAGATACTGCAGAATAATGTTCCAGGTCTGGTTGGTGGATGTATGTGGGGGTGGGTGAAGGTAGGCATTAGATTCATGTTAATGGGATGCAGAAAATCACAAGCCTCTTCCATAGTGGAGATGGACATACTTTAATCTCTTTACATTCTCTTTCTTGCCCATGGCCCCTCATGACTGAGGGTATATATTTATTTTTGTTTTTGTTTTTGTTTTTGTTTTTTTGCAGGGCAATGAGGGTTAAGTGACTTGCCCAGAGTCACACAGCTAGTAAGTGTCAAGTGTCTGAGGCCGGATTTGAACTTAGGTATTCCTGAATCCAGAGCGGGTGCTTTATCCACTGTGCCATCTAGCTGCCCCTGAGGGTATATATTTAAAAGACAGACAGCAAGGGGGCTCAGTATGACTCATGGCCATAGTAAGTGGCTTGCCTGGCACTAGCCCTATGCCCTTGGCCTTACTACTACTACTAGTAGCTAACATTTAAGGTTTGCAAAGAACTTTATGTATACTATCTCACTTGATGTGCCCAATAATCCTGGGAGGTGGGTGCCATTGTTATCACCATTTTACAGATGAGGGAACTGAGGCAGAGATAAAGTAACTTGTCTAGGGTTGCACAGCTAGTGTCTTAGGCAGGATTTGAACTCAGATCTTACTGGCTCTGTGTCTAGCTCCCTAGCCACTAGGCCACTGAGTTGGCCATGGTTCACAGAATGTACTAATTGAGCTATCAGTCAATCAAGAAGCATTTCTTAAGCCCCCAGTAATGACAGGTACTGTCCAAGGTGCTAGGGGCACAAAGTCAAAAATGAAACAGTCTTTGCTCTCAAAGAGCTTTTGGGGAGATAACCAGTAATTCCTGTGGGCCAGACACCGTACCAAGCCCTGGAGACACAAACAATATCTCCATCTCTAGTTATCTTGTCCACATTGTGGGGGTTAGGGGTATAGTGCTCCCCGGGATCTGGAAAATCCACATAAAATTTTGTGGCCCTCCCTTCATACCAAAGAAGTCTGAATTTTGTTCTTTTTCTTTTATGGGGTGCTTACAATACCTTATTGTAAAATTGGGGTTAAGTATTTGATCACAGGCTCTGTGTTGTCTGCAGCTTCTGCAAAACTCCCCCCTGAATTGCCATTTAATTTCTTATGCCGATCTGCTGCATATTGAAACTGTGATGGGGAAAGTCATGATGTGGACGGGAAAGCTATATACATATATGCGTTTATTACATGTATAAGTCTAAACAAAATATTTACTAAATAAATCCAATCGAATTTATGAGAATATAACTGAAAATATAGATGCCAAATGAAGACAATACATTTTGGGGGAGCAGGCTGGAGCTGGGAGTGTCTTGAAAGTTGTCATGTCTAAGATGGTTTTTGAACTGAGATTTGAAGGAAAGTTGAGACTGTGAGAGGCAGAGGTGAAGAGGACATGCAGTCTAGGGGAAATCAGGGAGCCCCAAGGTGGAGCATTTAGTGTATGAGGATGAGCCGGAAGGACAATCTGGCTAGATTGGTGAACGGATGGGGGAGGGTGTGGCTGGGAAAGGCAGGTGGGCTTTTAAAGGCCAAACACAAGAATTCCTTTTTGATCTCAGTGGTCTTAGGCAGCCCCTGGGCTTTATTGAATTGGGCAATGATGTAATCAGGCTGCTTTTCATCTTTCCAGTTACACTGAGAGTGTAACAAAGACTGACCTGGCTCCCTAGGGTAGCTCAAACCACCAGTGAGCAAGCAAGGTCCTTTTTGATGGGATTTTATTTCCTTGCTTCAGATCTGTTACTTCGTTAGTGTAGAGAACTTCCAATGTGGAACTTACTTCTAATGATGCAGATCCATACAGTTCATTGGTTTCTTATAGTCTTTTTGTGTGTGTGTGTGAGGCCATTGGGGTTAAGTGACTTGCCCAGGGTCACACAGCTAGTAAGTGTTAAGTGTCTGAGGTCAAATTTGAACTCAGGTCCTCCTGACTCCAGGGCCGGTGCTCTATCCACTGCACCACCTAGCTGCCCCAAGTCTTTTTAATAATTTAGTATTTTCCCCCAATTACGTGTAAAAACAATTTTTAACATTCATTAAAAAATTTTTTTTGTTTCAAATTATCTCCTCTCCCCCTATATTGAGAAGGCAAGCAGTTTGCTATAGGTTATATATGTGTGGTTCCTTATAGTTTTTTTTCCCTTTTGGGCAGGGAAATCAGGGTTAAGTGATTTTCCCAGGGTCACATAGCTAGGAAGTGTCAAGTGTCTGAGGCTGGATTTGAACTCAGGTCTTCCTGAATCCAGGGCCAGTGCTTAACCACTGCGTCACATAGTTGCCCTCCCCTTTTAAAAAAAATCATCTTGGGGAACCCAGTGATCTCCCCTTCTTTCTTTTTTTTCTTGGGGGGGGGCAATGAGGATTAAGTGACTTGCCCAGGGTCACACAGCTAGTAAGTATCAAGTGTCTGAGGCCGGATTTGAACTCAGGTCCTCCTGAATCCAGGGCCGGTGATTTATCCACTGCGCCATCTAGCTGCCCCCTTCCTTATAGTCTTAATGAGCTTCCTGTAACCCAGAGAGGTCCATGGTCACATGGACAGTAGATGTCAGAAGCAGGACTTGAACTTGGGTTTCCCTGAATCAAGGGCTGTCCCTTTCTTCCACTGTGCTGCTGATGGGATCATAGGATCACAAACTGAGAAATACAAGGGACCTCCGAGGTCATCTAGTCCAACCTTTTCATTCTACAGAGGAAGAAACTGAGGCCAAGGAAGGGGAAGCGACTTGGCCACAGTAACACAATAGAAGAGGCCGGGATCCAAATACAGTATAGGTCCTCTCCTTCAAACTCTAGGGGTCTCCTTATATCATCCAAACCCCTTTCTTCCTAGCTTCCTCTTTGCCTGGCAACACTCCCCCTCCCGTGGATTATGGCTGCCTTGCCAGTCTTGTTTTCAGTCCTTTTTATTTCTCTCTGCAGTAATCTATGGGCACCATAGAAGACACTGATCAAAGGTTTATCCAATGAGGCTAGGACAACCTAGGGGTCCAGTTTCCTCAGAAGTCTTTGAGGCATCTCAACTTTAAGTGGGTACAGCCTGGCATAGTAGTTAGAGTGCTAGATAGGAAATTGGAAAGACCTGGATTCAAATCCTGCCTTGGGCATTTAACAGCTGCGTGACCCTGGGCATATCACTTAATGTCCCTGAGCATCAGTTTCCTCATCCATAAAATGGAAATGGTTGTTTGGTTGTTGTCCTTGGTTTTCGAAGCAGACCAAATGACATCACTATATTGGGGTCAAGGTACGGTGGCTGATCAGGCCAGTATGAGCTTGGAAGTGCTCTACCACAGGTTGGGCACAAATAGTTCACGTGAACATCTAGAAATGGAAAAAAATATTAGCATTTAATGAGCAGGCTTAAATGAGAGAATGTACGTAAAACATTTTGTAAACCATAAAGTGCTACAGAAATATCAATTATTATTATCCTGCCCCAGGGCAGACTGTTGTCTCTTAGACACTTTGAAAGTGATTGGAAAAGTTATCAAAGGACAGCCTTAGAAAGGGCTGTGGAAAAGGGGCCCTTTCTGCCTTAGTGAGAATGGGACCATCATCAGCTTGATTGTGGACTGTGGGACTTTAACAAAAAGTAAACGTTTTATTAAAAACTTCATAATTAAACATCAGTCCAAACAACTCTACTTTACTCTATTGAAATTTTTCTTCTGGTGGGGATGGGGTTGTGGAAATGAGCCTGTGGGTATAGGTATGGGAATGTCCCTCCCATCAAGGCCCTTTAATTTCAAGCCTGAGAAAGAGGGTGTGTGTGTGTGTGTGTGTGTGTGTGTGTGTGTGTGTGGAGGGGGTCCTTGAGAGCACCAACATGTCTAGTCAGCTCTTGCACCCAAGTCCTTCCACCTTTCAGACCAGCTCTGGTTCTCTTGGCACGATGCCACACTTCATCTCATTTGAAATGATTTGATTTTAATCAGTGTTTCCTTTCCTACTGCTTTCTCTGTTTCTCCCTCTAAATTCCCATCAGGATTCTTCATCTCTTCATTTTCAGTCATTCTTCCTCCTATCATAGTTTTTGCTCCAGTAATTCTCAACTTTTTGGTCTCAGATACCCTTTATACTTTAAAAAATTAGGATGGGGGGCGGCTAGGTGGCACAGTGGATAAAGCACCGGCCCTGGATTCAGGAGTACCTGAGTTCAAATCCAACCTCAGACACTTGACACTTACTAGCTGTGTGACCCTGGGCAAGTCACTTAACCCCCATTGCCCCGCAAAAAAAAAAATTAGGATGGCTCCCCCCTCAATTTTTATTTTGTGGGTTATAGTTAGCATTAATTATCATATTAGAAATTAAACTAGGGACAGCTAGGTGGCACAGTGGATAGAGCACAGGCCCTGGATTCAGAAGGACCTGAGTTCAAATCTGACCTCAGACACTTGACACTAGCTGTGTGACCCTGGGCAAGTCACTTAACCCTAATTGCCCCACAAAAAACCCAAAACAAACAAAAAAAGAAATTAAACTTATTATTATTGTTAGGCAATTGGGGTTAAGTGACTTGCCTAGAGTCACACAGCTAGTAAGTGTCAAGTGTCTGAGGCAGAATTTGAACTCCAGGGCTTGTGCTCTATCTACTGCAGCCCTAACATCTTAGTATTATTATGAAAATCATTTTGCCTTCATAGAGTCTCTCAAAGGATCTCAGGGACCCCCAGAAGCTCCATGTTGAGAACTGCTGGTTGACACCATTCTCTTGGTTCTGTTTGGTTTTTCTTGCTTTGAATTATCCCATAAAGATCTTACTTCACGCGCCACCATTCACTGAGGTTGCTTTCAGTGTCCAAGGGCTGGTGGCATCTCCCTTCTTCTGCCTCCTTCTGGCTGCCTCCCTGAATCATTCCTCAGTTAATAGGAAGCTTTTGAACTGACAGGTACCTTAGAACCACAGGAATATAGTCATCTAGTCCAGCTCCCTCATTTTACAGAGGGGGAAACTGAGGCCCAGAAGTCAAAGTCACTTACTCAAGGTCAAGAGTCGGGCAGGGGCTGGGGAAAGGAGTGGGGTGGTCAAGGACTTTTCTGTGCAGGTCAAAGATCACAGACTTAAAGCTGGAGGGGATCTTAGAGGTCCTCAGATCCAGTCCATTTTATAGAAGAGGGCAGAGTCTAAGAGATGTAAATTTACTTGTCTAAGGTCACACAGGTAGTGAATGGCAGAGCCAGTATTTGAACTCAGGTCCTTCAAATAGAAGGCTCTTCCCACTACACCAGGATGTCTCCTGGAACTGGTAAGTTGCTAGATAAGGGTGAGTCATTGTCCTTTGCTCTAGGAGAGAATTTGGAAAGGGAATTGAGGGAGACTTCTCATTCCTCCACACTCAAGAGAGACATACTTTCCTACTCGGAGGAGAGACCTGAACAGAACACAGATTCAAAGGCCAAGTACACATCTTCTTCCAACTTCCAAGGAACCAGCACCAAATTCACATTTCTTCTGATCTCCGAATGAGTTCTCTGGTAAAATAATGACTGACGATGATGGCAATTAAAAAAAGAATCAGGGGCAGCTAGGTGGCGCAGTGGATAGAGCACTGGCCCTGGAGTCAGGAGGACCTGAGTTCAAATCCAGCCTCAGACACTTGACACTTACTAGCTGTGTGACCCTGGGCAAGTCACGTAACCCCAATTGCTTCACAAAAAAAAGAAAGAAAAGAAAAAAAATCAGTGTTTTATATGTGAATTCTAATCCAAAGAACTCCTTGAGTCACTGTCACGTGTGTGTACCTGCGTGTGTTGGGGGCAGGGTAGTGCAGAATGGTGGTGTTCGAGATCCTAAAGCACAGAACCCAGAACAATTGTTCCAATTTGTGGTGTCTTAGGAATGGCTCTTGTTTGTCTGTGGCTGACAGGCTGTCTCCTTCCCATAGGTTGCTAAGCAACAGAAGGAATCGGAATCTACCCAGAAGGCTGAGAAGGAAGTGTCCCGCATGGTGGTGGTAATGATCCTTGCTTATTGCTTTTGCTGGGGGCCCTATACCTTCTTTGCATGCTTTGCAGCAGCAAACCCTGGCTATGCCTTCCACCCTTTGACGGCATCCCTGCCTGCCTACTTTGCCAAGAGTGCCACTATCTACAACCCCATCATTTACGTCTTCATGAATCGGCAGGTAGGTAGAATGACATCAACAAGATGTGGATTCAAACTTTAGCCCTGCCACTCTCTTGTGGGAGTGACCTCGGAAATGGCTGCAAGGGGTTGAACCAATCAGTGGGCCATGCTACCTTGTCTGCGACATGTACACCGAGAGACAGTTGGTGAGAGAGCATTATTGCCACAGCCCTCAATAACCTGTTAGCATCTATCAGCCATAGAACAAGATCAGCGTGTCAGAGCATTTAGCATCGATTTTAGATCATCGATTTTACAGATGAGAAAACTGAGGCTCAGATAGGGGCAGTACCCAAGGTCATAATACTTGTACTAATATTAACACTAACACTTTTTTGAATTTTAATATTTTATTTTTTCCCAATTATATGTAAAAATAATTTTAACTTTCATTTTATTTTTACAATTTTGAGTTCCAGATTCTCTCCCACTCTCCTCCCTCCCCTACCTGAGATGGCAAGTAATTTGATAAAGGTTATACGTGTGCAGTCATGCAAAACACATTTCCATATTAGTCATGTTGTGAAAGAAAACACAGACCAAAGAAATAAAACAAGAAAAGTAAAGTCAAACAACAGTATTGATACCAATAAGCCTGGTACAATGGACAGATTGTTGTTGTTGTTTGTCCTTCTTTTTTTTTTTTTTGGTGAGGCAGTTGGGGTTAAGTGACTTGCCCAGGGTCACACAGCTAGTAAGTGTTAAGTGTCTGAGGCTGGATTTGAACTCAGGTCCTCCTGAATCCAGGGCCAGTGCTCTATCCACTGTGCCATGTAGCTGCCCCTTGTCCTTCCTTTTTTTGGGGGGGGGGTGTGATGCAATTGAGGTCAAGTGACTTGCCCAGGGTCACACAGCTTGTAAGTGTCAAGTGTCTGAGGCTGGATTTGAACTCAGGTCCCCCTGAATCCAGGGCCAGTGCTCTATCCACTGTGCCACCTAGCTGCCCTGTCCTTCATTTTTGAAGAAGACCGTGACATTGGGGTGATGTCCTGATTTGCAGTGAATTGGATTTAAGTGAGGCAGGGCTGTGCAAAGTCACCAGCCTCATTCTCTCCTCCAGAGCCATTGGGTCCAATGGCAAGATATCTATCAGGATAATTGGCGATAGCCCCAGATGTTTAAGGAAATAGGGGTTAAGTGACTTGCCCAGGGTCATACAACTAGTAAGTGTCTGAGGTGAGATTTGAATTTAGATCCTCTTAACTTCAGGGCCAGTGCTCTATCCACTGTGCCACCTAGCTGCTCTGCAATGGAGAGAGAGCTGGCCTTGGAGTTAGGAAGATCTGGGTTCAAATCCTGCCTCTGTTGCATATTGGCTGTTGGACCCTAGGCAAGCCATTAACCCTCTCAGTGCCCCAGGGCATTCACTAAGACTAGAAATTGCAGAAAAGTTGCTAATTTGAATTGTTAGAGGGATTTTCCTTACTAGGAGTTTCTCTATACCAATGAAATAGCAGGCTCATACAGAGAAAACAAAAAAGAGGCAGGGCCAAATCCTTTTGGCCCTGGTCCACTGATTCCAAGTAAGATCATAGACAGATTTAGAAAGACCCTTAGAGATCATCCAGTCCCACCCCCTTGTTTTATAGAAGATAGAGGTGAAATGACTTACTGAAGGGAACATGGGGAGTAGGTAGAAAACCCATTGCTTTTTTTAACCCCATTACTTTTTTAAACCTCTCATACTCTTCTTACATGTGTGTTTTTTTTGTTTTTTTTTGTTTTGCAGGGCAATGAGGGTTAAGTGACTTGCCCAGGGTCACACAGCCAGTAAGTGTCAAGTGTCTGAGGCTGGATTCGAACTCAGGTCTTCCTGAATCCAAGGCTTGTGCTTTATCCACTGATCCACCTAGCTGCCCATCGTGTTTGTATTTTGACTGTACATCTCACCACTCTGGGAAATCATCTCCCTGTGTTTACTATCTGCCTTAGGAAAAAAAAAATCCATTTTGTTGGCTCCCAGATCACCTTTCTCAAACTTCAAGGGATTCAGCCCAAGTCCAATATTCTAGGTTTGGAAAACAAGTCCCTGGTTATCCTTTGCATTTCTTTCAAAATTTTATAGACTTTGACACTATTCTCTCTGTCTCTCTATTCTGGAATCTTCATTGTCTGTCCTCACATTAGGGCAGCTGGGTAGTCTAATGGAGAAAGCTCTGGGCGGCACAGTGGATAGAGCTCTGGACCTGGAGTCAGGAAGATTCATCTTCATGATTTCCAATCTGGCCTCAGATGCTTACTAGCTGTGTGACCCTGGGCAAGTCACTTCACCTCTGCCTGCTTCAGTTTTCTCATCTGTAACATGGGGATAATATCAACACCTACTTGGTAGGGTTGGTATGAGGATCAAATGAAATAATTACAATATAGTTCTAGCATTTTCCTCTCATGCAGTGAGAGGTTGCTTCTCAATGCACTTATTTGCTGCATTCCTTCCATGACACACTTTTGCACAGGCTTTTTACCATACTTATGCTCTCCTCCCTCTGGCCATTTCTCCAGTTAGGGATGTAGGACACTCCAAGAATCCATGTGGAGACTGGCATGGAATTTTGACAAGGGCTTTTAAAAACCCCTTGTAGGGGCAGCTACGTGGCACAGTGGATAAAGCACCAGCCCTGGAGTCAGGAGGACCTGAGTTCAAATTTGGCCTCAGACACTTAACACTTACTAGCTGTGTGACCCTGAGCAAGTCACTTAACCCCCATTGCCTCACTAAAAAAATTTTTTTAAAAACCCTTGTAAATTATATTTGCTTGTTTCACCTTGTCCACATTCTTAACCTCTCCCCCCACCCCTTTTTGCTGCTGGCCAAAGTACTCTAGTAAGTTATTGAAGCATCATTTTCTCTCTCTCTCTCCCCCCCCCCCCCCGGGGCAATGAGGGGTTAAGTGATTTGCCTAAGATCACACAGCTAGTAAGTGTCTGAGGTCATATTTAAACTCAGGTCCTCCTGAATCCAGGGCCAGCGCTTTATCCACTTCGCCACCTAGCTGCCTCCAGCATAATTTTCTCTTAATGAAATCATCATCTTTCCATACCATGGAGTCAAGGAAAATCTGAATTCAGAAGCCACCTCTGATACTTCCCAGCTGTATGACCCTGGGCAAGTCATTTAACCTCTTTTCAGTTTCAGTATTCTCATCTGTGAGATGGGGATAATTATCCTCCCCCCAGGGTCGCTGAGAGAATCAAAATAGATAATGTGCTGTGTGACTCTGGGCAAGTCACTTAACCCTCTTTGCCCTGCAAAAAAAGAAAGAGAGAGAGAGAGAGAGAGAGAGAGAGAGAGAGAGAGAGAAAATGTGGTAGAATACTCTTCATACCTTAAAATGATATGTAAGTGTGAGTTGCTTTTATTCATCCAGGGAAGCTCACTGCTACTTTCATTCTGTGTATGTGTATGTGTGTGTGTGTGTGTGTGTGTGTGTGTGTGTGTGTGTGTGTGTGTGTGTGAGAGAGAGAGAGAGAGAGAGAGAGAGAGACAGAGAGACAGACAGAGACAGAGATAGAGACAGAGAGAAACAGAGAGAGAGAGCATGAAGAGGGAGTGGGAAAGGGTGAATGCAGTAGAATTGCAATTTTGATAAATTTCTTGAATGGTTGGGGTACATGAGAGATTCCTTTGGGCTAAATTAAAAAAATATTGGGGTCACTTCAGATATGATGAGGGAACTTGTTTAGGAGCTAAGGCTTCTAAACATCCGCTTAGGTAGGAATTGGCAAGACAAAACCCCGCCACGGGATCCGAATAGCTCTTTCTGTGTGAAGGAGAAGAGGTTGGTGTCATAAAGAAAGGCCCACTCAATGCTTCCTTCCTCTTCTGGCCTTCCCCAGAAACAACAAGACAAAGAAAAAGGAAGGAGCAGCATGCAACACTTCCTCGAGGTGTTTTCTAGAGCTTTCTTTTTCCCCTAGATGTGTCCAAACATCCTCAGGTGGTTTGTGTGCCCGCTGTAAAGGTGGCCATGTTGAGGCAAGGCTAGCTGCCAGCCAAGGTGCCTGAAGACTAAGGAACACTAAGAACTCTGCAGCTCTGTGCCGTGGTTAGAGGGCTCACTAGACTTGTCAGGTAGACTTGTCAGCCTCTCTGGCCCACACAGCAGCTCTGTGCCTCTATTGCTTAACCTCTCTGAAAAGGGGGGACGATAAGAGGTTGTTGTGTGGGTCAAACGAGATACTACGGAAAACGCTACATAAATGTTGGCTATTCTTAAGGTTGGATGAAAGTAGAGGCAGAAGGAAAGATTCTGAGGTTTTTCGGGTGGCACAGGATGAATCCAGTGCTAAGCGCAGGTCCGCTTTGCAACAATGGCTAATGCTTTCTGTCCTTCCAGTTCCGAACGTGCATCCTACAGCTTTTTGGGAAGAAGGTGGATGATGGCTCAGAAGTTTCTAGCACCTCTAGAACAGAGGTCTCTTCTGTCTCCTCTGTGGCGCCTGCATAAACTCCCCCCACCCCGCCAGCCCTGCCCCAAGGCCTGAGGACAAGGCACTGTGCCTCACATACACAGAAACAAAAGCCCCCCCCCCCACTTTTCCAGGCCTCAGTCTTTGCTTTTCTTCCCACCCCATTTCCTTCCCAACTTTGTGGAACAAAGGGTGGATTCTCCTCCCCTAGGCAACCGGCCACCTTCTCCCTGCTGCTTTACCCCTTTCTGAGTGTCCAGCTGTTTGAGTGACCCAATTCCTCCCTTTCTGGGCAGTCAGAGTCTAAGGCTGTCAAGGTTATCCCATTCTCAAAGCAGAGGTGGAACGGAAGGCAAAGATGGGTCCAAGGAGGAGGTACCAACCAGGGAACACAAAGGAGACAGATCTCTTACTTCTCAGCTTTTAATATTCAAATACTCAGGAAAGTAGTCAGTGGAAAACCCCATCCTATCTCTGAATCACCCATTTTGGGGGAAGAGGGTCAGGAAGCCTGAGCAGAAACAATTTCAGGGAGGGTATTGAGTTTTGGAAAGCTTCCTAGCAGCAGGAAGAGAGGACGGAGGACCAGCCATTCTTGCAGCAGCCCAGCTGGAAGCCTCAGACACATAAAATGAAGGAGACGCGCCCAGCAGGCATTCCCAGGATGGCTAGGGTTGCCCTGATCCTTTAAACCCAACTTGGCAGAAGCCTGGAGTCTCTGTAATACAACTTCCACCTCGATAAGATCCAGTCATGCCAATACCTGTATGGGAAAGAGTACCACTTCTGCCAGGTGATTATCCCCAGCCCAATGAACAAGAAAATGGCACAAGCACGGAATCGACACTTGAAGAAGGGCAAAGGGCAGGTGCAGATGGTGGACACGCAGATGAGCATGATGGTGGTAAAAGTGAGAAGTAAGGTCATGAACTTAGCTAGGACGACTTGGGTGTGGCTTCTGGACTTCTTTGTTAACTCTAGTTGGGCTGCTTGCTGCTGGGCCTCCAGCTTGGAAATTCGATGCTGGAAGGTCCCCATCACCTCCTGAGGATGACAAAAGCACGTGTGCACACACACACACACACACACACGTGTCAGAAGATCCTCCTTGAAGAAGTTATATACATACATGCTACTGAGTTCTTAGCCCTCAATGAACACTTAGAGTATCCTTATAATGGCTCAGTTATAGTCACTTCTAGTGAAGCATGCCTGCTGCCTCTAGGTTAGGAGGTGGTGGACAACAGGCACAAAGTGAGGTATATGCTGGAAGACATGACCAATGTGTTCTTTCCTGCAAAGAAGGATTCTATTAGGGGTGGGGGAGTCACTGGGAAATGAAGGAAGTAAAAGGATGAGCATCAATCATTGAATCCAGTTGAATTGCACATTTTCTTTAAGAGGGAAGAGACCAGAGGGAATGCAGGGAAGTACAAGAGAAATGATGACTATAGTGGGGCTTCACTCCCGGCTCTCTGCCCAGGTGCCCAGGTGCCCAGGTGTATGCCTTGGGTGGTGCTTCCTGTAGTGAGGAACCCAGCTCTTCTCACCCTTGTGAGCAAGGGGGCGCCCTGCCAATCCAGCAAGGATTTAGGGCCAAAGCCATGTAGGGGACAGAGGGCCAGCTTTGCAACCTGGAGACTTGCCTCTGACTATTGGTTATGTGACTGAACAAATCATTCAACCTCTCAATGCTCTTAGCAATTGTGAGAGATTGTAGATTACAGACGGAGCTGTATTTTTTAAATTTAAATTTAATTTTTATTTTCAGTCCCAAATTCTCTTTCCCTCCAACCCTCCTCCACCCACTGAGAAAGCAAGAAATATGATACCCATTCCACTTATATAGTCATGCAAAACATATTTCTGCATTAGCCATGTTCTGAGAAAAAAGCAAGAAAAATAAAGGAAAAACCTGCTTCAATCTGTACTCCGAGTTCATCATCTCTCTTTCTAGAAGTGGAAGCATTTTTTTTTCGTAGTGAGCCCTTTGGAATTGCCCTGGATCATTGTTTTGATCAGAGTAGCTAAGTCTTTCACAGCTGATTTTCCTTACAATACTGTTGTCTTCGTATTAAGTGTTCTCCTAATTGTATTAACGGTTCACCAGGAGAACAATTCCATCAGAATCATATGCCACACCCTGTTTAGCTATTCCCCAATTTTTAACTCTTTGCCACCACAGCAAGAGCCACTAGAAAGATTTTTTTGTTCATATTTGTCTTTTTATGGAGCTTTATTGTTAAAGGGAACTTATCTACACCAAGAATTCCCTACATGGTTGAAATCAAAGGTCTGTACCAGAACAGCAGGGGTTAGGAATTTAATCTGCGGGCTTGGAACAGTCTGAAACTAACTGATTATAAGGGATCAAGGTCCCTTGGCCTTGTGAATGTAGTGAGCATTCCTAAATACCCCCGTGGAAGTGCCAATGGAGAAGGGGATTGGTGACATGGGGGAGAGGGGAAGTAAAAGGCAGCCATCAGTATACCAAGGTAGCTAATATGTAATTCTCAAGTTCCTGTTTCCTTTGCCCTTGAAAAGACTTCTGGCTGTGGGTTTGGGGGTGTAAACTGGAGAGGAGGGGCAAGGCAGAGCTGTGTGCTCTGTTTACATTGCTGGCGAGGAATGCAATCAGCGACCGTTCTGAATGATGTTCACAAATACCAAGGTAGATAGTGAGAGCACTCAGGCCCAGGCCCAGGTCCAGGCCCCAGAGTGAAGATGCAGCTGCCCATCAGGGCTCTGAGAGTCAGTGGTGCTAGTATGAGTCAGATCCGGGGCAAAGCCAGTCTCTGGGGCGCCAGTCTGTGTAGTGTTATGAAAGCAGGATCAGCTGATGGGCGGACAAAGCCCCTCCCTTACAGGAGTTCTTTTTCTGGGCTGATTAAGGCCATTGACCCTTGAAGAGGTGCCAGATCCATCACTCCTGCACATGATCCTTTCACACCCTCCACACCCCCATCCCCAGAAGGAAGTTTAGAAGTTTTCCATTTTGGGAAAAGGTCAGGAGAATGGGTGGGAAAAGTAACTGAGCCGAGCACTTCACAGGGTAATAACTCTTAACAAGCATCTCATTCATGTTCTTTGTACAATAAGACTGCTTGTGAAATGATACGAAATACAGGGAGTAAGCAGGACTGAAGGGGACTGACCAAGTGCGGGGGTGAGGGGCTAGGGGGGTGCAGAACCACAGGGAGAGCCAGAGCTAATATTTCATAATTTGCATATATCTAATAGATATTTTCTTTTCCTTTCTCTCTCCCCTTCCCTCTTTTTTCCTCTTCCTCCTCCTCCTCTTCTCCCTCTTCCCCCTCTTTTTTTGCTCCTCTCTCTCTCCTTCCATACACACACACACACACACACACACACACACACACACACACACACACACTTCATATATATGTCTATCTGTGTTTCTTGACTATCTTTTCACAAACCCTGAGATCTGTATTGAATCTGGTCCAGAGTTTATGCAGGGAGAAGTCTAAGAGTTTTTAGGGTAAGCGCCCCCTGGTGAGAAATAAGGATAATGCGGTCTTTGGGAAAGTCAGTACATTAATAATGGCTGAGCTAACCAACCACTTGGCTGGTGGCCTGAGGTAGTGCCACCTGGTGTCCAAATTATATCCTACATTCCCTACCTGGTAAATGAACTGATCACCCACTTTTCTGTAGGACTACCAAGTGTTACACCTAGCCCACAACTGCTATCACAATAACAGAATGAATATTAACCCATTAAACTAAAGTGGGTCTAATGGAAAAGAGGAAGCATACCAAAGTTTGAGGCCTTGCCGACTCTGGAATAAACACTGGCCTTCTTACACTGTAACAGGACTTGAGGAAGGCCTCAGCTCTGGCCCCTGGGGAAGAACTGATGGGAATCACCCTGAACAGCTGGAATTGCCACCTGCATCAATGGAGAGATTACTCATAGGGGGGGGGGTGTCCAGACCCTTTGGAGTATTAGAATATTTGGGCTGGCTTTAGAACCTGTGCATTAGAACAATGCCTGGATTGGGTAGTCAATCTTTGAATTTGGTCATTGTACTCCATTCTCCTAGAAATGAATGCCACAACATGCATTTCTCTCCTTCTCCTTTTGGGAGAAAAGCTTCCCCCCTTCACCTTCTATCATGCCCCAAAGGTCTCACCCATATCTCCTTGGCTCTCTCATAGGACAGATAGACCATCTTCTCTTCAGTGCAGGCCAAGTTCTGTTTGATATGGGAAATCTCACCCAGGTGCCCCTGCATGTGGTCATTGGCCTGTTCTTGAATTACCTTTTGCCTTGTGTATGAAAAAGAAAGTTAACACCACATCAGGAAACAGTGTTCACTTCTCCAAGCCCTGGAAAATACTTGGGGTCCTTTTCCCCTTCCCTTCTTTCCTTTAATGCTCAACTAAAACCATACCTCCTTCTAAAATGCCTCCTGAGACCCATTTCAACCAGCATCCATTTCCCCACACAAAACAAAGAAGAACTTTAAAGCCGGAAAGGCCCTTAGAGGCCATTCGGTCCAAGCCACTTGTTTTTACACGGGAAGAAACAAAAGCCACAGAGAGCTTTAAGTGACTTGTCCAAAGTCACAAACGTAGTCAAGATTTGAACCCAGCTCCTCAAATTCCAAATCCAGCATCCCCCCCCCCTGCCATCACACCAGTGGGGAAAATTCTTTCCCCATTTTTGATAAAATAAAATTTCAAAAGATTCTTGGAGTCAGAGGACCAGTGAACTGCTAATTTCATGAACGCCTGATACTCATTCTGGTTTTTAGATGCCATGGTTCAGAGGTTAAAATGTCCTCTGTCCAAGGTGGGAAGGGGAAAATCATTGAGCTTCTGCTCAATGATCACCCCTCACCTGGAATCCCCCTCCTATTTGTTCACATGACCAGCTTTCAAGATGCAGCTCATCCTACATCCTTTACGAAATACCTCTGCCTTTCATTATCCCAGCCCCCACTGATCTCTGTTATCCCTGAAATCCAATCCCTCTTGGAGTCTAAACCAACCTCATGAGCATTCAGTTCTATTAAGCCTTCTAGATTCCATGTTGTAGGTTCAACAATCACTTCGTTCCTTCCTTCGTTTGTTCTTTTTTTTTTTTTTTCAGTGAGGCAATTGGGGTTAAGTGACTTGCCCAGGGTCACACAGCTAGTAAGTGTTTAAGTGTCTAAGGCTGGATTTGAACTCAGGTCCTCCTGACTCCAGGACCGGTGCTCTATCCACTGCACCACCTAGCTGCCCCCGTTTTGTTTTTTTTTATAAACCTTTAATCCTAGATCTCACCCCAATTACCTCATCAACTTTTTGAAGGCAAGAACTTAAGATTCTCAGGATTTAGCACAGAACTGAGAATATATGACCAGAGCATTTAAATCTGTAGAGACTTAGAGGCCATCTAGTCTTACTTCCCCTTTTACAGAGGAGGAAACTGAGGCCCAAAGAGGGAAGTGAATTGCTCAAGGCCACACAGCTCATAAATAGAAATTCTGAGATTCTAATCCTGCTCTTCTGACTCCAAGTCCTGGTATCTTCCATTAGAGAAGGGTGCTCAACAAAGACACTAGTTGACTGATTTTTCACAGCTCCTTAACTGGAGTGAATCCCTTTTGTTGTCTAACCCGGAAAAGAGACTACAATGGTGGGCTTTTTTGGTCCAGGCAGGACAGAGAAGGAATGAAATCCTCTTGAGGCATCAGTTGCATACTATACTTCAGAGGTGAAACTAGGGTGAGATGAACAGAGCTTTTCTCCAGGCCACTGAATTTAGAAGGTACAAATAGCATGTGCAATCCTTCAGCATCCAGAAACTAGTTGAGCACATGGTTAGAAAGTCTAATTAGTAAAAAAGGAAGCTACCAGATGATAAGTAGGTTGTGTGGCAGATAGAGCACTGGGTCTAAAGTCAGGAAGACCTGAATTCAAACCCAGCCCCAGACACTAGCTCTGTGACCTTGGGTAAGTCACTTGACTTCATTTAATCTCTTTGCCTCAGTTTTCTCACCTGTAAAATGGGGATAATAATAACATCTACCTTCCAGGGTTGTCGTGAAGATGAAATGAAACATTTGTAAAGTGCTTTGCAAATCTTAAAGTACTACATAAATGTTAGCTATTATTATTATTATTATTACTATTCTACTACCACTATTATTATTCTAATGTTATTGGTTTTTGCTTGTTTTTTTTTGTGTGTGTGTGAGGCAGTTGGGATTAAGTGACTTGCCCAGGGTCACACAGATAGTAAGTGTCAAGGGTCTGAAGCTGGATTTGAACTCAGGTCCTTCTGAATCCAGGGTCGGTGCTCTATCCTCTGCACCACCTAGCTGCCCCTCTAATGTTATTGTTATTCAAATTCCTCTATGCCTTCTTATCCCTACTCAACTGAGGACAGTTTGACCAAGGCTCAAGCAATCCTAGTTATGGCTCTGCCATGTTGGTCGGGTGCAAATTTTAAAAAGAAAGAATTTTTATCTCAATGCTTCCCAGGGTTGGCAGCCTGTGGGTTTGCTTACAAAGTAGTATCCTTCAGTATATTTCAAAGTTTGTAGGAGAAAATCCTCAGCTGTTTGGGAAGGCATAACAAGCCTTTCACTGGGAGTTGTGGGTCCTGGGTTCTAGTTCTGAATTTGTCACTGACTAGGTTGGGGCTAATTTCTGAGCCTTTCTGGAGCTTTTCATTGCATCTCTCTGGGACTCAGCTTCCCTATATGTGAGTGAAGAGGATTGGACTTGATGAATTCCAAAGGGCTTTCTTGAGCTAAGGGCTCGACTTTCTAAGTCATGTCTTGGGTCCCTACCAGCTCTGCCATTTCATGAGTTTGTGTCTGGCTGACTGATGGACCATAAAAGAAAACAACCTTTCCTTTTGCTAAAGTCATGAGCAGGTGAAGGCAAAGGTCCTGGTCTTACCTGTATTTTTCCTCCTGAAGAGATTCAATAATCAGCTGCAGGTCAGTCAGGTACTTCTCCTTCAGGGCTTCATAAGAAACCTCAAATCTGCTATGGGATTTTTTTATATCCTCCAGCTCTTCCTTCATCTTCAGGAAGAGCAGGCCCTGTTGCCGGCCCAGGGTGTCTTTCTTTTCCAGCATGAAGGCGGCAGCTAGCCCATCTTCCTCGATGGTATCCAATGAATTTCTGAATTGGGATTCCTCTGCTCTGAGCCTCGGGTGCTCCATCCGAGAGGCCTTGTCAGCAGGCTCCTGGCTCTTGTTGGCCTTCTCCTCCTTTAGTGATGAGCTCTTGGATCTGTTACCCTCTTCCATTTCCTGGAGCTGTTGGTGATACTGACGGAGCTTGCGTTCGATGTGGGCAATAGTGGCAGAAGAGCGTTGATTCACCTTCTCAAATGCTTGTCTAATGTGAGTGGCCTGGTGCCGGTCAGCTTTTGACACCAGTTTGAGGTAGCCTACTGTGTTCTCATCCCGGCTGGTTTTCTCCACTTTCAGCTGCTCTGACAAGTATAGGATGCGATGTTTGATGCTATCCTGGAGACTCCGGCTAGTTTCATTGACTGATTGGCTGGGGTTGCCACTGGGGCCCTCACCATTGGTAGAAGAGGATCTGTCTTGGCTGACAGGGCCATTGGGAGGGTGTGGGAGACTATGACTCTTCATATGTTTTGCCTGCATCAGGAGAACAGAAATCACAAAGTTGGGAATACTGTAACCAGTGCATGTGGGGAGATTCAGGGACATTTTATCAGCTAGGTGGCGCAGTGACTAGAGTGCTGGGCTGGGGGTTAAGAAGGCCTGAGATCAGGGGCAGCTAGGTAGCACAGTGGATAGAACACTGGCCCTGGAGTCAGGAGGACCTGAGTTCAAATCCAGCCTTAGACACTTAACACTTACTAGCTATGTGACCCTGGGCAAGTCACTTAATCCCAATTGCCTCACCAAAAATGAAAAAAAAAAGAAGGCCTAAGATCAATTTCCACTTCAGATACTTGTTAACTACATGATCCTGGGCAAGTCACTTGACTTGGTGAGAAAGAGCTAAGTTGGCAAGTGTAAGCTAAAGGCTAGCTAGATTCCCAATTAAGAGTGACCAGGAGGGGCAGCTAGATGGTGCAGTGGATAGAGCACTGGTCCTGGAGTCAGGAGTACCTGAGTTCAAATCCGACCTCAGACACTTAACACTTACTATCTGTGTGACCCTGGGCAAGTCACTTAACCCCAATTGCCTCACTAAAAAAAAAAAAAAGAGTGACCAGGGTGACAGCTTTCCTTCTGAATCAGACTTAGACCCCATATACAACCAGTATTTGAGGGGACAAATAGATATAATTTTAGTTTAAAACCCCTTTTTCAGATAGTCAAAGGAAGGAGTCAGCATCAGGCCTACCTCAGTCTCCTCATGGGGATCACAATAGGACTTAGTTCTAAAGGTTGTGAAGATCAAACGAAATAATAATTGGGACGGGCTTTATAAGCATTTAAGTGTTAATAAGTATTAATAATAATAATTAATACTAATACATATTAGCTATAGCTATTGAATTCATATATTCAAGAGAAAGCCAAGGCAAATTTGGGAAGGTAGCCAAGTTATCTTCAACACCCTCTCATATCCTCCTATAGCTGCATGGGGCTCCTTGCTCCAGATCAACAAGATGCGCCCCTGGGATGGTTCTATTTCTTCATCTATAAAGTGAGGGCACTTGGATTTGGGGGAGGTGGCGTGGTATAATGGCAAAGGAGTATTGGATTTGGAGTCAGGGGGTCTGGTTTGGAAATTTGATTTTGCCATGTACTCCCTAGATAATGTGGTTACAACCTTTCTAGGCCTCAGTTTCCTCCTCTTTAAAATATGGAGCTTGGACAAGATGACTTTTGAGGTCCCTCTGCTCTGGGCATCACATTTTAGGAAGAACAGACAAAGTAGAACGGGTCTAGAAGTCAACCAGGATGAGGAGCCACCTAGAGACCATGCCATTTGAAGGGATGAGGGGTTAGCCCAAGAGAAGACTCACATGGGCATGAGGGACTAGATTTAAGCTACGCAGCCTCCAGGGGAGAACTGGGAGCAAAAGTGATAGTGGTGGTGGTGGTGGTGGTGAGGAGTTGAAGAGAGGAAGATTTTGTTTCTATGAAAAGAAAGGCTTTCTAACAGTCAAAACTAGCCAAATATAGAATGGGTGGCCATGACAGTATTCCCATGTGAGATACATATATTGGTGTGAGATATCTGTAGCCACATGGATATAGAGGTATAGACATGGTCACACATTTAGTCAGTGATGCAGGATCTATACCCAGGTTGTCTTCTTCTTCTTCTTCTTCTTCTTCTTCTTCTTCTTCTTCTTCTTCTTCTTCTTCTTCTCCTCCTTCTTCTTCTTCTTCTTCTTCTTCTTCTTCTTCTTCTTCTTCTTCTTCTCCTTCTTCTCCTTCTTCTTCTTCTTCTTCTTCTTCTCCTTCTTCTTCTCCTTCTTCTTCTTCTTCTTCTTCTTCTTCTTCTTCTTCTTCTTCTTCTTCTTCTTCTCCTTCTCCTTCTCCTTCTCCTTCTCCTTCTCCTTCTCCTTCTTCTTCTTCTTCTTCTTCTTCTTCTTCTTCTCCTTCTCCTTCTCCTTCTCCTTCTTCTTCTTCTTCTTCTTCTTCTTCTTCTTCTTCTTCTCCTTCTTCTTCTTCTTCTTCTTCTTCTTCTTCTTCTTCTTCTCCTTCTCCTTCTCCTTCTCCTTCTCCTTCTCCTTCTCCTTCTCCTTCTCCTTCTCCTCCTCCTCCTCCTCCTCCTCCTCCTCCTCCTCCTTCTCCTCCTTCTCCTCCTCCTTCTTCTCCTTCTCCTCCTCCTCCTTCTTCTCCTTCTCCTCCTCCTCCTCCTTCTTCTTCTGCAGGGCAATGAGGGTTAAGTGACTTGCCCAGGGTCACGCAGCTAGTAAGTGTCAAGTGTCTGAGGCCAGATTTGAACTCAGGGCTGGTGCTTTATGCACTGCACCACCTAGCTTCCCCTAGAGGTATAGATATGGCGCTATGATCTGGCTCCCCTCTCCAAGTGAGACTGCAATTTCCTTCTAGAGGGGAACAGAAGAAAGGCCATGACTCCTTCCTTTAACTATTTTCGAAGAGGGGTATTGGGCTAAAATGATATCTATCAGGGGGCAGCTAGGTGGCACAGTGGATAAAACACTGGCCCTGGATTCAGGAGGATCTGAGTTCAAATCCGGCCTCAGACACTTGACACTTACTAGCTGTGTGACCTTGGGCAAGTCACTTAACCCTCAGTGCCCTGCCAAAAAAAAAAAACCCAAAAATAAAATGATATCTATCTGTCCCCTCAAATATTGGTAGTATAGGGCTCTAAGTCTGGTTCAACAGGAAGGCTGTTGGCCTGGTCAATTTTTTGTTTTGTTTTGTTAAGTGACTTGCCCAGGGTCACACAGCTAGTAAGTGTCAAATGTCTGAGGCTAGATTTGAACTCAGATCCTCCTGAATCCAGGGTCGGTGCTTTATCCACTGTACTACATAGCTACAACTGGTCAATCTTTTTTTTTTTTTTTGCAGGGCAATGAAGGTTAAGTGACTTGCCCAGGGTCACCAGCTAGTCAAGTGTCTGAGACCAGATTTGAACTCAGGTCTTCCTGAATCCAGGGCCAATACTCTATCCACTGCACCACCTAGCTGCCCCCAGCTGGTCAGTCTTAAGGGGGGAAGCTAGCCTTTAGCTTATACTTGTCAGCTTAGCTCTTTGTCGCCAAATGCTGGTTCCACAAAAGACCATCACAAATAGCAAATAGTAAGTAAATAGGTTTATCCAAGCAAATAGAGAAGTTATGTAGATTGAACTATATAAAGGAATATATGAAGAGTGAATGGGCTCTTTATTTTTAAATTTAAAAACATTTTCCCCAGAGTGAATCTCCTTATCTATCACAAGCTGGAAGTACAGGGGTTACTCGAGGGCCTGGTCCCACTACTGATCAACATGGGAACTTTGACATGTTCTGCTTATGACCTGGGCTGTTTCATTTCTCCTTAGGTAACCTGGTGGCCTCCCACTCCTTGGAACTCACCATAGTAATGATGAATTAACACAGCCTACTGTTTCTCAGGACTCTGGAGCTCAAGAGATTTTCTAGGCTTAGCATCCCCGGTGGCTGGGATTACAGATGTATACCACCTTGGGATGGTGAAAGTGAGATAAAATTTCAGCTCCAAACAAGAGGGAGGACTTGATCTCATTCAAGGAAGTCCATTTTGCAGTCTCTAGGGAGGCAAGCTGAAAATCAGGGAAATGTTGAGCTGGCTTCCCCTACATGTCTTCAGCTTCTCTCTCCACACGTCTCTCCCAAAGAGTCTCTAGAATCACCATGTCTCTTCCCCAAGATGATTTGGCACCAACTCCACCCCTTATATAGGTATTCATTGTCATATCTCAGGCAACATTCTCTTCTGTGATCCAGAGTCATGTCTCCTTCCACATATATAGCGGCATGGAAAACACCCCAGGCTAGGTTGCATTCCTCCCCTGGGCTGAAATGTTTTGTAGTCCCTTGAAAAAACCAGCTGATGCAAGCTTGAAACCTGTAACTATATAGCATAAACACAAGCATGAGCACTTTAAAACAACAAGGACAATTTTCCCGGCACCCCAGGTAACCAAACTGGTATACCATCGAAAACAAAAGAAAACAAATATGCATTAGCAGTCCATATAATAGACATGACACTATACTAAGCATCACCTGACAGAGTAATATAGTGAGATGTTACATACAGGACCTAGAACATTCACAAATTAAGAATACATGCCTATCCATGGTACAGAGAAATTAATAAAAAACCCCAACAAAGCAAAGCATAGCTAACAAAACAAAGCTAGCTAGCTGCAATGATAACATTACCAATAGGCCTAAATAAAAATACAACTTAACTAAAAAGTACTGATGAATACACAAAACAATTATACAACATTGCTACGGTGTGAACATAACGTGAAACAAAGACACATGCACTTAACAGCAAAATATGAATGAGTATACTCAAACATCTTACACTTAACATGTGTAACAATACACATATGTAATTATACGCAAGGTATGTGGCACATAGGGAATGCTGCATTGTTGCCTGGGTAAGTATATAACTATTTCTTCAGGTACACTTATAATATCATAAGTTAGTCTGATGGATCTAGTTCCTTTGATTGTGATTTACCTGATTTAGTAAATGGTATGGACTGACCAGCAATCATATGGTAGACTTTTCTACATTTAGGCTGACAGCAGGGGTAGGTTGGCTCTCGGTATGTTCATTCTCTGTTGTATCTGGGCCCTGGAAGTCTCTATGGTACCAGTTCTATTGAAGAAAAGACTTGCCTCTTGGTCTAATTCTTCTGCTCCATGTTTTGTTGTTTAGTCATTACTGACTAAATATGTACATTTGGGGTTTTCTTTGCAAAGATATTGGTATGGTTTGCCATTTCCTTCTCAAGCTCATTTTACAGATGAAGAAACTGAGGCAAACAGGGTTAAGCGACAGGCCCAGGGTCATACAGCTTGTAAGCATCTGAGGCCAGATTTGAACTCAGGTCTTCCTGACTCCAGGACCAGTCCTTTATCCATTGTGCCACCTGGCTGTCCCATCTGCCCCATCTAGTACACACAGTCTCTCCCTCCCTTGAATCATCACTCTCGGTGCTCATATCTAGGTCGGAAAGTCTCTGTACAACAAATGGATGCTTTCTTTTGCTCAACATTTGCTGAGTTGAGTATCCATCCGTCTCCCCACCTGTTCATTAGACAGTTCAACTAACTCTCAAATGAGCAATAACTGTTTGTGTTGACTGTTCTTTATAGGACTCCTTCCATTTCCTGGTGCTATTTTGCAAAAAGGCAAGTTTCCAGGTCTCTCAGCAGCCTTGTATGAGCTAGCTTTCCATCAGTCAGCTTCCTTGTGAGTCCCTTGAATGCCAAGGTTTCTCAACAGAAACCTTGTGGAGTTTCTTGTGGAGAGACTTGACAACATATGCTAGCATACTGTCTTTTATTTCTGCCACAGCTTCTTAGCTGAAGTTGTGGCTGGTTGGTAGACCTCTTATATTCTCTGTTCAATGAAAGATGCACTAACTGTGAGTAGCATCACCTTCTTCATCTGGGAGTACCAAAAACACAAGCCAATAGGTAGGTATGGTTCTTATGAGCATGGTGGAAAGCCTGGAGCATGATTCCTGGTGGAGTTCTATGCATGTATTAGAAATAGCACACATTGACTCCACTGAGATTTTTGTTCTGTTTAACTATGTACAGTCGAACCATTCAGATCGGAGTCTTTTTATGGATGGTAAGGAATAGTTTTGTTTTTGCTTTTGTTTTGTTTTTTTGGTGGGGCAATGAGGGTTAAGTGACTTGCCCAGGGTCACACAGCTAGCAAATGGCAATTGTCTGAGGTCATATTTGAACTCAGGTCCTCCTGAATCCAGGGCCAGTGCTTTCTCCACTACGCCACCTAGCTGCCCCCTAAGGAATAGTTTTTGATACAGTTCAAAGCAAACATTTCCTCAAGTAGCTTGCTCTCAAAGTCTCTGCTTTGGTCAGAGTGGATACTGTCAAAAATACTGTCCCCAAAATAAAGAATACTAAAGGTGCTGTGGGGAAATATGCACATTAATGTACTGTTGGTGGAGCTATTTTAGAAAGCAATTTGGAACTCTGTCTAAAAAAAAAAAGCTATTGAACTCTTTGACCCAATGATATCACTACTATACCCTGAAGAAATCAAAGAAAGAAGAAAAGATCCCATATGTTAGAAAAATATCTCTAGCAACCCTTTTGTGGTGGCAAAGAATTAGAAACTGAAGGGTTGTCCATGAACTGGGGAATGGCTCAGCAAGTTATGGCATATCAATGTGATAGTATACTATTGTGCTATAAGAAAGGATAAAGAGGATGGTTTCAGAGAAACCTGGGAAGACATGTGTGAATTAATGCCAAATGAAGTGAGCAGGTCTGGGAGAATGATTTATACACCACCACCAATATTGTGCAGACAAAAATCTTTGAAAGACTTAGGAATTCTGATGAACACAATGACCAACTACAATTCCAGAGTACTCAAGATGAAATATACTGGGGGCAGCTTGGGGGCACAGTGGATAGAGCACTGGCCCTGGGGTCAGGAGTACCTGAGTTCAAATCTGGTCTCAGACACTTTATACTTACTAGCTGCGTAACCCTGGGCAAGTCACTCAACCCCAATTGCCTCACCAAAAAAAAAAAAAAAAGATGAAATACACATGTTCAGTCATTTTTGTTATGTCTGACTCTCTGTGACCTCATTTGGGTTTTTTCCATAAAGATACTGGAGTGGTTTGCTATTTTATTCTCCAGCTCATTTTTCAGGCAAACAGGATGAAGTGACTTGCCCAGGGTCACACAGCTAGTAAGTGTCTGAGGTCAGATTTGAACTCAGGAAAATGAGTTTTTCTGACTTCAGGTCTGGTGCTCTATTCACTGCAACACAACCTAGATGCCTATGAAATATGCTACCCACTTCCAGATAGGTGATGGACTCAAGAAGTAGAATGAGACACTCATTTTGGACATGACCAATGAGGAATTTTGTTTTGCTTGGACTATACACATTTGGGTTTTGTTTTTTCTTGCTTTCTCAATGGGGAGATGGGGGGAGACAATGTCGACTTGAAATTAATTTTTAGATTGAATTAAAATACTTTCCCCATGTTACTTTGGTAACAATATATGTTTTCTGCGTTTTGGTTGGCTATTACTTGTCTACTTGGTATGGTGAAATGGTCAGTCAACACTAAGATATGACTTATATTTTTACTATCTCCTTCCAGAAATAAAAAGATAATATAGACAAGTTCCAAAGGCTTGTTGGCACGTATTCTCCAAATATATCTATATCTATGTTGCATGAGTTGGTAATATTTTAGGGGGTACATATCTGGCCACTTCTTGGTGACCTTTGTAGTCAACAAAATTAATTTCTTATCAGCTGTAGGGCTTTTTTCATGTCCCATATGCCCAAAGTCATCAGGTAAGGCATTCATGGCTTGTATGCCTTGGGCACCAGCTGCTTCCTGGTTCCATGTTGGGGTTTGGTCACAGTCCGGTACAGTACTCCATTGCATAGCACCAACTTCTGCCATTGTCTCAGAAGGAAGAACGCCTTCTGCTGACCGCAACTTAGTATGTCTAGAACCACTATTTTTTTTTTTTTTGGCTGGTATCACTTCTCTTAGTTTTTCATCAGCCTTATATTTTATTATCCACACATAACTAAGGTGAGGGAGATTGGCTCAATGAAACATGGTTTACATATGTATTTGGCATGCTCTGGTGGAAATCCCAAGTTCTCTGCTATACTTCTACTTGGCTGTTGTCTAGCTCTGCCACCATAAAAAGAGCTGCTATAAATATTTTTGTACAAATAGGTCTTTCTTCCTCCCCCCTGTAAAAAATCTCTTTGGAATAGAGACCTATTAGTGATATTTCTGGACCAAATGGGTATGCCCAGTTTTATTGCTCTTTGGGCATAATTCCAAATTGCTCTCTAGAATGGTTGGATCAGCTCACAACTCCACCAACAGTGCATTAGTGTTCCAACTTTTCTACATTCCCTCCAACATTTATTACATTTCTTTTATTGTCATATTAGCCAACCTGAAAGGTGTGAGGTGGTACCTTAGAGCTGTCTTTTTAAAAAATTTATGTTTCTATCTTCATTCATTCATTCATTCATTCATTCATTTGTGGGGCAATAAGGGTTAAGTGACTTGCCCAGGGTCACACAGCTAGTGTCAAGTGTCTGAGGCCACATTTGAACTCAGGTCCTCCTGAATCCAGGGCTAGTATTTTATCCACTGTACCACCTAGCTGCCCCCTTAGAGCTCTCTTAATTTCCATTTCTTGCTTTGTAGGTTTTAAGATAATTTTGCCCTTGTGGTTTTGATTGTCTTCAATTGTATGTGCACAAGTGAAGTAATTCAATGGTTTAGCAACAGCAGCATAGTTCTAAAAAACCATGATAATAACCACCAAATCCTAGATTAGTTCTTAAGTCTCTAAGATTTTCTGGATATAGACACTTGAAAAGTGTTTCTATCTTCTTTGGATCAGTGCTCACACCTGTTGAGACATAATGTGAACCACATAACAGAAGCTCTATAAAATTTTGTTGTTGCCATTCAGCCATTCAGTTGGGTCCAATTCTTTGTGACCCTGTGGACCATAGCATGCTGGAAACTTCTATCCTCTCACCATCTCCTCTAGTCTGTTCGAGTTCATATTTCTTGGTTCCATGACACCATCTCTCCATCTTACCCTCTGCCGTCCCCTTTTCCTTTTGCCTTCAATATTTCCCAATATCAGAGTCCTTTCCAATGTGTCCTGTCTTTTCATTATGCAGCTAAAGTATTTAAGCTTCATCTTCAGTATTCAACCTTCCAGTGAATAGTCAATTACTATCTTTAAGTATTGGGTGATTCAATTTTTTTGCTGTCCAAGGGACTCTCAAAAGTCTCCTCTAGCACCACAATTCAAAAGCCAAATTCTGCAGCACTGAGATTTCTTTTGCTACTGGAAAAACCATAGCTTTGACTATATAGACCTTTGTAAGCAAGTTGATGTCTCTGCTTTTTTGTATGCTGTCCAGATTTACCATAGGTTTCCTTCCAAGGAGCAAGTATCTTTTATTTTCATGTATACAGTGATTTTGAGCCCAAGAATATAAAATCCAACACTACTCCTCTTTCTTCTCCCTCTGTTATTGGCACTTGCCAATTGACAGTTTCACACCAGCTTCCTCTAGCTGATCCAACACTTATCAGTTTCTCCTCATATTCCTCCAGTGTCCTACCAAAGACAGTGATGCAAACAGTGATACCAGTACTTCCAGGTAGGTCATGTCCCCAATTACTTTCTCCACTAACTGTTGGAAAGTGACTAGTCCCATTTAGAGTGTATGCCCCAAGATGCCTTGGCATACAAAATGGCAAAAGCCAGATGGACTGATGAAAAGTCTTTTTCTTCCTCAGACATAGGAATTTGGTAGTATACACAAGAGGTGTCAAACTCTCAGCATATAGACCACATGCAGCCTGCAAAATCCCTTACTGAGACCTGAATCAGATTAAAATGGCATTGGGAAATATTTAACAAAATAAATAAAAATATAATATAGCACAGAGGATGTTAATTTGTGGTTTTCTAAGCCAATCAGTTCTATTTAAGAACTTACACTAGGGGGGCAGCTAGGTGGACACTTAGTAGCTGTGTGACCCTGAGCAAGTCACTTAACCCTCAATGCCCCACCAAAAAAAAAAAAAAAGAACTTACACTACACGCTACACAGCACTACCCAAGTCCAAGACTGAAAAATTCTGACTGCCTAACAGACAATGCAGGACTTCTTGGAACTGAGCCCTAGTGATCTGGCCCACTCTAGGTCTTTTGTTCAAAGTCTAGCAATCTACACAATCCGTATCTTTCCATTTTTCATAGGCATTACCACGAAGGGCTGTTGAGTTCTGTGGTGATTCCATTGATCAGCATTTGAAAAAAATGGTTTCTGAAATCTTTTGCCATAGATAGAAGAATTCTCCTAAAATCAGGGGTTCTGAAACTGTGGTGTGAACTTTTTTTTTGGTTTGGCATTTTGATAACTACCGATATAATTGATTTCCTTTGTATTTCTCTGCATCTTATTTTATACATTTATAAATATTATTCTAAGAAGAGATCCATGCATCTCACTAGACTGTCAAAGTGGCTTAGGAGACAAAACAAGGTAAGAACTGTTTAACTGGCCATAGAGGCACTCAAAAAGGACTTTGAAGATAAAGTTAGAGAGGTAGAGGAAAAAATGGAAAGAGAAATGAGGGTGATGCAGGAAAGACATGAGAAAAAAGTCAACAGCTTGAAAAGCCAAATCAGCCAAATGGAAAAGGAGGTACGAAAGCTCTCTGATGAAAATAATTGCCTAAGAATTGGGATTGAACAAATGGAAGCTAGTGACTTTATGAGAACTGTTGGACTAACTGTGTGGCCTAGGAGACAAAACAAGGTAGGAACTATTGAACTAACTTTAGGAGCAGCTAAGCAGTGCAGAGACTAGAGTACAGGTCTTCAAGTCAGGAAGACCTTAGTTGGAATACTGCCTAGAACTCTGCTTAGCTGTGTGACCCTGGGCCAGTAACTCGGTCTCTCTGTTTGCTTCAGTTTCCTCATATGTAAAATGGAAGTAATAATACCATCTATCCCACAGAGTTGTTATAGGGATCAAATGAGTTCACTTTTATAAAGTACTTTGCAAATGTTAACACAATACACAAATCCTAGTTATTATTATTATTTGTCCTTTATAGGAATGTTTGGGAATTGGTGAACTGGATGCCATGGGCTGCACTTGAATGCATCCTACATTTCATTCATCAAATGAGAACACACCAGTCCTCTTTTTTTTTTTCTTTGCGGGGCCATGAGGGTTAAGTGACTTGCCCAAGGCCACACAGCTAGTAAGTGTCAAGTGTCTGAGGCCGGATTTGAACTCAGGTCCTCCTGAATCCAGGGCCGGTGCTTTATCCACTGCGCCACCTAGCTGCCCCCATACCAGTCCCCTTGTTTAATCTATCCTTTGACTCTTGGGGTACTGGGGAATCTCCCAAATCAAGTACAATAGGATCCAGCCCAAAGGTTGAACAGTCAGGGCTCTTGTGGTCTTCACCAGCACTGTTTGCTTCTCTTCTTCTAAGCATGTGCAGGTGTTAGTTCCCAGCTTGTCACTTGTGGTATCTTGCTAGAATTTAGAAAAGACTAGAATTGGTTTTACTTGGTACTGACACCTACTGGGATAACACCCAGTGAGTGTTGAAGAGTCCAGACATAGCAGAGCCTGGGTACTTTCCTGTTGATAGCAACTTCCTTAGGTAATCTCAGGCTCATCTGGATATATCCTAGGTTTGGATAGCAACGGTCATATTTGCCTCATATTTTACTGAAAAAAAAATTGTGGCCATTCATTATGAGCTCCTTCTCCCCTCTTCCTCCTCTTCACCTCACATAGTTCAGATGCCTTCTATCTTTTTCCTCTTTCATGCTTGTCTCACATGATGAGGTAATCTTTCTCTTTGCCAAGGTAAACCACTCTGCATGCACAAGTGATCCCATGCCAGTTTCCTTCTCCAGCCGATTGCTCTCTCATCCCCAATCTCTACCTCTCTACCTACTGATTTCGTACTGTCTAGAAACACCCATATCTCCCCCATCCTCAAAAAACCCTCTCCTGATCCATTGCTGCTAGTTATCTTACTATATTTCTCCTCTCTTATGCTATTTTACTTAGTGGTCTTATCACCATGGCTTCAATTATCATCTCTATTCAGATGATTCTCAGGTCTATGTCTCTAGTCCCAGCCTCTTTCCTGACCTCTAGTTTCACATCTCCAATTGTTTATTGAATATCTTGAACTTGATGCCCTCTAGACATCTTGTTTTTTGCAGGGCAATGGGGGTTAAGTGACTTTCCCGGGGTCACACAGCTAGTAAGTGTCAAGTGTCTGAGGCCAGATTTGAACTTGGGTCCTCCTGAATCCAGGGCCAGTGCTTTATCCACTGTGGTTTTTTTTTTTTTTTACACAGGGTGGGACCAGTGTCAGATCACTGTTCTCTTTGCTATCTTTATGTGATAAAAAAGCTTATACTGCATCTTAAAGTAAATGTTTGCTTTTCATAGTAAAAAACAAACACCCATCATCTTTGTAACTTCTGAAGCCCTCAAGTGCATTGCAGAGTTAGTTTTCAGTTGACATGTAGACTTCTGTTTATTCATATTGAAAGCAGTAGACAATATTCAGGACTTGTCAAGAGAAATTATACACATTTGTCAGTTCCCATTCATAGGGAAAGATGATATAAGGATAAGGGACTTGATGAATTTATATTATGATTACAGAACCATCTAACAAATAAGGAAATGATCACTAAAGCTTACCTAGTCCATCCCTCCAAGTAGAATGATATCTAATCCAGTTACTCCAGTCCTTTATCAAGATAGAACATCTCACAGCCTTCTTTGCTCATTTGTTCTAATACTTAACAAGTCACATCATGAAATTTTGTTTTACATCTAACTCAATTAACCCATTCCTACAGAAGTGATTTCCTTTGGTACAATTGTCACAATTTTTTTTCAAGGCGATGAAAGATGCCTATGATATGGCCCATAGGCATATGTCACTCGAGTGTGAAATATATTACAAGGCCTCTTCCAGCTTGGAGATCCAAGGAATCAATTCTTCCAACTCTGAATAGCGTATCCATATGCTCTACATAGCTTCCAACTTCTACCATATGCTCTTTGAGCTCTTCAACAATGCCACGAGGATGATTGTGGAGAGTCATGAATCTAGCCTTATTCTCCTACCCTTCAAGGTGATAGTGGCCTTGAATGAAGATTCATCCATCAAAATGAGTGACCAGGGCAGGGGAGTTCCTTTGCAAAAGATTGAGAATCTTTTCAGCTTTATGTGATCAATTGTTTCCACCTCACAGCCAGACTCTAAGGGCATGCCTTTAGCTGATTCAGGCTATAATTCCTCTATATTTATTTCCTCCATAATATTTTCTCTCTGCCAAGTACCACCAGGGGGAATTTCAGCTCTTCTACATGGAGGGCTTTGGAACTGATGGCAAGATCAATCTGAAGGCCCTGTCAACAGATTCTATGGAGTGCCTGCTGGTCTATAACAAGCTGGCATGCTGTCAGTACCAGACTATCCAGGAGGCAGGAGGCAGGAGGCAGGAGACCCACCATGGAGATCAGGAACATGTCTACCTGTGGCGTCAGCTAGGCAATGTGCCTAGCTTACCATTGTTGACAAGCATCCTCCTGTTTTTGCAGTCGCGATTATAAGGACATGGATTGATCTTTTCAGCAACTGGTTACCTTGGTAACCTTCTCCTTACCTGTATCACACCAAGGGGGAGAGAGTCTCCATGATGACCTGACTCTGTTTCCATGGCAACTGTTGTGCTGTACTCATTACAGTGAATCCTAGGTAACAATTTATATATTCACAGACCTTTTAGGTGGTCTCCCTGGTTACAGTCTACATGGTGACACCCTGAGAAGGGTTTTAGAATGATTCTTTTTTGGGGGGGGGACAGGGCAATGAGGGTTAAGTGACTTGCCTAGGGTCACACAGCTAGTAAGTGTCAAGTGTCTGAGGCTGGATTTGAACTCAGGTCCTCCTGAATATAAGGCCAGTGCTTTATCCACTGCGCCACCTAGCTGCCCCACCTAGAATGCTTCTTAAGAGGAGTACACTAATGGCAGGCCTTCACTGTCATGGTGACCCCAGATAAAACACTTCTCAACCTTGGGAGGGGGAATTCTCAGTGCTTTGCTGTTTGTCTACACTCTCTAGGTCTTTCATTTGGACACTCTAGTTTACCTTCTCCCTTCAGTTCTTACTCACCCCTCACCGCTCACCGCTCACCAGCATTAGGAAAAGCCTAGTTGAGGTTGGGGGCGGGGGTAGTGGGAAGAGAGGTCACCAGAGACTGGTGGAACAGGGAGGCTTTGACTTCTGTCCTTCCCACTCCACTGAAGACCTCATCACCCTACCTTCATTCTCTCCCTATGGCCCAAATATTTCCTATTGGGAAAACACTAAAGATGACCCGAATATTGGACTCCAGAGAGCCTTCCATCCCCTCATCCAAATCAATGTTTTCTTCTCCTCCACGGTTCAAGTTCATTATTTTCCAGTTACATGTAGAGATAGTTTTCAACATTTTCTTTTTTTTAGTGAGGCAATTGGGGTTAAGTGACTTGCCCAGGGTCACACAGCTAGTAAGTGTTAAGTGTCTGAGGCCGGATTTGAACCCAGGTCCTCCTGACTCCAGGGCCAGTGCTCTATCCACTGTGCCACCTAGCCACCCCTCAACATTTGTTTTTATAAGATTCCTAGTTTCAAATTTTTCTCCCTCCCTCTCCTCCCTCCCCCTTCCCAAGACAGCAAGCAATCTGATATAGGCTATATATGTACAATCACATTAAACATATTTATGCATTAGTCATGCTGTGAAAGAAGAATCAGAGCAAAAGGGAAAAACCTCAAAAAAGAAAAACAAAAAAGTAGAAATAGTATGGTTCAATCTGCATCCATATTCCACAGTTCTTTTTTTTCTGGATTTGGAGAACATTTTCCATCATGATTCCTTTTGGAACTTTCTTGTACCGTTGTATGACTGAGAAGAATCAAGTCTATCACAGTTGATCAACATATAATGTTGATGATACTGTGCACAATGTTCTCCTGGTTCTGCTCATCTCACTCACTAGCAGTTCATGCAAGTCCTTCCAGGTTTCCCTGAACTCTTCCTGCTCATCGTTTCTTACAGCACAATAGAATTCCATTGCATTCATATACCACAACTTGTTCAGCCATTCCCCAATTGATGGGCAGCCCCTCAATTTCCAATTCCTTGCCACCATAAAAAGAACAGCTATAAATATTTTTGTACATGTGGGTCCTTTTCCCTTTTTTATGATCTTTTTGGGAAAAAGACCCACTAGTGGCATTGCTGGGTTAAAGGGTATACACAGCTTTATAGCCCTTTGGGCATAATTCCAAACTGCGCTCCAGAATGGTTGGGTCAGTTCACAGCTCCACAAACAATGCATTATTAGTAGGGGCAGCTAGGTGGAGCAGTGGATAGAGCACTGGCCCTGGATTCAGGAGGACCTGAGTTCAAATCCAGTCTCAGACACTTAACACTTACTAGCTGTGTGACCCTGGGCAAGTCACTTAACTCCAATTGCCTCACCAAAGGGAAAAAACCAAACCAAAACAAAAAACCCCAATGCATTAGTGTTCCAATTTTTCCACAGCTTCTCCAACATTTATTATTTTCCTTTTTTGTCATATTAGCCAATCTGATAGGTGTCAGGTGGTACCTCAGAGTTGTTTTAATTTGCATCTCTCTAATCAATAGTGATTTAGAGCATTTTTTCTTTTTTTTTTCTCAACAAACATTTATTTTATTTTCCATTTACACGTAAGGGTAGTTTTCAACATTCATTTTCATAAGATTTAGAGTTCCAAATTTTTCTCCCTCCCTCCCTCCCTCCCTCCCTCCCTTTCCTCCCCCCTCCACAAGATCGCAATCAGGTTATATCTGTACAATCCACAAGTGTTCTTTTTATCAGTTCTTTCTATAGCAGTGCATAAGCTTCCTCATTAGTTCCTTGGGATTGTCCTGCATCATTGTACTGCTGAGAGTAGTTAAGTCATTCACAATTACTCATTGAACAATACTGCTGTCACTACACAATGTCCTCTCAGCTCTGCTCACTTCACCATACATCGATGTTCATTAGTCTTTCAAGGTTTTTCGGGGATCATCCTGTTTGTCATTTCCTGTAGCACAAGTCCATTCCACTACAATCATATAACACAGCTTTTCCCATTATTCCTCAATTGATGGACATTCCCTTGATTCTCAATTCTTAGCCTCCACCAAGAGTTGCTATAAATAGTTTTTGTATAATTCCCCCCCCCTTTTCTCTTTTTCATGATTACTATTGTTAACTGTTTCCCTTCCATCCTATTCCCTTTCCCATGATATTTATTCTATTATTCATCTTCTTTCATCCTATCACTCTTCAAAAGGGATTTGCTTCTGTCTGTCCCCTCCCCCACTCTGCCCTTCCTTCTTTTGCCCCTCTCTCTTTATCCCCTTCCCCTCCTGTTTTCCTGCAGGGTTATAGAGATTACTCTACACAATTCAGTGTGTACATTAGTCCCTCCTTGAGCCAATTCTAATGAGATTGAGGTCTTTGAGCCAATTTTAATGAGTGTTAGGCTCATTTACTGCCCAGATTAAATAGATTACTCCACCCAGTTGCGTGTGTCTATTGAAAATAGTGTAAAATTCATTTACTGCCCTGCTCCTCTCCCATCTCTTCCCCCACTACATAAGCCTTTTCCTGTTACTTTCATGTAGGATTTCACTTCTGCCCTTCCCCCTCCCCCAATGAATTCCCTTCACCCCTCAATTTAACTCTAAAGATGTTATCGTCTAGCTAAGTGACACAGTGGACAAATCATCACCCCTGGACTCAGGGGGATCCCAGCCAAAACCTGGCCTCAGACACAAGACTCGCCCACTGTACGAACCCAGGTATGTCCCCCAGCTCCAATTTTTTTTTAGTGGTTCTCTAGGGTCTTGTATTTGAAAGTCAAATTTGCCATTCGGTTCAAGTGTTTTCATCACAAACATCTGAAAGCCTTCTTTTTCATTAAAGTCCCATTTTTTCCACTGAAAGATAATGATGAGTTTTGCTGGGTAGGTGATTCTTGGTTGTACTCCCATTTCCTTTGCCCTTTGGAATATCATATTCCATGCCCTCCAGTCCTTTAATGTAGAAGCTGCTAGATCTTGTGCTATCCTGACTGGAGCTCCACAGTAATTGAATTCTTTCTTTTTGGCAGCTTGCAATATTTTCTTCTTGACCTGAGAGCTCTGGAATTTGGCTATAATATTCCTAGGAGTTTTCTTTTTGGGATCTCTTTCTGGAGGTGATTGGTGGATTCTTTCAATTTCTATTTTAGCTTCTTCTTCTAGAATTTCAGGGCAATTTTCCCTGAGAATATCTTGGAAGATGGTGTCTAAGCTCCTTCCTTGATCATGGTTTTCAGGTACACCAATAATTTTCAAATTATCTCTCCTGGATCTATTTTCTAGGTCGGCAGTTTTTCCCAGAAGATGTTTCACATTGCCCTCTATTTTTTATTCATTTGGATTTGCTTTATTGTGTCTTGGTTTCTTATAAAGTCACTGGCTTCCATTTGTTCAATCCTAATTCTTAGGCAATTATTTTCATCAGAGAGCTTTTGTACCTCCTTTTCCATTTGACTTTTCAAGCTGTTGACTTTTTTCTCATGTCTTTCCTGCATCACCCTCATTTCTCTTTCCATTTTTTTCCTCCACTTCTCTAATTTTATCTTCCAAGTCTTTTTTGAGCACCTCTATGGCCTGAGACCAATTCTTATTTTTCTTGGAAGCTTTAGATATAGGGGCCCTGATGTTGACATCTTCCTCTGAGGGTGCCCCTTGGTTTTCCTTGTTACTGAAGAAACTTTCTATGGTCTTCACCTTTCTCTGTTGGCTCATCTTGCCTTTTTTTTTAACTAGACTTTTAACTCCTTAAAGTGGGGCACTGTTTCCAGGCTGCAGTATCCCAAGCTTAAGAAGTCCCAGGTGGTATGATTTAAGGAGAATCAGGTTCTTCCCTCGCCTGGCCTGTTTCCTGATCCTAGATGACCCCAGACCAACTTGCCAATCAACTAGCTTTGTGTGTTGTGGTTGTTAGCTTTGATGAGCCTGTGCCCCTCCCCCACGTGGGCCACTTCTACTCGAGCCTACCACCTGGTTCTCAGTAGGGGTGTAAAATCCAAGTTCTGCCTTAGCACCAGCATAGACCCCTGTAGTCTCTGCCCTGCCCAGGGCTCAGCCCACTCACCAGACTGTGAGCTTAGTTCCAGATGACACTGGTGCTTCAGCTGATTCAGAGGCTCTGGGGGTCTCCTTCTCTGGTGAGGACTTCCTGAGACTGGATCTATGTCAGGGTGACTGTGGGGTTGGGCTCGACTCCTATATCAGCACAGCAGATCCCTCCTTCTGACCTTCTAAGCGGTTCTTCGCTAGAAGATGATTTCAGCACATTCTTCTGTGAGTTTTGCTGCTTTGGGCATTTTCCTATGACCTTATTTGGATGTTTTTTGGAGCGATCGTGTCATGAGTTCGGGAGCTCACTGCCTTTCCTCCGCCATCTTGGCTCCACCCCAGAAGTCTAGAGCATTTTTTCATATGGCAATAGATAGCTTTGATTTCTTCATCAGAAAACTGCCTGTTCATATCCTTTGACCATTTCTCAATTGGGGAATGACTTGGATTCTTATAAATTCGATTTAGTTCCCGATATATTTTAGAAATGAGGCCTTTATCAGAAGTACTGGCTATAAAGATTGTTTCCCAGCTTTCTGCCTCCCTTCTAATTTTGGCTGCATTGCTTCTGTTTGTACAAAACCTTTTTAATTTAATGTAATCAAAATCATCCATTTTGCATTTAATAATATTCTCTATCTCTTGTTTGGTCGTAAATTGTTCTCCTTTCCAAAGATCTGAAAGGTAGACTATTCCTTCCTCTCCTAATTTACCTATGGTATCACCTCTTATGTCTAAATCATGTATCCATTTTGACCTTGTTTTAGTATAAGGTGTAAGATGTTGGTCTATGCCTAGTTTCTGCCATACTGTCTTCCAGTTTTCCCAGCAGTTTTTGCCAAATACTGAGTTCCTATCCCAGAAGCTGGAGTCTTTGGGTTTATCAAACAATAGATTACTATAGTCATTTACTACTGTGTCTCCTGTGCCTAGCCTATTTCATTGATACTCCACTTTATTTCTTAGCCACTACCAAATGTTCAGGTTCATTATTACATGCATTCAATCTTGCCTGTAGCAGCTTCAGCCTCTTGGCTTCCCCTTCTGTCATTTCTTCTCTTTCTCAAAAGATTAGCATAGTATGACTTGTTCCCTGATATATAAATACACATAAATACACATGTAGTTTTGTATCCTTAAAATGACCTTGATGCTCTCTTCCTCAGCTGCCCTGCATGTGAGGAGTTAAGTCATATGCTCTTCTTGGTGGTAAAATGAGACTAAATGAGGGGAAAAGAAATACCAAGGCTAGGAAGAGGCAGCATCTAATCCAGAAATAGGCCGTATTTTTTGAGGGGTATTTGCTCTAGTATGAATACCTTGACTGATTTTCTGCCTAACTGGTAGAAACTATACTATGGTTCCCTTTTCCATTTTTCTCACCTTTCACCTTGACTATTGCAAGTTTCTTAATTGGTTTCCCTGTTTCCAGTTTTCCTCCCCTCTCACATCTATATTATATTACCTGGCTCCCACTTACTAATATATTGACCAAGTCTGATCATATATATGAAATTCAATGTCTATAGTACCCCACCTCTTTAATGAAAGGAGGGAGGGACATTTTCTGAACTCTTCTCACTGGTCAAGCATGGTCATTATAATTGCACGTAAGAAAAATAACTTTAAACAGTTGTGTGGAAGATGGATTGGAGGCAGGAAAGATTTGAGCCAGGTACACTAATTAGAAGACTTTTACAGTAGCCCAGGTGAGAAGTGATGAGGGCTTGAGCTAGGGTGATGACTAGGGTGAGTGGAGAGAAGGGGGCAGATGCGAGAGATATTGTGGATGTAGCATTGACCAGATTTGATAATTGATCAGAAGGAGTATGAAGGAGAGTGAGGAGCCAGGGGCCATTCCAAAACTGTGAAACTGGGCAACCGGAAGGGGTGTCAGTGCCATCAATATATATATATATATATATATATATATATATATATATATATATATATATATATATATATATATATATATATATTTGGTGAGGCATTTGGGGTTAAGTGACTTGCCCAGGGTCACACAGCTAGTAAGTGTTAAGTGTCTGAGGCCAGATTTGAACTCAGGTCTTCCTGAATCCAGGGCTGGTGCTCTATCCATTGCTCCACCTAGCTGCCCCCATCAATGGAAATAGAACAGTTTGGAGAAGGGGTGATTCTGAAATCACCAAATGGAAGGTAAGTACAATATAGGAAATGATTAAGGGGAAAAACTCCAAGAAAAGATGTGATCAAACGTACAAGTGGAGAGGTTGGTCTTGGCAATAAGGGCCACCTCTTCCTCAGAGACTGGAGCAAAGGAGAAGAGAATAAGGAAAGATGTAGAAGGGTTTCGAGGCATGATGTGGAGAAGAGAAAGCTCCTGGTGGATGGCTTCAGTAGGAGATGAGTCTTCTGAGAAGGAGATGGGGAGGGTAGTATAAGTATAGAAGAGAAAGTTTAGAATAGCCACTATGCGAAGGGTAATAGAGATTCAACCAGAGAAGAATAAAAGAATTGCTATCTTTCTTTTTCTTATTTGTATTCTCAGTGCTTAGCATAGTGCCTGACACATAGTAGGCATTTCAGAACTATTTATTCAACTAAATTATTGCAATGGACTGCTGAAATTATATATAATCAATTTTTAGTTGGCCCAGTTACATGATTTTCTCCAGCAGTGTTCAAAAGTATATGAGTAGATATGAAGAGGAACCAGTCATCACAATAAACTCCAAGTAGATACTTGACAAATATAGAACTTCACATAATTTTAGAAATTGGAGGAAAATGAATGAGAGTATCTTTCACAACTATGGCTAAGGGGCAGATTTCTTAGCCAAACAAGTGAAAAAAGAGGTCACAAAAGAAAAAATAATTTCAGTTAGATTAAATTGAAAAGCTTTTGCATGAATAAACTCAGTGAAGCTGGGATAAGAAAAGAAACTTGATTTGGAAAAAAAATCTTTGCATCGAATATCTCTGATAAATGTCTTATAGCTAAGTTATGTAAGGAATGAAAATATAAGACTAAGAGCCTCAATGGATAAGTGAAAAAAGAATAAGAACAAAAGATGAACTGCAAACTATTGGCAACTATATGAAGGATTACTCTGAATCACTACTAAGAATAGAAATATAAAATTTCAAAATCAATCAATTGATTAATTTCTAACACTAATTTTTTTAAATTTTGAGTTCCCAATTCTCTCCATTCCTCCAACCCCTCTCCCACCCATTGAGAAGGCAAGCAATATACATGTGAAGTCATGTAAAACATATAGAACATAAATGAAAACAACTCTAAGGTTTTACTTCATACCCAACAAATTGGTAAAGATGACAAAAGATTAAAATAATCAATGTTAGAGAGGCTAGGAAAAGCACCCTTTTCATGGAGCTGTGAATTGGAAACCAATTTGGAATTATGCCTCCAAAGCACTAAAATGTCCATACCCTTTATTTTATTTTATTATTTTTTTAGTGAGGCAATTGGGGTTAAGTGACTTGCCCAGGGTCACACAGCTAGTAAGTGTTAAGTGTCTGAGGCTGGACTTGAACTCAGGTACTCCTGACTCCAGGGCCAGTGCTCTCTCCACTGCGCCATCTAGCTGCCCCAATATATTCTCCTGTTTAGGTTTTTTTTTTTTTTTTTGAGGGGCATTGAGGGTTAAGTGACTTGCCCAGGGTCACACAGCTAGTAAGTGTCTAAGCCAGATTTGAACTCAGGTCCTCCTGAATCCAGGGCCAGTGCTTTATACACTGTGCCATGTAGCTGCCCCTGTCCATACCCTTTAAACCAGATATCACACTGGTAGACTTATAGTCAAAGATGAAAGAAAGGATCATATATTCACCAAAATAGCAATTACAGTATTTTTCTTGTGGTAGCAAAGAACTGGAAGCAAAGTAGATGACTATCAATTTGGAAATAGCTCAACAAATTGTTGCAATGAATATAATGGAATCTTACTGTGCTGTAAGAAGGGATGAATATGGAGAATTCAGAGAAACATGAGAAGATTTATACAAACTGATATGGAGTGCAGTATTACAAATAGGAAGAACAACAAAAACCTCCAAAACAAAACACAAAACATGAACACTGTATAGTTAAAATGGACAAATTTGGCCTGGGAAGAGAGTAGAGGAAATGCTCCTCCTTCCCTTCATTGTAGAGATGGGGAACTCTGAGTGGGGAATATTGCATATATGGTCAGATGTGGTCAATGTATTGTGGTCAATGTTGGTTTTGCTGACTTTTTTCCTTTTTAATATTCATTATAAGGGAAGGCTTGTTGGGTAGGAAGTGAGAAGGATTATTTAGGCATGGATGACACTGGAACAAGTATAAAGAGAATAAAGAGAGGCCATGTGGTAGATTGTATCTACCAGTGTTCCCCAGGCCCTGTCATGTAGCTTATTAGACCAGTTCTTTCTCTAAGAGGCAAGGAAGCTGTCCCCAATACTTGGTTGGTCAGGGGTCAGGGCAAGGGGTTGGAATAAAGTAACTTCCTGATTGCATAAAAGAGAGCATCAAAACAAAACAAAAACTAAAGAGAGCATCTCACATAGAGCCAGTATCTTTCAGACTTGGATGATGTCCCATTACCCTTTAATCTTGTTGAGTATCCTTCCTGTGCTATGACCAAGTAAACTTCCTTTTGTTAACTGTTGAACTATGAGTGTTCTAATTTCAATAGGTATGACCTAATGCAGAATAGAACAGGGCAATGGATTAGGACAAGTGAAGAGTGGCAAGAAAGGAAGTTGTGAGTATAAAAATAGTTTAGGAGGATTGAAGCAGAAGGAAAAATAGATAGGAGGTTATGATAAGGGAGAGGAATGTAAAGGTTATAGATTATGAAAATAACACAGTTATCGATTATGGTGAGGTCAAGGATAGCCTTGAATGGTTTCTATGGGTGACTGAAGGGGACTTATGGGAGATCCGGCTTTAGTGTAGTCAATGAAGCAGAAGTAGATGTTTTTCTGGAAGTCTCTTTCTCCATAATCCAGGGAATGTTGGCAATTTGGTCTCTAGTTCCTTGTGTCTTTGAAAACCAGCCTGCTCTTTTGGTAATTCTTGGGTCACACATTGCTGAAGCCTAGCTTGCAGAATGTTAAGTATAATATTGCTGGCATATGAAATGAGTATAATTATTCAGTAATTTGAACATTCCATGGCATTGCCAAGAACATAAACTATTCTTTTCCAATCCAGTGGCCACTGTTAAATTTTCCAAATTTGCTAGCACACTGAGTTTCACACTTTAACAGCATCATCTTTTAGGATTGTCAATAGCTCAGGTGGAATTTTATCACCTCCACAATTCTTATTGTTAGCATTGCTTCCTAAAACCCATTTGATTTCCTTTTCCAAGATGTCCAGTTCTAGATCAGTAACCACAACATCATGGTTATCTGTGATGTTAATATCTTTTGTGTCTTCTTGTCACTTCTTAATTGGTTCTGCTTCTGTTAAATTCCTAACGTTTTTGTCTTTTTGTTTCATGAAACTTTCCCTGGATATCTCTAATGTTCTTGGAAAGCTCTCTTGTCTTTCCCATTCTATTATTCTCTTCTATTTCTTTGCATTGCTCATTTAAGAAAACCTTATACTAGATTACTATAGTCCTTTGCTGAGAATAATCAAGTCATTCACAGTTCTTCATCGAACAATATTGCTATCTCTGTGCACAGTGTTCTCCTGGTTCTGCTCACTTAACTATACGTCAGTTCATATAAATCTTTCCAGGCCTTTCTGAACTCATCCTGCTTGTCATTTCTTAAAGCACAATAATATTCCATCACCCTCATATACCACAGCTTGTTTAGCCATTCCCCAACTGAGGGGCATTCCTTTGATTTATAATTCTTAACCACCACAAAAAGAGCTGCTATAAATATTTTTGTACAAATAGGTCTTTTTCTCTTTTGGGGGATATCTTTGGGATATAAACCTAGCAGTGGTATTGCTGGATCAAGGGGTACGCACGGTTTTATAGCCCTTTGGGTATAATTTTTTTTGTTTTGCAGGGCAATGAGGGTTAAGTGACTTGCCTAGGGTCACACAGCTAGTAAGTGTCAAGTGTCTGAGGCCGGATTTGAACCCAGGTACTCCTGAATCCAGGGCTGGTGCTTTATCCACTGCGCCACCTAGCTGTCCCCTGGGTATAATTTTAAATTGCTCTTGAGGGCAGATAGGTGGCTCAGTGGATAAAGCACTGGCCCTGAATTCAGAAAGGCCTGTGTTCAAATTTGGCCTCAGACGCTTGACATTTACTGGCTGTGTGACCCTGGGCAAGTCACTCAACCCTCATTGCCCCGTGCAAAAAAAATTGCTCTCCAGAATGGTTGGATCTCTTTATAACTTCACCAACAGTAGATTAGCATCCCAGTTTTCCTACATCCCCTCCAACATCCAATATTTTCCTTTTTTGTTATATTTGCCATTCTGATGGATGTGAGGTGGTACCTCGGAGTTGTTTTAATTTGCATTTCTCTGATCAATAATGATCTAGATCATTCATATGACTATAGATAGTTTTTATTTCTTTGTCTGAAAACTGCCTGTTCATATCCTTTGACCATTTCTCAATTGAGGAATGACTTGTATTCTTATAAATTTGACTCAGTTCTCTATATATTTGAGAAATGAGGTCTTTATCAGAGATACTTGTTTCAAAGATTCTTTCCCAGTGTTTTGCTTTCCTTATAATCTTGGTTACATTAATTTTGCTTGTGCAAAAACTTTTTAATTTTATATAATCAAAATTGTCTATTTTATATTTTATATTGTTCTCTGTATCTTCTTTGTCCTAAAATCTTTCTTTGTTCATAAATCTGACGGATAAACTACTCCATGCTCTCTTAATTTGCTTATGGTATCACCCTTTATGTGTAAATCATGGATTCATTTTGACCATATTTTAGTATATCGTGTGAGATGTTGATCTACACCTAGTTTCTTCCATACTGTTATCCAGTTTTCCCAGTAGTTTTTTTCAAATAAGTTTTTGTTTCAAAAGCTTGGGTCAGGGGCAGCTAGGTGGCGCAGTGGATAGAGCACCGGCCCTGGAGCCAGGAGTACCTGAGTTCAAATCCGGCCTCAGACACTCAACACTTAACTAGCTGTGTGACCCTGGGCAAGTCACTTAACCCCAATTGCCTCACTTAAAATTAAAAAAAAAAAAAGCTTGGGTCTTTGGGTTTGTCATATACCAGATAACTATGGTCATTTACTATAGTGTAATCTGTACCTATTCTGTTCCACTGATCTACCTCTCTATTTCTTAGCCAGTACCAGATTGTTTTGATAATTACTGTTTTATAATACAGCTTGAGATCTGGTATTGCTAGACCACCTTTCACATTTTTTTCATCGATTCCCTTGATACCCTTAAGTTTGTGTTCTTCCATTAGTGTTATTTCTTGAAGATGTTGTAGGTCTTTATAGAACTAATCAGCTTTGTCCTCTTTAGCATCAGTGGTTGGAGCATTGACTTTTTTTTCTTTCTTTTTTTTTTTTTAAGTGAGGCAACTGGGGTTAAGTGACTTGCCCCAGGGTCACACAGCTAGTAAGTGTTAAGTGTCTGAGGCCGGATTTGAACTCAGGTCCTCCTGAATCCAGGGCTGGTGCTCTATCCACTGCGCCACCTAGCTGCCCCGAAGCATTGACTTTTATTACCGTGATGTTGAATGTTTTGCCTTGGATTTGAACAGATATCATTTGGTCATTTTTGAGATTATACCCCACTACTGTTTTTCTTACCCTTTTATTGACTATGAGGGCTACTCTATTTCTCCTAAGGGATTCTTTCCCACAGTAATATATGTAATGATCACATGAATTAAATCCACACAGGGCTATGTAGTGCAGGGTTATCTAAGATAGGCAGGTCATAGTGGAGAGTTCTGACAAAAGGCAATCCACTAGAGAAGGAAATGGCAAACTGCTCCAGTATCTTTGCCAAGAAAACCCTATGGACAGTACTAAAAAAGATGACATGGGGAGATGAGTCCTCCCCTGGACTTGTCATAACAGAGAGGCTGGTAAATGATTACAAAAGGCTCAAAGTAAGAGAGATTGCTGAGTTTCATTTTTTTTTGTCTTTAAATGCCCAGTATTTAGAATAGTTGTCCACCCATAATGGGTATTTAAGAAATGCATGTTGGGGGGCAGCTAGGTGGCGCAGTGGATAAAGCACCAGCCCTGGAGTCAGGAGTACCTGAGTTCAAATCTGGCCTCAGACACTTGACACTTACTAGCTGTGTGACCCTAGGCAAGTCACTTAACCCCCATTACCCCCCCCCAAAAAAAAACAGAAAAAAAAGAAATGCATGTTAATTGAGTGATGGGGCAAAGAAATAGTCTGGAAGTGGCAGTGAAATGCAAAGGGTCTGTTCTTCCTGACCAAGTATGTTGGGGGACTGGGTAGGGTGGAAGGAGTGGGGATGCAACGTCTTTTGGAAAGAAACTTTTCCATTAGTGCCAGAGGATGGAAGGCAGAGACCTATGACGAAGGAGAGTTTATTACCAATAGAGGGCGCAAGGAAATGGAAGTGGGGCAGGGAATATAGACTGTGCAGGGGAGACCTGAGCCTGAGAGAGCTGAGAAAAAGGGAAGACAAGTAGCAAAGATAAGTGATTTTCACCTCAGCAGATAGCAACTTTGAATTTCAGGAATAGAAGGGCAGGAGCTGGGAGTTTACTTACCACATCATGGGGAAAGAATTAGTACATTAGTTCAATTAGTTCATTAATTGTAGATCTAGGGTTCAAAGGAACTTTATTGGACATCTGATATCCAACTTCCTCATTTGACAGCTGAGGAAACTGAGGCCCAGAGAGGTCCAAGGTCACACAGGTAGGAAGGAGGCAGGAATGGGATTTGAACCCAAGTACTTTCTGTCCAAATACAGCACTCTTTCTGCTGAACCATGCCCCCCTCTCACTTGACTGCAAGCCTTACCCTCCAGGTTCCTATGACTAAGTAAAGGGGATAGGGTCATTAACTTCCTTACCTGGTCATTTGAAACAAGAGAACTAAGGTGTGGGCAGAGGGTGGAAGGAGCAGGGCCTTTGGTTCAATAAATAACTAGTATTCTAGTCTCCCAGTATGGACTGAACTCATACTCAGTGCTGGCCCAATAGCCTCATAAGGCAGATAGGTGGTACAGTGGAGTCAGGTAAGACCTGAGTTCAAATCCAGCCTAAGTCACTTACTATCTGTGTGACCATTGTCAAGTCACTTAACTGCTCTTTGCCTTAGTTTCCTTCACTGTAAAATGAAGATGATAATAACAAGTACTGACCTCCAAGGGTTGTTATGAGGGTCAAATGAGATAATATTTTGAAAGGGCTTAGCATCATGCCTGGCACATAGTAGGCACTTAATAAATTCTTATTCCCTTTTTCCCTTCTTCTACTCATCCCAAAATGATGTAGCAAAAACATTGGAATATGGTTTTTACAGTTGAACAAACTGAGGCAGAGGGGATAGTGACACAGCTAATGACTGACTGAGGATGGATCTGAACTCAGGTCTTCCTGACTCCAGACCCGGCACTCTATCCACTACACCATCATACAAGGTAGAATGTTTATTAACTATTGAAAGAATAGGGGGCAGCTAGGTGGCACAGTGGATAGAGCACCAGCCCTGGATTCAGGAGGACCTGAGTTCAAATCTGACCTCAGACACTTAACACTTACTAGCTGTGTGACCCTGGGCAGGTCACTTAACTCCAATTGCCTCAGCAAAAAAAAAAAAAAAAAAAAAAAAAAAGAATAAACAAATATTCTCTTACAAATCTGGGCTCATCAGATAGCTCCTTTGTGCTGTTGTGTTGAGATCTTTAGGTATCTTTTCATTTAAATTCATTTCCTTTTCTTCTATGCAAATATTTTCTTCCTTCCTGTGGTTATTTGAGATCATCGCAATTACAATTTTTTCTTACTTTCACCTCTCTCATCCTTTTTAAGACACACGATCTCTCTGGGGGATAACATGTATCTTAGCCATCTTTACTCTGAGTTCCTTGAAACTAGTTTTTCTCAAGTTTAGCTTACACACTTGCCTAGGCCAAGAATTCTCTCGGTTTGTTATTATCCAGATGACAAGATAATTTTCTAATGTTCCCATTATTTCCACAACATCAACTAATTCTTTCTTATTAGTGTGAATTAAGTCTCTCTCTTTGTGTCTTCTACTTTTACAACAATGAAACTATCAGCAGAGCAATTCAAGAATTTAGCAGATACTTTGCTTTTAAGAGAATGTGACTTCCAGAAAGGGGATTAGCTGGTTTGGGTTCTTGAAACACAGAGATCTGCTCCTATTGGCCATATAGAAATGCTCAAGTCCTTTCCAAATATTTATTAGATCCTTCCTATGTGCCAGGTACTGTGCTAGGTTCTGGGCAAAGACAAAATGATTTCTTTCTTGCCCTCAAGAAGTTTATTTTCTCTTAGGAGAAAACACATATACAAAGAGAAGACAAACTCTGAGGTCGAGGGGGAGCACTAACTATGAGGGGAATCAGGGAATCTTGCTTTGGGAGGTGGAGCTCGCGCTGACTATAGCCAGTGATTTTCAAAGGCAGGGATTCCAAAGGGGCTTTTCAGGCTGAAATGTAGCATGTGAGGGGGAGTAATATAGAAATGAGTTTGCAAAGATAGGTTGGAGCCATGTTGTAAAGGGCTTTAAATTCCAAAGAGAAGAGTTTGTAGTTTGTGGGCAATGAGGAGCCATTGAAGCTTCCTGAGAAGGGAGTAAAGTGGTCAGAAAAGGAATTTTTTTTTTTTTTACGGGGCAATGGGGATTAAGTGACTTGCCCAGGGTCACACAGCTAGCAAGTGTCAAGTGTCTGAGGCCGGTTTTGAACTCAGGTACTCCTGAATCCAGGGCTGGTGCTCTATCCACTGCGCCACCTAGCTGCCCCCCAGAAAAGGAATTTGACAGTGGTGAGGATGATGAATTGGAGAGGGGAAAGACTAGATGCAAGGAGACCATCTGAAATGATGATTTGAATTAGGGTGGTGGCTCTCCGCCTACTTGGCAACTAAACAAATGTAGCCTCTGTTCCAAAGCCCATTGGTATGGGATGCTATCCTTATTGGGAGAGATGAAAGCTTTGCCCTGTGTGTGAGTTGGGGTGGAGTTGAAGAGAGGCAAGAGAGCTCTAGCCTTCATTAGTCCCCTCCGAGTCGGGGACGCGTCAAGCTTCGAGTTGCTTTGGGAACTTCAGGCTTCCAGTTTTGAGAGGGAAGATGGAAGAGGCCAACCCAACTTCAGGTAATTTAAGGAAAAGACTTTGGGATGACATGAGATGATCTGGCAATCTCCATCATGTCTCTGTTCCCAGCTTGTTACTCTAGTGAATTCAGGGAGTTTCTCCTTGGGTGAGGTATAGGATTCTCTCTTGGTTGAGCTGAGTTATCTGACTCTCAGTGGGTGAGCTCCTTAACTCTGGATTGTCCGCATACCTTTTCTGATTTGTTTTGTTATGATTTAGATAAATGGGCTTCTTTGCTATTTACTATGTGTATTCATCGTGGAACTGGTATTTGGTGGGAAGGGAGTCAAGTCTTGGATGTAGAGTTTGAGGTCCTCCTTCCTTCCCCAAATTATAAAATATCGAACTTGATCTCACCCACCAGACTAAAAATATTTAAGGGAGAAGATAGATATATTTTTATCCCAGTACCCCCTCTCTCAGAGCAGGCTCCAGCCCCAAGCTCCCACTTTCTCTTTCAGCAGGAATGAAAGTTTCCCTTGGAGAAGGGGGGGGGGAGAAGGGGCTAGAGATGTTGATTCTACCTCCCTTTGAGCCATGCAATGACACTTCTCACAACATGTGGGCCTCCCCACACGTGTGCAGCCCTCACTTCTTGCTACACAAACTTTTATTACAGGATTATAAAATCGTAGTATGCCAGAGTTGGAAGGAACCTCAGTAGCCATCCAGTTGAACCCATGCCTGAACCCTCTGTCACTGACAGGTGGTCATACAGACTTTGCTTGAAGATTTCCAATGAGAGAGAACCCACTGTCTCTCAGGACAACCCATTCTACTTTTGTGTATCTATGCCTATGCCTATGCCTATGCCCATGCCTATGCTTATGCCTATGCCTATGCCCATGCCCATGCCCATGCCCATGCCTACATACATACATACATATATAAATATATGTATGATTTTGTATGCTAATTCCTAATTATTAGCAAGGTTTGCCTTCTATCAGACCTATATTTGTTTGTTTGCCACTTCAACGGATTACGCCTGAGCCATTTTCTACTGGTGACAATGATCTTTAATAGATCTCAGAAAGAAAAAATAAAGTAAAAATAAAATAAGATGTCTGGATTCTCTACCTAGTTAGTAGCTACCTTTGCCGTTGACCAGATTGTCTGTGGGCTAATAGCAACAAGATGTCCCCTTTGTAGTTAGCTCAGTATGATATCAAGTCAGCTCCCATCCTCTACTTCAGTGACTATTTAATTCAAAGAAGAGAAAAATAGATCTTCTAAAAAAAAGTCTGGTGGTCCCCGGGTAGCCAGAAGTATCACATTGGATTTTCTACTGCAGAGGGTTCCATTCTCCACCTCTCCCAACTTGGTTATCTCATTAGAACTATTTGTAATAATCTGTTACTGTTTATGAAAGGCATAGCAGGGCAATAATCAGATGATTTGCATTGTGCAACCAGGGAGAGATTTTCAAATAGAGGACTCTTGGTCCTGAACATTCCAGATGGTTTGCGGTTGGCCAACTTTGACTCCTATGGAAGGAGTCCTATGAAGGAGTACAGTGAACTGATTTGTCAATAAAACATCAGTTGCAAAAACAAAACAAAACAAAACAAAACATCAGTTGCCTAGTCATCCTGCCCTAAATGGGTACCATATTACCTGAATATTTGTTTAATTCAGAGCCTGAAAGAAATGAAGATGCAAGCAACTAAAGAAGTCAACAGAAATGAAAAGTATTACCTAGAGCAGTTGAATTATACTTCTTCAGTGGAATTCCCTCAACTCTCTACCTAGATACTGCTCTTCTGGATGGTATCCATTTTGTTCTAGTCAACTTTTTTGAAAAACCTAGAAAAGTAAAATAGAAACCAAAACCAAAACATAAAGCATCTTTAAAGGGAACAAAATATTTTATGTAAGATGCTTCAATATCACTAGACACAGTAGCTGTAATTACACTGTATTTATTTAGCCTATTATAGCATATGGCAATTACATTATATATAAATTATAGCACATGGCGGTATGTATTCTAATGTCCTAGAGTTTCAGTATTGCTTACAATAGGACCAGTGGTGTTTTTTCTTGATAGAAACCCCCACAATCAGATAGGCAATCCTATGATTCTGAAAATGAGAAATCAAAGAAGAGCAAACAGAAACATTGAAGTCTGGTATACTCTGAGGGAGGGAGTATGTTATTTTGGTTGTTGTTTTAAAGAAGCTTATATCTCCGCTAAGGTCTGCTTTGATGCCTCATTATGAAGCAGAGTTGGACAAGGTGACACAATGAGAAGCAGAACTAGGATTTGAATCCAAGTCTTTTGATTCCAAATCTAGTACTTTTCTCACATCACCACACTGCTTTAATCAATCCCATCTTTTTTTTTTTTTTTTTTTTTTTTTTTTGCAATAGGGGTTAAGTGACGTTCCCAGGGTCACACAGCTAGTAAGTGTCAAGTGTCTGAGGCCGGATTTGAACTCAGGTACTCCTGAATTCAGGGCTGGTGCTTTATTCACTGCGCCACCTAGCTGCCCCCTAATCAATCCCATCTTAATCTTAATCAAGGTTTGGTGACTTAAAATACAAGTTATCATTATTGTTAATAATATTGCTTAATTGTTTTTAAATGAGTCAATATGTAAATAAAACCAGAACCTAACTTACCTTAGAAAATATCCCATAGAACTCTAGAGACTGATGCAACAGTTTGAACCTTGTTTTAACCTAGCAAATATAGAATGTATCTAAATTAGGATAGGCTAGTAAATGACTACAGTAATCTACTGTTTGGTAAACCCAAAGACTTCAGCTTCTGGAATAGGAACTCAGTATTTCACAAAAACTTGGAAAACTGGAAAATAGTATGACAGAAAATAGGCATAGATCAACATGTTACACCATGTACTAAAATAAGGTCAAAATGGGTACATGATTTAGACATAAAGGGTGATACCATAGGTAAATTAGGAGAGGAAGGAATAGTTTACTTCTCAGATCTATGGAGAGGAGAAAAATTTATGACCAAACAAGAGATAGAGAATATTATGAAATGCAAAATAGATAATACTGATTACATTAAATTAAAAAGGTTTTGTACAAACAGAAGCAATGCAGCCAAAATAGAAGGGAAGCAGAAATCTGGGCAACAATTTTTTTTGGTGAGGCAATTGGGGTTAAGTGACTTGCCCAGGGTCACACAGCTAGTAAGTGTCAAAGGTTTGAGACTGGATTTGAACTCGGGTCCTCCTGAATCCAGGGCCAGTGCTCTATCCACTATGCCACCTAGCTGCCCCCTGGGAAACAATTGTTACAGCCAGTGTTTCCGATAAAGGCCTCATTTCTAAAATATATAGGGAACTAAATCAAATTTATAAGAATGCAAGTCATTCCCCAATTGAGAAATGGTCAAAGGATATGAACAGGCAGTTTTAATTTTTTTTGCAGGGCAATGAGGGTTAAGTGACTTTTCCCAGGGTCACACAGCTAGTAAGTGTCAAGTGTCTGAGGCCAAATTTGAACTCAGGTCCTCCTGAATCCAGGGCCAGTGCTTTACCCACTGTGCCACCTAGATGCCCCCAGGTAGTTTTCAGATGAAGAAATCAAAGCTATCTATTTCTATATGAAAAAAATGCTCTAAATCACTATTGATTAGAGAAATGTAAATTAAAACAACTCTGAGGTACCACATCATACCTATCAGAATAGCTAATATGACAAAAAAGGAAAATAATAAATGTTGGAGAAGCTGTGGAATAATTGGGACACTAATGCATTGTTGGTGGAGTTGTGAAGTGATCCAGCCATTCTGGAGAGCAATTTGGAACTATGACCAGAGGGCTATGGGACTATGCATACCCTTTGACCCAGTATTACCACTAATAGGTCTGTATCCCAAAGGAATCATAGAAAAGGGAAAAGGACCCACATGTACAAAAATATTTATAGCAGCTCTCTTTGTGGTGGCAAAGAATTGAAAATTAAGGGAATGCCCATTAATTGGGGAATGGCTGAACCAGTTGTGGCATATTAATGTAATTGAATACTATTGTGCTGCAATAAATGATGAGCAGGCAGATTTCAGAAAAACCTAGAAAGACTTAACTGGACTTATGCCAAGTGAAGTGAGCAGAACCAGGAGAACATTGTACACAGTAACAGCAACATTTTGTGATGATCAACTGTGATAGACTTGGCTCTTCTCAGCAGTGCTATGATCCAAGACAATTCCAAAGAACTCATGATAGAAAATGTTCTCCACATCCAGAAAAAAGAACGATGGATTCTGAATGCAGATTGAACCATACTGTTTCTACTTTTTTGGCTGTTTTTTTTTTTGAGGTTTTTCCCTTGTGTTCTGATTGTTCTTTCACAATATGACTATTGCAGATATATGTTTAATGTGATTGTACATATATAAGCTATATCAGATTCCTTTCTGTCTTGGGGAGGGGGGAAGGAAGGGAGGGTGGGAGAAAAATTTGGAACTAAAAATCCTATGAAAACAAATGTTGAGAACTATCTTTACATGTAACTGGAAAATAATAAAATACTTTTATGATAAAAAACATAAATTTGGATTGGCCAGATTGAGAATGATCAGGATACAGAGAGCAGACTGATCCAAAGAGAAAAAAGAGGTAACCAAGAGAGGTCCAAGAAGTAGGCAAATAACAGTGGTCAAAGTAGGCAAGTTGTGAGTTAAATATAATGCTTCTTATTGTTGGTATTTTTGATGCAGTGACCTGCTTTAGGAGCCCTTACTGAGTTCTTTGTAGAATTCTGTAGCACTTTATGTCCTTATACTATGCAACACATGTTGGTACAAAAATTGTGCGTTTATATTCAGGGTGATTATTTTGCAGATGTTCATCATAAGCTTTGTAAAGTCAGATGACCAAGTGTACCATGGAATTGTTTCTTGTTGCCTTTGGATTCCTAATAAAACTAACTGTACCGGGGAAGCTAGATAGCACAGTGGATAAAGCACCGGCCCTGGATTCAGGAGTACCTGAGTTCAAATCCGGCCTCGGACACTTGACACTTACTAGCTGTGTGACCCTGGGCAAGTCACTTAACCCCCATTGCCCCACAAAAAAAAAGAATTAAAAAAAACCTAACTGTACCAACTCTTTTCCTTGATTTCCCAAGGAGATCCTTGCATTATCCTTATATTTAGCAGAGTTACACCTTCCACTCAATGATGAACATTCTCATAGCTGATCATATCTTCCACATCCCAGTGATTCAGAACCCTGTTCATTATTCAAATACCATCCCCCACCTCCCCTATCCAGTTCATCATTCCTATCCCCTTTGACTCTTTCATCCCCAAATTCCAACCAAATCTCATTCATCCCTTCCACTGTGTCCTCTGGAGTGCCTGTTCCACAGCAACAAACTACTCTTCACCCTAAATCCTTCCATCTCCCTCTCCTTGTATCTTTTAGTTTTTATAGAAACCTGGCTCCCTGCCCCCTCCCTGATGACACAGTCTCCCTGGCCATCCTTTCTAGTACTGGCTCCACCTTCACTCTTTAGCCTCAGTTCACTGGTTGAGGTAGGGAAATTGGAATATTCCTTACTGTCCTTTGCCATTTCCAGGTTTTCCTCCTACCTCCATCACTCATCATCTCCTTTGATGTTCATGAAATTCATATGTACCACTGAATCAAAATCCTGATGGCCGCTGTCTATAGACCTCCAGGTTTTCCTCCCTCAATGAGTTCAGTACAGGGTTCACAATTTTTTTCTCTTCCCCAATTCCTACCCTCATACTAGAGGACTTCAATATACATATGCATTCTTCCTGAAACACACTAACCATTCAGTTCCTTAATGTACTTACTTCCCATGAGCTCCTCCTCCACTCCACCTTCAGCCTCATACAAAGATGGTCATATCCTTCATCTTGCCATCACCCACAAATGCACCACCTCCATGTTTAAGAATTTCAAAATCTCCTTATCTGACCATAAGCTATTGTCTTTCCACCTCTCCCTTTGCCTGCCCTTACCAAACCCTGCTCTTCATCCACACCATGATCTTCAATCTCTTAACCCCTCAGTTCTCTTCCAATCCATCACCCCTACATTAGCCACTCTATCCTTTAACCCCATCTTAACCTACTGGTTAACTAATTCAACTCTACCCTGTCTTCTTCTTTTAAGTCTTGACCCCCTTATCTTATCTCTAATGGTACCTTGACAAGCCTCAGGTTGGATCACTCCCACCATTTGCCACCTTCACTCTTACACATTTGTAGCTAAAGAAAGGTGGAGAAAATCACCCAACCATTCTGATTGGGTTCACTACAAAATTATTTTAAACAACTTCAACTGGGCCCCCACTAAACTCCTTGGCTGAACTCCTTGAAGATGATGTCTACAATAGGTGTTTTTACTTTCTCTCCTTTCAGTCTTTTCTTAGCCCCTTACAGTTTGACTTCTGACCTCATCATTGCATCAGAACTTCTCTCTCCAAAGTTACTACTGATCTCCAAATCCAATGGCCTTTTCTCAATCCTCATTCTCCTTGGCCTCTCTGCAGCCTCTGACACTATTGATCACTCTCTTCAACTTCATACTTTCTTCTCTTTAGGTTCTCTCCTAGTTCTCCTCCTACTTATCTGATCAAAACTTTTTAGTCTCCTTTGCTGGATCCTGATCCAGATCACGCCCTCTAACTGAAAGGTTATTTCCTTAGTCCTTTTCTCTTCTCTCTCTATGCCAGGACTTTAACTTTTTCCACTTGCAACCCCTTTTCACCCAAGGAATTTTTATGTGACCCTAGGTATATAGGTATACATAACCTTTTACTATTGCCAAATATTTTGCAACCCCCACATTCAGTTACACAACTCCACATGGGGTCACAACCCACAGTTTAAGAAGCTAGGCTCTATGCTACTTCACTTGGTGATCTCATTGCCTCCCAAGGATTTAATTACCATTTCTATGCTAATGATTCTCAGATCTACCTATCCTACCCCAACCTCCTGCTGACCTTCGATCTCATATCTCCAACTGCCTTTCAGATCTCAAATTGGATTTTCAGTTAGACATGTTAAACTCAATATGTCTAAAAAAGAATGCTTAATTTTTCCTCCTAAGCCCTTCCCCTCTCCTACTTTCCCTATTATTGTTTTTTTTTTTAGGGTGAGGCAATGGGGGTTAAGTGACTTGCCCAGGGTCACACAGCTAGTAAGTTGTTAAGTGTCTAAGGCCGGATTTGATCTCAGGTCCTCCTGACTGCAGGGCCAGTGCTCTATCCACTTCACCACCTAGCTGCCCCTTTTCCTATTATTGTTGAGGTTAACACCATCCTCTCAGTCTCCCTGGCTCACAGCCTAGATGTTATCCTGGATTCTTCACCCTCATCTAATCTGTTTCCAAGACTTGTTGATTTCAGCATTACAATATCTCACGAATATGTCCCTCTTCTCTCCTCTGACACTGTCAGCACTATGGGGCAGGACTTTATCACTTCATGCCTAGATTATTGCAATAGCTGCTGGGAGGAGGGTGTCTGGCTGCCAAGTCTCTCCCCACTACAGTCTATCCTCCATTCAGTCACTAAAGTGATTTTCCTGAAGTGCAAGTCTGATCATGTCATACCACCCTCCCCCTCCCCCTCAATAAACTCCTACTTCTTCTAGTACCAAATACAAAATGCTCTGTTTGGCATCAAACACTCCATGATCTAGCCCTCTCCTACCTTTCTATTCGTCTTCTTCTTCTTCTTTTTTTTTTTTTGGTAAGGCAATTGGGGTTAAGTGACTTGCCCAGGGTCACACAGCTAGTAAGTATCAAGTGTCTGATGTCGGATTTGAACTCGGGTCCTCCTGACTCCAGGGCCGGTGCTCTACCCACTGTGCCACCTAGCTGCCCCTCCTTTCCAGTCTTCTTACACCTTACTTTAATCCAATAACATTGGATTGCTCTCTGTTCTGTGAACAAGCTATTCCGTCTCTTGGCTCTGGGAATTTTCTCTTGCTTAGAATGCTTTCCCTCCTCATCTTTTTTTTTTTTTTTGGCCTTCCTCATCTTTACCTACTGACTTCCCTAGATTCCTTTAAGTTCCAACAAAAATCCAATCTTCTGTGCAGAGCCTTTCCCAATCTCACTAAATTCCCATGCCTTCCCTCTTGTAATTATTTCATATTTGTCCTGTATACAGCTGGTTTGTATATATTTGTTTGCTTGTTGTCTCCTCCATTATATTGTGAGCTTGTTGAGGATGGGGACTGGTTTGTTTGTTTTTTTGGGGGGGGCAGGGCAATGAGGGTTAAGTGACTTACCCAGGGTCACACAGCTAGTAAGTGTCAAGTCTCTGAGGCTGGATTTGAACTCAGGTCCTCCTGAATCCAAGGCCAGTGCTTTATCCACTGCTACCTAGCTGCCCCCTGGGGACTGTTTTTTGCCTCTTTTTTATCCCCAGGGCTTAGCACAGGGCCTGACATGTGGCAGGCACTTAATAAATATTTCTTTTCTTTTCTTTTTGCAGGGCAATTGGGGTTAAGTGACTTGCCCAAGGTCACAAAGCTAGTAAGTGTCAAGTGTCTGAGGCCGGATTTGAACTCAGGTCCTCCTGAATCCAAGGCCAGTGCTTTATCCACTGCTACCTAGCTGCCCCCTGGGGACTGTTTTTTGCCTCTTTTTTATCCCCAGGGCTTAGCACAGGGCCTGACATGTGGCAGGCACTTAATAAATATTTCTTTTCTTTTCTTTTTGCAGGGCAATTGGGGTTAAGTGACTTGCCCAAGGTCACACAGCTAGTAAGTGTCAAGTGTCTGAGGCCAGATTTGAACTCAGGTTCTCCTGACTCCAGGGCCGGTGCTTTATCCACTGCATCACCTAGCTGCCCCAATAAATGTTCATTGACTGAATAACTAGCTGAGACTACCTGTTGTCTTATGGATTCATTTATATTTAAAATGTCAACATTAATATGATTTAGTTCTTCCAGTAGTTCATTCAAAAACTACTAGACAAAGATCTCACATTCAGAGTGCCCACAGTCAAGCTCATGTTTATAGGTAGTCTAAGAACTGTGTGATCTTTAGCCCACCTTTTCCTCTTTCCTCTCACTCTGTCACTGTTATTAAAGAAGCATAATACCCTTTGACCCAGCAATACCACTTTTGGGTCTTTTTCCCAAAGAGATCATGGAAAGGGGAGAGGGACCCACATGTACAAAAATATTTATAGCTGCTCTGTACGTGGTGGCAAGGAATTGCAAGTTGAGGGGATGCCCATTAATTGGGGAATGGCTGGACAAGTTGTGGTATATGAATGCAATGGAATACTATTGTGCTGTAAGAAATGAGGAGGAGTTCAGAGAAACCTGGAGGGTCTTGCGTGGGCTGATGATGAGTGAGATGAGCAGAACCAGAAGAACATTGTACACAGTATCATCAACATTGAGTCTTGATCTACTGTGATGGACTATATTCTTCTCACCAATGCAATGGTACAGAAGAGTTCCAGGGAACTCATGATAGAAGAGGATCTCCAAATTCAGGAAAAAAAAGAATTGTGGAGTATAGATGCTGAATGAACCATAGTATTTCTTTTGGTTTTGGCGCTGTTGCTTTTCTATTTTGAGGTTTTTCGTCATTGCTCTGATTTTTCTCTTATAACATGACTAATGCAGAAATATGTTTAATGTTATTATATATATATATATATATATATATATATATATATATATATATATATATATATATATATATATAAAACCTATATCAGATTACCTGCTGTTTAGGGGAGCGGGGAGGGAGGGGAGGGAGGGAGAAAAATCTGAAATTGGAAAGCTTGTATAAACAAAAGTTGAGAACTATCTTTACATGTAACAGGAAAAAAATAAAATACTTTGTTAATAAAAAAAAGAAGCATAAGGGGACAGTCATATTTTATTTGTCCTATAACTATAAATACATAAAAGGTATCCCATGAATTCAAAGAGAGTTTGAAAGCCTCTGGATTAGACGGCATCACACACAGGCAACCAGTTTGTAATGTCCCCATGTAGCCACTTGGTGGTTCCTATGAGCTAGTGTTCCTTGGCATTTCAATGGTGGAGCTAATCTGATAGTACACAAAATTCACCCATGATATTTCCTTTGCCATTGATATGTTTGTTTGTTTTTTTAAATCTACAACTAAGCACATAGACCTATCAATCATTTAGTTTTGCCTTTTCTCCCTATATTGGTTAAATAGCAGTTGCAGATGATATGGTACTTACATATCTTTTACTAGGGTAGTGATTTAAAAAATTGCAAACTACTGGAATTGTTATTTCACATTCATTTCTCAATAATAATAGAGTACCCTCTATTATAACAGAAAAATTAGTTAACCAAAACCATCTGATACTCTGATTATGACCAAGGGCATGTAATATTCTATCCCAGTAGCCTACTACCTGAAAAAAATGTGTTCTAACATCATCTGAAACTAAAATTGATCATCATATTTGCTCTGAATTTTGTTGTCTTTTAGTATTATTTTCATTTATATTATTGTAGTTAATGTGTATTTGATTTTTATTCTTCTGCTTTCTTCACTTTATATCAGTCTTTTCATGTTTCTTAAATTCTTCATATTTGTCATTTTTTATGGCACAATAATTTTCTATGTCATTCACAATTTGTTCAGCTATCCCCCAACTGACAGGTGCTCACTTTGTTTCTAGTTTCCTAGTTTCTCACTTTCTGTTTCCAGAAATACTACTACTTTGAATATTTTTGTTTATATGTAAACTCTTCATATGTCTTTGACCTCCCTGGGGTATATACACAGTGACAGAGTCTCTGGGTCAAAGAATATTTTATTCACTTTATCTTTTAAGCTATTTCCAAACTGCTTCCCAGAATGAAGGAACCAATTCACAGCTCCATCAGGAGGGTATTAGTGTGCCTGTCTTCCCATACCTCCAACATTTTGTCTATTTTCATCTTTTATCATCTTTGCCAATTTGATAGGCATAAGGTAAACCTCAGAATTATTTTAATTTATTTTTCTCTGATTAGAGCATTTTTCATATGGTTAATGATAGATTGCATTTGTTCTTTTGAAAACTGTTCATATCCTTTAACATAGAATGATAATTTTAGAGGGAATTCCTACAATTCCAGCAATCGTCTTTAGGGAGTGCCCAGGACAAAATACATTACTTGTTTCTGCTCTCTCCCCTCATCCTCCAGTATTCTGATAAAGGTGAAATCATATTGCAATGAACTCAAGAGCAAACTGAGTAGGGAGGGATATAGAAGGGGAAAAGCACACAACTTGCCTTTATGAAGAAATAAAAACACTAACATTAAACCAGCAACCCTTGGTATAGATAATGTCCAGCTCCTTCTTTACTTTGTACAACAATCTTTTAACCAGCAAAAGGGTACCTTTGACAGACTAGCTTTGTGTTATATTAGTGAACATCGACATACCAGATGACTGCATGTCATAGTTATCATGGATAGACTTTGGGTGTCATTTATCTCTGGGAATCATTTTCTTCATCAAAATGAGGGAATTGGATTATATGATTTTTTTCGGTGGGACAGTGAGGGTTAAGTGACTTGCCCAGGGTCACACGGCTAATAAGTGTCAAATGTCTGTGGCCAGATTTGAACTCAGGTCCTCCTGAATTCAGGGCCCGTGGTTTATCCACTGCACCACCTAGCTGCCGCTGGATTATATGATTTCTGAAGACCCTTCCAGTTCTAGATTCTATGATTAAGTTAATATCTCCTTTGCTTTGTAACTTGGTAGGTCCTAAGAAGGTATAGCTGAAAAATCAACACTAGTTGATCCTAGAAGAGATAATTTGAATGGTTCTACTGTTATGTTGTTAAAGCTTTCTGAGAACATTTTTCTATATAATATAATCTCATTGATGGAAGAGATTACTTTTTTAAAAAATCCCAAGCCTCTAACACAATTACTTGCATAGAATGTGCACTTAATAAATGTTTATTTAATTGAATTGCTCAACATGACAACCATTAGAGAGACCAGAATCAATCAACTATGCATGAGGTACTATGTAGGTGCTGGGGACCTAAGTACAAAAAATGAAACACTCCTTACACTCAATTTACATTCAAATTGGAGCAGTTTGAAGTTGGAATAAGTGTAGCATTCTAGTACACTTCTTTTTTTTTGTTTGTTTTTTTGGCAGGGCAATGAGGGTTAAGTGACTTGCCCAGGGTCACACAGCTAGTAAGTGTTAAGCGTCTGAGGCCGGATTTGAACTCAGGTACTCCTGAATCCAGGGCCGGTGCTTTACCACTGCGCCATCTAGCTGCCCCCTCTAGTACACTTCTGAGGAGCAAAAGAATGGAGATATAGAGGAGGGGATGTTTACATGTTGTCTTTCTAAATTAGGATATAAGCTCCTTGAAGTAGAAGACTGTCTTTTTTGGTTTGTTTTTATTTTTATTATTGGCTCTTAGCTGAGTACCAGGGATATAGTAAGTGCTTAATAAATGCTTGAAGACATGGTCAATGAGAGAGAGACAGAGACAGATAGAGAGACAGACAGAGACAGAGTCAGAGAGAGAGAGAGAAAGAAAGAGGAAGAGAGAGAGAGAAAAACTACCTTCTTTTTCCAAGAGCAATTCTCTCTCAGAGGCCTGACTCCAATTCTGGAAATCGTTAACTCCACAACTTGGAGCCCCTTACTGGGAACTGAACCACTGTCTAACCCTAGGTCAGAAGTGTGTCTAATTCTTTCAGTCCATCACAATATGTTGGCTGTATGGCCTTCATTGGCCTTTATCCAAAGGCTGAAACTCTATAATTGGTTAAGGACTTCTTTAGTTGCCCATTGGGGTAAGGTTGTAGGTAAATTCTTCCAGTCAGTTTACTATGTTGATCGATTCAATTGAGGTGTCTGAGTCTTCTGTGATTTCAGTAATTGAGGTGGTAGTAGAGCCCCTTCCCTTATTCTAGTCAAAGGCAAAGACATTGGCAGCCCACAGAAATTTTGTTACCATCCTATTCTTTTTTTGTTTTGTTTTGTTTTTTTTGCGGGGCAATGGGGGTTAAGTGACTTGCCCAGGGTCACACAGCTAGTAAGTGTCAAGTGTCTGAGGCTGGATTTGAACTCAGGTCCTCCTGAATCCAGGGCCAGTGCTTTATCCACTGCGCCACCTAGCTGCCCCCTACCATCCTATTCTTGCCCTAGCAGGTATGTATCTGGCCATAGTGTCATGGAAAACATAGTTGTCTAGGAGTCAGGAGATTGGAGACCATGACCCTGGACTATGCCTTCTTTGTTCTGTTTCTCTATAATACCTGGCCTGGCCTGGGGTTGGTGTAGGGATCATTATTCTGTCTTCCTGCTTCCAAGGACTGCTTCCTGAGTACACTCCCCCAAACAATCCAATTAACCTAACAAAGCCTAATAACCTATTATATGATCAAACTGGCATGGGTCCCTCTTTCTCTGGTATCTCAGTATTCTCTCTCAGGGGTATTGTATCTTGTTTGTCCTTCGTTCCTGAAGAGGACCGCATCAGGGTGATGGCATGACTTGCAATGAATTAGATTTAAGTGAGGGAGGGCTGGGGAAAGTCACCAGCCTCACTCTCTCCTCCGGAGCCATCTGGGTCCAGTGGCAAGATATATATCAGGATGATAGGAGATGGCCCAGGATGTTTAAGGCAATTGGGGTTAAGTGACTTGCCCAGGGGCACACAGCTAGTAAATGTCTGAGGTGAGATTTGAACTCAAGTCCTCCCAACCTCAGGGCCAGTGATCTATCCACTGCAGGGCCACCGAGCTTTCACCCTCTATGGGTTAAACCAGAAATCTCTGAGATCACTTCTTTTTTTTTTTTTTGGTGAGGCAATTGGGGTTAAGTGACTTGCCCAGGGTCACACAGCTAGTAAGTGTCAAGTGTCTGAGGCCGGATTTGAACTCAGGTCCTCCTGACTCCAGAGCCGGTGCTCTATCCACTGCACCACCTAGGTGCCCCTTGAGATCACTTCTAAATCTGAGATTCTAATAATAACAGCTAGTATTTATATAGTGCTTTAAAATGAACAAAATACCTTACAAATATCTCATTTGATCCTCGCAACAACCCAAAAGATGGGTGCCATTATCTGTATTTTACAGTTAAGGAAACTAAAGCAGACAGAGGTTAAGTGACTTGCCCAGGGTCACACAGTTAATAAGTATCTTAGGTTATATTTTAATTCAGGTCTTCCTGACTCCAAACCCAGTGCTCTGTCCCCTGTGGTGTCCTTAGCTGCTCTAGGATTCTATGAATCTTAGAGAATCGGAGCTCTTGAACCCTGAACCTGGGCACAGCAATAGAGCTGAGCCTGGAGTCAGGAAGACCTGAATTAAAATCTAACCTCAGACACTTACTAGCTGTGTGACCCTGGGCAAGTCACTTCACCCTGTTTACCTCAGTTTCCTCATATGTAAAACAAGCTGGAGAAGGAAATGGCAACCCATTCCGGTATCTTTGCAAAGAAAACCCCGCATGAGGTCCTGAAGAGTTGAACCTGACTGAAAGGACTGAACAATAGCAACATCCTTGAACCTACAAGCAAAAATTGATGTGTCCAAACTAATCTGAAGATATTGTATAGTGTTCATGCATTTCCCATGCTCTACTGGTCCTGGCAATAGCTTTATGTCATGAGCAATATTTATACTTATATAAAACTGTTCCTTTATGTTCTGTGTTATCCAGTGATATAGTATTACTGCCTAGGGCTTTCTCTTCAGCTATTTGTAACACTCTGTTACAATAGTTAACTTATTTTAAGCTTTGGGGCAATGATCCCTTGGGTTCACACAGTTCTCTTCTCAGCAATATCAGGGAACATATACTAAATTAAAGGGCAACTAGGCGGCACTGCAGTGGATAGAGTGCCAGGCCTGAAATCAGGAAGATTTGAGTTTCTATGTGGCCTTCAAAACTTACTAGTTATGTAACTATGGGCAAGTCACTTAACTGTTTGCCTCAGTTTCCTCATCTGTAAAATGAACTGGAGAAAGAAATGGAAAATTGGAGGCAGCTAGGTGGCTCAGTAGATAAAGCACTGGCCGTGGAGTCAGGAGGACCTGAGTTCAAATCCAGCCTCAGACACTTGACACTTACTAGCTGTGTAACCCTGGGCAAGTCACTTAACCCCAATTGACTCACCAAAAAAAAAAAAGAAAAGAAAAAGGAAAACCACTCCAATGTCTTTGCCAAGAAAACTCCAGATGGAGTCACAAAGAGTCAGACACATCTAAACAACAACGACTAAACTAAAAGTTAGAAATACCATTATATATATGTTTAATGTTATATATCAGATTACCTGCTGTCTAGGGGAGGGGGGCAGGGAGGGGAGGGAGAAAAAATTTGAAATTGGAAATCTTATCTAAACAAAGGTTGAAAACTTAAATAAGTAAATAAATTTTTAAAAAAAGAAAAAGAAAAAAGAAATACCATTATAATTGCTATGAGCCCCCAGTTAGAAAAGTTTGTCAACCATTAGGTAGAGGTTTGGCTCTTTGCCTTAATTTACATTTATATTAACCTCCTGCTAACCCCTGTCCTCTTTTTTTGTGACCGAAGCAAAATTCAGGTTACCCAAATATTCTGGCAAAGACATGGCAGAGTATAATTACAGTGTCTGGTAATAAGCAGGGACTGGAAGGAAGGAATTCGGGGAGAGAGCTAGACTTCTCTTAGTACTTCCCTCAGTCTTTGAGGAGGTGAGACAAACCGGTGGCATCGGTCCGAGTCTGCTGCTTCAAGATGCCTATAGAACCAATGGTCCTCCCAGTCTTTTCCTTCTTTGCCATACCTTAGTTCTATTTTCTTTCTCCCCCTTTCATTAGTTACCTGGTGCTGCCAATTGCCTCCAGCTCAGGTCTTAATGCCTCTGTCCCTTCTTTGCTGCGAGATCCTGGAAATCTCTCCTCGTTTCTGAATTAGTTCCTCATTTCAGAAAAGCTCTTCTATAAGAAGCAGAGATCGGAGAGTGGCAGGGAGCAGCAATCCCTGGCCTTACTAACCATGTCAGAGACTTAGTCAGTACTATGCCATTACGTTCCAGATTGTATAGATCTGAGCAGTGGGTGGAATGGGATTGGACAGTTGCTGGCTGGAGGTATCCCTTGCTTCTCCATGGACTTAGATTTATGTCCTTTCTGTGTCCATTAATTTGTAGATATGAGTATTTTGTGTTTTAAGTGTTCTTTACAGGAATTCATTTATACCCTTAGATACTTACTGTCTTCAGTTCCCCCCTGGGTAGAGACAAGGAGCCCGAGAAGCCAGAAGTCCTGAAAATATGCATAGGCCCTTTGTGTCAGGAGGGAGACTTTAATACAAGGCATACATTGGGAACCCACATACAGTCTTCCATTGTTCTTTTCTCTAAGACAGAAACAAAATGTCTCTATAGAACAATCCCAGGAAGTAGGCTGACATCAAATTCTTCAAAGTGCCCGAAAGCAGGAATTTTAGGTGCAAGTTAGTTCCAGGATGGAGTTACAATGTTTGTGATTGTCCACAAAAATGTGTTGCATTAGTTATCAAGAATTAATAAGCAAGGGGCAGCTAGGTGGCACAGTGGATAGAGCACCGGCCCTGTAGTCAGGAGGACCTGAGTTCAAATCTGGCCTTAGACACTTAACACTTACTATCTGTGTGACCCTGGGCAAGTCACTTAACCCCAATTGCCTCACCGAAAAACAACAACAACAACAATAACAACAAAAGAATTAATAAGCAAGAGTTGAGTCAAGAAGGCTTTCCACACAACAGTCCACAAATCACCACAAACATTTTCTGGGCTGCCCACTTTAGAAGTCTCTATAGATTGCATCTATGAGAAGCCAAGAGGAACAAAATACTAACAGGAACTCATAAGGAATAAGACAATGAATGTTGAATCACAGTGACTTCACGTAGATTAACAGGAAAGAAGACAGAAATATGCGACATTTACTGTGTTGAGCCTAATATAGGCTGCACCCACTCCTGCATATCTGGCTTGAATAAGACCTGAATGTAACCTATAATAGTGGTCTTTGGTAAAACTTGTCTTGCTGACCTCCTTCAAAGCTGCAGAAGCAATAGCAACAGCTTCCTCACAGTAAATATTGTTAGTTCTGTGAGATAGGAGAGGCAGATCTGTCCTTCTTTATCGTTGGCAGTGAAGGTGGCCCTATATATAAGGGACTCAAGAACAGAGATATAGGCCCACTTGGAGATTCAGAAGTAGCTGTGGACCTGTTCCAAGAGTTCAGATGAAGAGGAACTTATCAATACCAACTGAAGCTTGTTAGTAAGTTAGCATCAAGTAAGGGGCAGCTAGGTGGCACACTGGGCCTGGAATCCGAAAGACCAGAGTTCAAATCTGCCACTTATTAGCTGTGTGACCCTGGGCAAGTCACTTAACCCCGGCATGCATAAAACTGGAGAAGGAAATGGAAAACTTCTCCACTATCTTTGCCAAGAAGAGTTGGACACAACTGAATGACTGAACAAATAAGGGTGGTCCATGAGCAAACTGCTACTTGCAAGGTCTTGGAAACCATCCAAGTCCCAATGAATTCCCGTGATTTCTGGATCCTTCTTTGGCTAATAGGTGAACACTTTAGGTCTGATCCTCTCTTGGTACTTATCCTTTGTCCTTTCCAGTGCAAAAAATCTCCGCCTCACCCACTAATCAGTAGAAACTTATAGTGGTCCATGATGTCATGAACTGAGCCACAACCACTGTTTCCTGGGGTGGTGGTGGTTAGAAAATAGTCATATCAGCTAGAAAAGAAATGGAACTTTTCTTTCTAGTATACAGGATTTACATTATACTTTTGCTTTCTAGGTTTTTTCTCCACTTGTTTTATTTAAGCCCACCTACTGGGTGAGTTGTTCACTTTGGAAAAAACATGACGAAAATAATTTATTAAGTACTTAATTGATATGTTATAGTTGTAGCCTACATAAGTTCTTTTTAAATTAAATTAAGTTTGGGTTACATTTTAATTTCCTAGCTGTTTCCCTCCCTCCCCACCCCTTACTAGAGAAGGTCACCATTTGATACAGATATATATGGGGGTGTGTGTGTGTGTGTGTGTGAAGGAAGACTAGTGCAAGGGTCGCTGAGCCTTTTTCAGGGCTGCTTTCCACCTTAGGTGTGCACCTGCCACCCAACTCTCACCTGGGGCTCCAAGAAGCTGTAGCAGGAGGCAACTAGGTGGCATTGCAGTGGATAAAGCACTGGCCCTGAATTCAGGAGGACCTGAGTTCAAATCCGGCCTCAGCTACTTGACACTTAGGAGCTATGTGATCCTGGGCAAGTCACTTAACCCCAATTGCCCCCCCCACACACACAAAGAAGCTGTAGCACATGTGATGGCCACATCCTGGTAAGCCATTTCAGCAGATGGGCTAAACCAGGTTGACGGTAACCAATGGGCCTCAAATCCATTGGTGAGTTAGAGGGGTATCTACCACAAGCATGTGAAGACTTCCCCTGATAGAATGGGCGGACGAGAGCAATTTGTTTCAATGGCCACGAAGGCAGTTGAACCAGGTGCTATGGAGAGTTTAGAGCTTGGTTAGACATCCATAGCATCCTGGGCCATCAGCAGTCTTGCCACTGGACCCAGATGGATTTGGCGGAGAGCGTGAGGCTGGTGATATCACCTCTTGATGTCATGGTTATCTTTGAGAAATGAAGGACGAACAACAATAAGGACACCAGTGGGAAAACAGGTTGTTGAACATCCTTTGTACCTTTCAAAGCTTGCAAGGTCCTCTTATGGCCAGCCAAAGTGAGTGGGGGAGACCCAAGGCCTAAGCTAAGGTCTCCCTTTTCATCCAGCCTGATGATTCCTTCCCAGGGTTTTATTACAATGCCGCAGGATCCAATTTCTGAAATGCCTCTAGTTCAAACTAACTTGAGAACCACTGAAGTATGGCCAGATTTTCTTGGTTTCTTCTGAGCATGATTCTTGTGTAATGTCATTCCAGTTCAAATGACTTTTAGCATTTAGACTAAGTCCTATAATTGATTGATTGAGATGAGTTCTCACCTAGTTAATGCTAAAATTATACTACAAAGAGATATTTCACCATAAAAGAATGAGATAATGTAAAACTATAAGAAGAGAGTTGTGTGATCTAAGACAATACAAATATAGAAAAACATGCCAAGGATAGACAAAATTTTAGAAATGGAATGGGCTTTGTTAAGGTTGAGGTTTTATTAAGGGTTATTAAGATTTAAAAAAATAATGAAGCATATTAACCACATTGGTTTCACTAAAGTATTATTTTTATTACTAAACATTTCTGTTATTAATAAATACAATTTAAAAATATTGTTTATTTCATCTTTATTTCAGTCCTTTTATTTTCTAGTGAAGTTGTGTCAACACTGGGTCTTGTTCTGGTCCCCCTGACCCCTTCCAGTCAGTATAGTAAGTTTATAAGTAATAAGTATAAAGTTGTCATAACAGAAAGAAAGATTGTATAGGGGAACATGGGAATCACATAGAGACACCAAAGACCAAAGGAGCATAATTTATAAATTGTATCATATATTAATAAAAAATCACATCCTGGTAATATGTACTGAATTGGAGAAGCCATGTAGGTTTTTGCCAGATTGTAAGGGGTTAAGAAGAGAATGGGGCAGCTAAGTGGCACAGTGGATAGAGCACTGTGCTTGGAACCAGGAAGACTCATCTTCATGAGTTTAAATCTGGCCTTAGAAGTTTACTAGCTGTGTGACCCCGGGCAAGTCACTTCACCCTGTTTGCCTCAGTTCCACATCTGTGAAACAAACTCAAGAAAGAAATGACAGGGGGCAGCTAGGTGGCGCAGTGGATAAAGCACAGGTCCTGGATTCAGGAGGACCCGAGTTCAAATCCGACATCAGACACTTGACACTTACTAGCTATGTGACCCTGGGCAAGTCACTTAACCCTCATTGCCCTGCAAAAAGGAAGGAAGGAAGGAAGGAAGGAAGGAAGGAAGGAAGGAAGGAAGGAAGGAAGGAAGGAAGGAAGGAAGGAAGGAAGGAAGGAAGGAAGGAAGGAAGGAAGGAAGGAAGAGAAAGAAAGAAAGAAAGAAAGAAAGAAAGAAAGAAAGAAAGAAAGAAAGAAAGAAAGAAAGAAAGAAAGAAAGAAAGGACAAATCATTCCACTTATCTTTGCCAAGAAAATCCCAAAATGGAGGCACAAAGAGTTGGGCATGACTGGGATGACTGAACAACAAAAAGAAGAGAGTAAGAAGAGAGAAAGTGGAGGCACCTATCATAGTCTTTTTGAGGAGTTCAGCTACAAATGGCAGAAGATATATAGAGGATGGGAGGATAAAGAGAAGGTTTTTTTCAGGATGGGGGAGATATGGACATGTTTATAGGGAGTAAGGAAGGAGCCAGTAGAGATTGAGATTGAAAATAAGTGAGTTAGCAGGGGCAGCTAGGTGGCGCAGTGGATGGAGCACCGGCCCTGGATTCAGGAGGACCTGAGTTCAAATCCGACCTCAGACACTTAACACTTAACTAGCTGTGTGACCCTGGGCAAGTCACTTAACCCCAACTGCCTCAAAAATAAGATAAAATTAAAAAAAAAAGAAAATAAGTGAGTTAGGATGCTCCTGACTTTCCTCTTTTTCTTCCTCCAAGGAATAGGTGTAGCAAGAGATGGAAGGGCTGAGGTCAAAGTGTAGGTTGCTCTTCTTTGTACTGCGGTTTCTTCCTATTCTGTTTGCGAGATCTGGCAGGCAACAAGTGGTAGAAATTATCTTGTGCTGATACAGATAGAAGTTGTTGCTTTGGGGTAGGGGGAAGTCCTTTGGCATAAATGGAAGATGCCCCCAAAGTCCATCTCTTCATGACATGGTTACATGGCTGGAACTAGTAACAGAATTTCCATGCATGCTCCAAACATCATCCTATCTTTCTGAAAGTCGGCCCCCCCAGCCTCTTCGACGTGGTCTAACACTAGGCAGATGTTCTCAGAATGGATCTCCCATTGGAGACCACCAGTCTGGTGGGCCAAGCACCAAATCAGGAGGCGGCAGATCTGAATTTGAAGCCTTCCACTGACACCAGCTGGTAGGTATGAACCATCTTCTAAACCTTTTGAGGTTCATCTGTAAAATGAAGTATTTATCTCATCGAGTCCTTGTAAGGCTTAAGGGAGGCCATGTCTGTAAAGCACTTTGCCACCCTCAAAGTGCTAGAGAAATCGATTTTGTTATTACCATGCTTTGAGAGCCAACAGAATGGAATTGCAGCTTCAGTTTCTACCCTAGAAATCTGGGATAAACAGGAGAGATCAGCAGATGTGTGTGTGTGTGTGTGTGTGTGTGTGTGTGTGAGGGGGTGGTAATGTGGTGTGGCGGAAGGCATGCTAAACTTAGAGTCAGAAGACCAGAGTTTGAAATCCATTTGGACGTTAATGAGCCTGGGCAAATCATTTCACCCCTCAAGTCCCAGGCTCCTCACTTGTAAAATGGGAACACTAAAATCTTCTTATGATCCTCAGCTTGGCTTCTCTGCCCCCTCACCTGGCTCCTCTTGGAAACAGTTACACATTTGTGAGTTGGCAGCCTGGTTTCAGATCCTCTACATTCTGGTTCTGGCTTATTTCACATAGACTCCTTTTCATACACTCTGAATTACAGCCAAGTTGTACACTAGATGGCCTCCAGTAATGAAAACAACTTGCATTTGTACAGGGCTTGAGTAGCTCATAACCCCAGCTATGACGTGCCTGAGGTGGGATAGGAAAACTCCTCCGCGCACTGGTGGAGGCTGTTTGTCATACCCGGGGGTCCAAGTGCTGTCTCTGATACCAGCAGAACCAATTCACTTCTCCCTTGTGGGCCTTGGTTCTCTCCTCTGCACAATGGGAGCAACAGGACTGCTACTGCTGTCTCACAGGGTTTATTGTGAGGCAAGTTAGCATAATTACTTTTCTAATTATGATGCTGGGCAGAAATCTGTACTGTGCTTTCCCGATCTGAGTAGAGCGTTTATATTGTGTCTCTCTGACCAAACTGGCAACCTGGTATAGTGGCAGCCTAGTAGGCCCGGGTCCAGTTAGGGATACTCTGACCGTGAGGAGGACACTGACCATGAGAAATAATAAGGTTGATCAACTTGGAAGAAGCAAAGTGTTTAATTGGAAAAACAAAGCAGTTAATTAACCAGATAATGGTTAGTAAAACAGATAAAGCCAACGGGTCATAGGCACCCAGGAAGTTGGGTGCCTTGAAATTTATAGCAGGAGTCTAATTGGAACCCAGATGTTCTTGTTTCGAGACTAAGACCTGGTAGTGACAATAACCTAGTGGCCCCCAACTGTTTCAAGCACCCCCACTCCCCAACAGCTGTAACTTTTCAGTTTCAAGTCTCCCCCAATCCTCCGATAAAAGCATTATCTTTACTCTGGATGATGGAAGAACATGACATAAATCTACCCCTCCCTAGGGATTCAGACTTCTTCTCCCGGCCATATCCCCTTGTGCCAAATAATCAAAACTTTTGCTTAAACTTTGATTGGATCATGTGTGCGAGTAATTCTTTGATAGAGGGATATTTTCTGATTGAGTTTCCACTGGAAAGAGGTCTGTGAGCCAAATGGTAGTGGTAACATAAGATGAGATACAAAGGAAGCTTTCAGTAGGCCCTTATTCAATGTGTTTGGGTGAAATTCACACCCCTCCATCATGCCAGATTGTGCAGAGTCAGGGCTGGATGCCAGGAGCTGACATTCTAACCATTTGACAGGCAAAGGCTGTAAATGAATTCTTTGTGCCTGGTGCCAGCCAAGAAAATCTGAGGGAATTACCACCTCAGAGAGGAGCAGAGGCTGGGGGCAAGCCATAGGAAGAGGGAAGAGGAAGAGAGTAGAGGCAAAGGCTCATTCCCAAGATTCCATGCCAGCCTTCTCACTTTCATTCATGTCTGGAAACATAGGTGAATGTGGATTTTATTGGTGGTCAGACTTTGGACAGGGGTAGAGTGGGATTATTCCCGACTGACCCTCTTCATACAGTGCTGTGGATGACTCTGGAGGAGAGAGTGAGGCTGCCGACTTTGCATAGCTCTTGTGATGTCATTGGTCCTCTTTGAGAATGAAAGACCACCACCACCACCAACAACAACAACCAGGGTTCTACATGAAGTCTCTACACAGAGAGGACTTCTAGAGTAGGTGCTGTGAGTTAAACCTTATCACACATATTTCTTAAATAGGTACCTCACTACAGTTATGGTGGTCTAAGGTTAAGTTTACTCCTTCCACATAGGCTGAATTTGTAGGAAGGAGTGAGTTAGGTTCTTAGGAGAACATTTTTGTATGAACTGTCTTTACTTTATCTGAAAGTAGTAGGTACTGCCCTCTGGGGCCCAACCTGTTAATTCCTGCAGAAAGTGGGGATTGTTGCAATTTTTTGGTTCTTGTTCTTTTTGGTATTCTTTTCTTCAAAAAGCTGGGACAATCCTTTGTAGTTTTCATTTTTGATTTCTTGAAGTATAATTTTGGAAAGATAGACTTTTAAAAGCCCATTGTGAACAATTCTGGGTACTACCTCATACCTATTAGATTGGATAATAGAACAGCAGAGGAAAATGACAAATGTTGTAGGGAATATGGGGAAAATGAGACATTAATACACTCTTGGTAAAGTTGTAAACAGATTCAAACATTCTGTAGGACAATTTGGAACTATGGCCAAAGGGCTATAAAACCATGCATACTCTTTGACCTAGTAATACCACTACTAGGTTGGTATCCAAAAAGAGAGAAAAACCCCAAAAAGTCGAATTTGAAATTGAGGAGATGCCCATCAATTGGGGAATAGCTGAACAAATTGTGGGATGAGATTATGATGGAATACTATTGTGCTATAAGAAATGATGAGCAGGATGCTCTCAGAAAAACCTGGAAAGACTTACACGAGCTGATGCAAAGTGAAATGTACTGTACACATAATAATAGCAATATTGTAATATGATCTGCTGTGAATGACTTAGTTATTTTCAGCAGTACAATGATCCAAGACAACTCTGAAGGACTTATGAAAAATGCAATCCATCTCCAGAGAAAGAATTGATGGTGTCTGAATACAGATTGAAGCATAATTTTTTTTGGTTCCTTTTTCTAAAGTTTTTTGTCTGTTTTCTTCCACAACCTGACTAATGTGGAAATGTTTTACATGACTACACGTGTATAACTTATATTGAATTGCTCTAATTTTTAAGGGAAGGTAGGGAGGGTGGTGAAGGAGGGAGAAAGAGAATTTGGAACACAAAGTTCTAAAAATTGATGGTAAAATTTGTTTTTACATGCAATTTGGGAAAAAATAAAATTCTAAATTAAAAAAATTAAGAAAAATAAAAACCCATTGTGTTTTAAATGGAGCTCCACCTTAAACCCCAAATCATTCTGGTTTTCATTAAATGACCAATAATAGCCTCAACCCAAGCGTCATGGCTCATTGTTTAGGTTCTGATGGCTTAGAAAGAGTGTAAATAGCAATTGTTTTCTGTTCTAGTCAGAAACTCTGACGGTCTTCCTCTTCCAGATTGATATCCTTGGAATGGTAAATTGAGCCATCTTTTGTCTCAATTTTTATCCAGCCCTTAGTCGTTGAATGGTGGTAGCTCTAGACAAACTGAAACCTGGGAAAGACCTTAATTTAGAAAGAACAAGGTCACCCACTGCATCCTGGGCCACTGCCGGTCATCTTGACTTTTGTCTTGCCACTGGACTTCAGTGAATCAGGAGGAGAGGGTGAGGCTGATGACTTTGCACACCTCTGCCTCATTCATTCAAGCAATGCAAGACATCACCCGCCTGATGTTATTGATCCTCTTTGAGAACAAAGGATAAACAACAACTACAGTGCTGTGGATCTTTCAAGGGTTTGGGTATTCTCTGCTATCAGGTTAAGTCACTTGGTCCAGTCTGGGGTTATTTTTCTCCCTAAGGGAGAGACGGGGGGCAGCAGCATGTGCCAAGCAAATCAAATCGTAACCACCACTCTGATTCCCATTTCTTGGCAGACCCTTATGAGCACAGCACAGAACCCTGAACCTAAGAGCCCTGGGAATAGCAATACTTCCAGACCACTTCCCACAGCCATAATCCTGGGAAGCAATCCCTGGGGAGGTGTAATCTGGCAACTGCTCCTGTGAGTGCTATAGACATAATTACTGAAGACCCAGAAAGAAAAGTTCTTACCATCAAAATCCTGGATACTGTCAGAAATGGATAAGATTTTATCAGTGGAAATGAAGTTAAAGAAGAGGCGTCCCTATGTGCTTTGCTGCTATTCCCTAAGGGCTACTGGGACCCTTCCATCTGTCCTGAAGCTGAAACCTTCCATCTGTGGGTTCCCCCAATAGATCCTTGACAGCAGGACCAGACTTTTTGTATCCCCTGCATTTAGCACAGTGCTAAGCACATAGTAATTCCTTAATGACGCGGGCTTAGGATAAATCGGAAGAAGTTTCTCCTGTGAGAAACAAAACTAAAGATGACCAGATAATAGGACAAAACATATTGTGAGAAAATTATTAATAATGGGGTGTTTTGGGGACTCAGAGACCCCCCCACACCCACACAGAGGAACTCTGGCTGGTTTTGCAGGGCCAGCCCAGAGTCAGGAGAATTTCAAAGGAAATGTAAATTGACCTTGCTGACTCCCTAAAGGAAGTTACCTCACCTAGACCACCCTCAAGTCATGCCAATCAATGGACTTGAATGTTACTGGCCAGGGGGCAGCTAGGTGGCGCAGTGGATAAAGCATTGGCCCTGGATTCAGGAGGACCTGAGTTCAAATCCACATCAGACACTTGACACTTACTAACTGTGTGACCCTGGGCAAGTCACTTAACCCTCATTGCTCTGCCCCCCCCCCCAAAAAAAACTGTTACTGGCCAATTAGCTTGGATCAAGGTGCAGTGACCCACCTCTACCTGCAAAAGGATAAAAACCCTTGGAGAGGGCTCTCTCTCTCTCTCTCTCTCTCTCTCTCTCTCTCTCTCTCTCTCTCTCTCTCTCTCTCTCTCTCTCTCTCTCTCTCTTTCTCTCCCCTCTCCCATGCTGCCCTCTGGCTCTTGCTCTCTATCCTAGGTATGTAGGGCTTCTAAACTATAGGAACCATGTGCTCCCACTTTCTTTAACATTTAATATGCTTTAATAAATGCTTAATGCCCCAAACTGGTGTAGTAGCCTCTAATTTATAAGTAGCAATGTATTAGAAACCCCAGCTTAAGTTTCCTAAAACCTAGAACAGGGACAGGTACCTCCATAAATTTTCAAATAACACAATATTGAGGAACCAAGGGACTATTAAAGTTTAGATTGACCAACTAGATATCAGGACAGATACACTTAAGGAGTAAGGGGAGATAAAAATTCTATAGCAGGAAAGTCAATCAAGTGTGACTACTACCTGATCAGAGCTAGAGACGAGATAACCCCAAAGGTCAGGACCATCATTTCAAAAAAAATCCCCCTTGACTCTCAGGAATATGACAAACATCCAAGCTTTCCCCACCACACCCCAAAAGGGAACTTTCCTGTTTTCAAGTGGACGCCCCATCTATCCTCTGTAAGTTTTTGCCTTCTCCCTGTTCTAGGAGGAGAATGTTTCTAAGCCCTTCTCCTGGAGGGTTGAAGTCTTTGATTTCCCACTTGGTCACTTTCCTAGCCCCAAATAAAAGACCACTTGAATTCTAATTGGACAGTGTGTGAGAATGTCATTCTTTTTTTTTAACTTTCCAAAATGCTTATTTTTAGATACAGGCAGAATCACAGATCATATATTCGAGGGTGAACCACTGCCACCAACTAGCCTGGTGTGGCTCTCCTAACAGCAAAGTACAGAGAGAACTGGGGACAGGGGAAAGCAGGATGGCTTCATGCTCTGATTTGTAACCTCTGGAAGGAAGCATCTGTTTTAAGAAATATGCATTTCCCATGGACACAGAGTATATACTTGCATCTCATCATAAAGAGTGAAGCCGGGGTGGGGGGGTGGGAAGCTAGGTGGCGCAGTGGATAGAACACTGGCCCTGGAGTCAGGAGGACCTGAGTTCAAATCTGGCCTCAAACACTTGACACTTACTAGCTGTGTGACCCTGGGCAAGTCACTTAACCCTCATTGCCCCGCAAAAAAAAGAGTGAAGCCACTCAATGTCACCACTGGCTGGTCAAGGCCTTGACTCTTCCTTGCCCCAATGGTGAGGTGGGGGAGTATACTTCCCTTCTTTCATTAGCTTCTCCTTCTGCTTCATGACCATTACCAAGGGTTCTACCATTTTCCGCCTATGCAAACATTCAATGAAATCATAGTATTCCAGTTTGCATTCTTTCTTGGCTTGGGTCATACTAATTCCATGGGCACACTCGATGAATTCCTTTTCAAAAGCACGGCATCGGGCTAGCATTTTGCAAGGGTGTTCAGCACTTATAATTGTCATCCATTTGTCAACATTGATGCCCAGCTTCTTCGAGCCCTGCTCTGTAATTCTTTATTGAGGAATACCTAAGAACCATCACACACTCCCACCCCTTCAACACTTAATAAGGGTTTAATTAATTCAACAAACATTTATCTAACATCTACTATGTGGGGGTGGGGTGGGGGGTGGGAGGGGTGGATAGGTGTCAATGCAGTGGATAGAGTACCAGGTCTGAAGTCAGGAAGATTCATCTTCCAGAGTTCAAATCCGTCCTCAGACACTTACTAGCTGTGTGACCCATAGCAAGTAACTTCACCCTGATTGCCTTTGTTTCCTCATTTGTAAAATGAGCTGGAGAAGGAAATGGCAAACCACTCCAGTATCTTTGCCAAGAAAACCCCAAATGGAGTTGCAGAAAGTCCGGCATGACTGAAACAAGTAAACTACAACATGTGCCAGGAACTGTATTAGGAGCTAGGGATGCCAAAGAATGAAATAATCCTTATTCTCTCTCTTTTTTTTTTCTTCAGTGAGGCAATTGGGGTTAAGTGACTTGCCCAAGGTCACACAGCTAGTAAGTGTTAAGTGTCTGAGGCCGAATTTGAACTCAGGTCCTCCTGACTCCAGGGCCAGTGCTTTATCCACTGCGCCATCTAGCTGCCCCAATAACCCTTATTCTCAAAGAGCTCATATTCTAATAGGGGAGATAATAAGTGCGTATAGAAGTAGATACATGCAACTCTACTTTCCCTCTCTCTCCCCAGGCCTGGGACAGTTTAGGGGAGTGATAGCCCTGTCCTGTGTGTTACATAAACAAAGGGAGACATGATTCTTTTTTTTTTTGCAGGGCAATGAGGGTTAAGTGACTTGCCCAGGGTCACACAGCTAGTAAGTGTCATATGTCTGAGGCCGAATTTGAACTCAGGTCCTCCTGACTCCAGGGCCAGTGCTTTATCCACTGCGCCATCTAGCTGCCCCAATAACCCTTATTCTCAAAGAGCTCATATTCTAATAGGGGAGATAATAAGTGCGTATAGAAGTAGATACATGCAACTCTACTTTCCCTCTCTCTCCCCAGGCCTGGGACAGTTTAGGGGAGTGATAGCCCTGTCCTGTGTGTTACATAAGCAAAGGGAGACATGATTCTTTTTTTTTTTGCAGGGCAATGAGGGTTAAGTGACTTGCCCAGGGTCACACAGCTAGTAAGTGTCATATGTCTGCGGCCGAATTTGAACTCAGGTCCTCCTGAATCCAGGGCCAGTGCTTTATCCACTGAGCCACCTGGCTGCCCCTGGGAAACATGATTCTTGATTGGATGAGAGGATAGTGAACATGATGCTGTACCCTAGTCCCTTCCTAGGGTAGTTAGTTTATTGCAGCGACACAAGAGAGAGATTTTGGAGACATATTATGGGAAGAGGAGCTCCAGGGAAGTGGTGGGGGGTGGGGGGAAGAGAAAGACAAAGAGACAGAGACAGAGAGAGAAGAGAGAGGGAGAAAGGTGCTGGGGGGGAGAGAGACAGAGAGAGAGGAGGGGAGAGGGAGGAAGGTGGGAGAGAGAGAGAGAAGAAGGAGGAGGAGGAGGAGGAGCAGCAGTAGAGAGGCAAACAGGAGCAATGGGAACTATGGACTTATATGGGAGTTGGTCTCATTAAGTTCTTTGATCTCCAGGACTTGCAATTTTTAGAGACGGTGCGATAGGCACTGGAGATTACAAAGAAAGGAAAAACGTCCCTGCCCTCAAAGAGCTCACAGTCTAATGGGGAATACAGCATGCAAACAACTATTTACAAACAAGATATAGACAGGATAAATTGGAGCTAAT